>NC_136418.1:89204372-89804372 GCF_052625555.1 Lactuca saligna
AAATCAAGGGTAAAATGAAAAATAGGAATGTTTAAGAAAACAGAGCAACTTACCATATAAGGATGATACGTCGACAACTTCATTTTTTGGTCTGATCTGCCACATTACGTACACCATTTCGACTTTAAAGTATGACCTTGTCTCCTTTTGCTTCGATTAGGTTCTTTCGATAACGACTTTTTTTTTTTTTTGCAGGTTTAATGGAGCAGAAGGAAGAAGGAGGGAGGTGGGGAGTTGACGGGTGTTTGGGATTGTAAATGAGGGATAAAAGGTAGAAAGGAAGTGTTGACACTGTAAGTAAAAGGACAGAAATACCCTCACGTGCAAGGCACATGAGGGGGTTAACGGATGGAATTTAACGGGTGTTAAGTATAGGGACCATTCTCACAAACAAACCAGTCCAAAAGGACCACAAAACCAAAAAACTCGTGGTTTGGACTTTTTTCCTGAAAAAATGCAAACCACAGGGACCATTTTTGCAATTTTGTCTAAATTTTAAATAAGATAAACATGAGTGTTATAATTTGTGGTTCATCCGTAATTACCTCGGCTACTAGCGAAGCGGTTAGTCTCCCTAAAAAATGTAATCGAAGAAACGAAACAATGCGCCGGAAGAACATAACCGGAGAAAAGAACATAATCGCCGAAACAAATCAACTTGCCGAAAAAACTATTATCCGCCGCCGCATTGCGCGGGTACACTACTAGTATATATATAATACATATATAACTAGAAGATGAAAAGTTTTAAGACCAAATCTTAAAAATAAGGAGGTTGCATTTTGACCTTTAGATGTAACTTGAATGGTCAAGATATGTGAAAAAAGGTTTAAACAAACAAAGATACTCTTTCGTTATACTCCCTTCGTCTCAATATTATTGTCCACAGACAAAAAACACATAGATTAAGAAAATCATTAATTACCACTAACTTTATATAATAAAATGATAGTTTTGCCTTTACTTTGCATTTAATGTTGCATTAAATGCTTAGTTTGTTAAGTAATAATGAGGGGTATTTTGGTAAAAATGTTATTTATTTTTAAAAGTGGACTATTATTTTGGGACAAACCAAAAAGGCAAGGTGGACTATAATTTTGGGACGGAGGGAATATAAAGTATTGATACTATAACTATTCGTATGTTTTATCTCTTTAGAAAATGCTCTCTCATCCCTTTGTCTAAAATGTAAAAACCCTAGCCGGCTCTTACATCTGCAAACCCTAATAACTCTCACTTCCTCTCTCTCTACAAACCCTAACCCCTTCTTGCACCTGCAACACCACCACATGCTGTCATTTTCAAGCCACCATATTCCTTTGCCCTTTGAAGAAAATGGCATAATCCCTACCATCGGACAACCACAACAGCCATCATTTGAGCCTTCAACTAACATTCTTTTGCCTTCTTCCACTCAAATATGCTCTCCTAACCATTTTTTAAACCTTAGATCTAAAAATCGTTTACAGCCACACTCAACAACCTTCCTTCTAATTACCGTTACATAGACCTTCACCACTCACATAAAAACCACCACCACTCTCACCACATCATTAATCCCATTTAGATATGAGAAAACGAAGGAAATAGAGAGAGACAAAGATGAGAATAAGTATGGGAGATATACTTTACCAAACATTAATCTTACTTTTTCTGTTGATAAATTTTAATTATGTCGTGTAAATGTTGAATATGTAATAGTTATGTTTAGATATGTAAATATTCGTGTTGATAAAGAAAATCACAGTGAAGAAGCGTCAAATTTGAGTTCTTTAGTAAAAAAGGTTTATGTATTATGATATTTATTGTATTTGTTTGGGTATTGTGTAAAAGCTTTTTTAGATTTATGTAGTATTTGTATTAGATGTTGAGGAAAATCTCTTATCAGTATCTCTATCTCTAGTCTCCGGTTTCTAATCTTAAGAAAAGACTCCTACACTAACCACCTGTCATCTTTTAAGCATTGCTTTATGCCACGTGTCATTCTACCATCATTCTACTATGTTATCTTTTAAGTATTGCTTTATGCCCCGTGTCATTCTACCATCATTCTCCTCTTTCATTTTCCCGCCCATTGCACCATCATCCATCCACATTCATTTTCAATCCCTAAATATTAGCAGTTCGGTTGTATCATCAATTGACTCAAAATCAGTTTCCATATTCTATTTTATACCCATAATTCATTCCTACAAATAAGGAATTTTGAACCAGTAATATTTATGGCGTGATTTTTTTTTTTTTTTGGTATATTTACAACGTGAATGGAGGGTTTCAAAATTAGAAATTTGAATACCCCGTCTTCCATAACTATACCATGCGTTTCATCATCTGATTATCTCGCTGTATTAGTAGCTTCATGGTAGAAACGTTATCCACTGGAAGAGCTATTCCGCTATATTTGATTTTTTTCCTATAAAAACCCTAGCCATCGCCGCTAATTGTCTTTATTATTGAACAAATCGTCATACCTTCTTCTTGTATGCAAAAATCAACAAAGGTTAGTCAGATATCTCTTTTTTCTATTTGAGCACTAAAATATCCATATTTATGTTGATGGTTGTTTATTTTTTGTCTAACGCTTTGGAGGAACACAATAGGCAGGTGCAATCTGCTGTCTTTCTCCTTTGCATCATTGGAAACTCTCATTGTCCAGGTGCTAATTAAACTTGATCTTTTTATAGTTTTTTTTTAAAGAACACAATAGGTAAATCTTTGTTTGAGTACTATAAAAGTTTCTTCATGATGTATGTTCATATGATTACTGTGAACAATATTGTTTTTTTACATCAATTAGAATACTAATCTTTACGTAAATGTTCATTTCAATTATCTAATGATATCTTCATGATGTTTTGGCCTTCTTTGTGTGTTATTCTGATATTTAATTGCTTTGTTTGTTCTTATTGGTGTAGGCGTGACAAGACTAATCCAAGATTTCCATTTAATTTCATTTTGTTATTCAGGTTCATATAGAAGAGAAACAAAGTTAGGCAATATTAAATAGCTACTCTCCATAGATTCAATTCAAAATATACATGTTTAATCTAACTAATTTTTCCGATTTTACAATCCAAGAAGTAATGAAATTGATATCAAATTCCATTATCATGTTTAATTTTGTTGAAGATACAGAACAACTCATTCAAAACATTTTTTTTTTTTTATGTACAATTAGAAAACTGAATGATACTTTAGTTTCTTGCCTATTTGTATTGATACTTTAGTTTTCTATAAAACTATATATCGAATATAAAATCTACTATTTTCTATAAAAACATATACATATATATGAAAGGTAATATGTTTTATAGACCATGTTTAAAATGATGTTAAAATATTAAAAAACAAGTCTTGACCATTTTGCCCCTTCATCATTTTTCTGGCTTGGTGTTGTTTTTGTGCATTCTACTTGAAAGTATCTGTTGATGTTCTTTTATCTTCGTTTACTCTAGCATTTTTTGTTTTCATGGCTGTTGATGGAGTGTTTTAGTGATTTGACCATTTTACCCATTTGTTGAGAGCGAAAGATTCATTTCATATATATAATTACTAATGGAAATCTTGGTGATGTTAAACTAGAGGCTTTTTATATTTAGTCTAGAAGTTTTTTTCAAGTTGGGGCATTGATGGGATTTTTTATTGTCTTCTTATTTTCCTGCTAAAACCAAAAAACTATTTTAATTTTCATTTTTCTGTACTATAGTGTTTTGTTTATATTTGCTTTAAATAATGGGAGTTGCTAATGTTGGCTGCGATTCAAAGTACATTGCTATAGCAGGGTAGACAAGGTTGGTTTGCTCCTTACAATTCAATGTTACCAATATCATTTTTATAAGGTTTATTTTCGTGTGTTGTAAATTGTTGTAGTTTTAAACTCTTTGTATCTATATATAATTATTATAATAATATATTTATTGTAATTATGTTAAGCATATAATGAAAGTGAAGCACTTAACGAAATGATTATAAAATTAGAGAATAATGTTTTACTTAAACTCCATATATGTGACCTGTTTAGCATGCATTAAAAGTTTTTTTTTTTTTGGTTAGTATCTGGTCGTTACTTATATAATCTTCATTTGTTATTATTTAAAACCTTTAAAGCATCTGAATTTTTTCAGTCATTTGTTAGTGACCTCCTAAGTACGCAAGCATAAAAAATATACAAATATATGATTTGAGAGAAATTTATACTATTTTATTATATTTTAAGGACCATTTCTAAAACTTTCTCTTATATTATAATAATGTACTTTGATAGGGAGGGAAATTTTGATCTTTTTTTTTCAAACTTTTTTTCAACAAAATAGTAGAGAAAAATAATATTACATGCATTAAAACTTTTTTTCAACAAAATAGTAACAGAGAAATAAATATTATCCACTTGTCAATTTTTGAAATAATTTTTTTTTCAAACTTTTTTTCAACAAAATAATATTACATTACAGTATTGTATTTTTGAAAACTCTTATATTTGTGATGAAAATATTGGACATTGATCATTTATGTAACTGTGTATTACTTTTACTATTTTTAATTAAGTCCTTAATCAGTTATGAACAAGTGCTTTTAAATTTATGATTAAATACTAGGTTTTTCATAATTATATATTTTTGTAGATTTGGCAACCCTATATAGTACACGGATTATAACCTAGTATTTTTATATATTGCTTCATTTATATATTTTGCTCATCCTTTGTTTGCTTGATTTTCTTAGGTTTTCGTAGTGTTGTAGGATTTGAAGAGAAAGTATTTTGAAATTCAAAAAATAAAACCTAGAGTTGTTATGATTCGTATTAATGAATAAGAATGTTGTTCGTAATTCGTATTTATTGTTTTGGTTTCCCATTTACGATTATTGATTAGCTGTATTTTCTTAATATTTAAGAAGTTTGATAGTTTTTACATATATTTTATTATAAGTTACTTTTGACATTTTTTTTTAATTTATTACTTTAGTATCTATATTATGTTGTGTATATAAAATAAAACAATATAATCTTCGAAACTGATATAATTTAACAAATTAAATAATACATAAACTATGTGGGAGTGAAAGTGATTATATCTTGTTTGAGAAAATAAGTGTCAAATGGATTGAGCTTTAAATTGTGTTGTACCTAGAATGTCTTAATTGTCAGGGAAATGATCTTTTATTTAAAAGGAATAAGAAAAACCTGAAAAGTTAAATTGCAAAAATGGTCCCTGTGGTATGCAAAATTTTGGGGTTTTAGTCCAAACCACGAGTTTTTTGGAACCATAGTCCTTTTGGAGTGGTTTCTATGTGGTTTTGGTCCCTGGACTTAACTCCCGTTAAGTTGGAACTGTTAAGCCCCCTCACGTGCCTCACACGTGAGGGTAATTTCGTCATTTCATGTCAGGGACCATTTTTGCATAAACGGTTTTTTGGATTAATTGACATTTACCCCTCATTTACTTTCCCCAACACTTGTCAACTCCCCAACTCCCTCCTTCTTGCTTCTGCTCCATTGAACCTGCAAAAAACCCTCGTTGCTTATCTAAACAAGATAATCGACACTACACATATAAGGGCATACGTTTAATAGGAAATGGTGTTCGTAATGTGGCATATCAGACCAAAACACGAAGTTGTTGATGTATCAACTATATATGGTAAGCTGCTCTGTTTTCTTTAACTTTTATACTTTGCATTTTCTTATTGATTTAGAACAAAAAAATGCAAAATTTTAACTTTGTTAATATGTATAATTTTGATTTTTAGCTGGTGCACCCACATGGTTTAGTATTAAGCTTCATCACGGTGGGAAATTTACTAAATTACCTGATATAAAGTACATTGGAGGTGAAGTGCGTTATGTTGATTATGTGGACATTGATGAGTTTTCTGTGCATGAACTTGATGCCATAATGCTTGACCTAGGTTACCCAGACCCACGGAATTCTGAATTCGTTGATCAATCCCCAGTTATATACTACCATTTTAGGATACCCAATGGTGACTTTCAATTTGGTCTTAGAGCTTTAGGGAATGATCAGGATGTGATCAAGATTTCTAAATATATTGCACATAACAAGCTGATTGAGGTGTACACAGAGCATGGAAAGACAAATTTATTGACTTACTTCATGTCACCAAATGCAAAGGGTAAAGTTGTCATTGAGGAATTACCAGAAAATGATGATCAAGGGGCTAAAGTTGAGGGTCAAGTTCATGCAGATTCTCCAATGAAAAATGTGAACCATGGTAATGGTGAGCCTATTGGTGAGTTCATGTCTCTGATTCTTTTTGGGAGTGAGAATGATAGTTTCTCACCAGAGTATAGAAGGGGTAGGGTTGGGAATTTCAAAATAGGTGAAAGTTCTTGTAGCAAGAGGCTTAATTTAGATTATATTGATGAGGTTGTTCACATTTCAAAGGAAAAGAATGATGATCCGGATGGTTCAACTAATGTTCAGGAGGCAGCAACTTGTGTTCATATTGATGAGATGGATGGTGTTAGGGAGGCTGCAAATGTTGTTCAAGAGGCATCAACTTTTGATGAAGAAGGCTACAACACCCCCCTGTTAATAATGCTGATGAACAATTGAATGAGTTATTTGATAACCTTATGGAAAATTTGATTGGGAGTGATGATGATAATGCAGAGTATGAAGGGGATGGAGAATCTGAAGAGGGTAATCAAGAGTATGAAGAGGATGATGAATCTCAAGAAAGTGATCCAAATTTTGAAGAGTATGATGAATCTAAAAATAGTGATCCAGAGTATGAAGAAGATGAGAGACAAATAGAAGATGAAGATCATATGGATGACATAATGGATGTTGACAACAATATACAGGATGTGGATGTGGACATGGGAGATTTCACTCTCAATGTTGAAAGTGATGTGGAAGGTTCTTGTATAAATGTTGTTCATGGGAATGAACCTGAAGATATGGAAGTGATTAACAATGAGGAATTTGAATCTTTGGATGAAGGATCCGACCAAGACAGAGAGAGAAGAGCTCTTATCAAGAATTTGAGAAAAGAAAAAAGGTGCAGTCTTGGGGTAGTACATAAACAATCTTTTTTAGTTGGAGATAAATTTAATAGTAAAAAAGAATTAAAGGAGGCAATTGATCTGCATGCACTAGAATCAAGAAGGAATCTTTTCTTTAAAAAAAATGACAATGTAAGGCTTAGGGCACAGTGTAGAGGTGTTGTACCTGTCACCAATAAAGGCCAAGTGGGTAGTCAAGCTACCACTTCAAAAAGAAAGGGTAAAGAATTAAAGACACAAAAAGTAACATGTGGTTGGTACATTCATGCATCTAGGTCAAATCCTGAATCCGACTGGTTTATAAGGACCTTAAACCAAACTCACACATGTTTGCAAACAAGGAAACTCAGGGCTTGTACTGCTTCTTTAATCAACAAGAAAATCTTTGATCAAGTTGAGGCGAATCCAGATATACCTTTGAGAGCCATACAAGATCACTTTCAAAAGACCTACCAAGTGGGTGTTAGTATGGACAAGGTGTTCAGGGCAAAGGATAAGGCAAGAAAGCATATAACTGGTGACTACACAAATCAGTATGAACTGTTGAGGGACTATGTTCTTGAACTTCAAGCCACCAACCCAGACACCACAGTGAAAATAGATGTATGTTCTGAGCCTAACCCTGATTCCCCAACTAGATAGTTTAGAAGAATTTATGTGTGCTTGGGTCCACTGAAAAAAGGGTTCAAGGCATGCCTTAGGGACTTATTAGGTTTTGATGGTGCCTTCATGAAAGGACCATTCCCTGGGCAAGTCCTTTCAGCAGTTGGTCTTGATTCCAATAATGGAATTTACCCATTAGCATATGGGATTATTGAGTCTGAAAACACAGAAAGCTGGAAATGGTTTTTAGATAACCTTGGGGATGACTTGGACCTTGGAAGAAACTCAAATTTTACTTTCATAAGTGACAGGCAAAAGGTAAAGTTGGAAGTAGTTTTTATACATTTGGTCATTTAAAGTGTGGTTGCAAGTTAATTCTAATGATTGACAATTAATTTTTGCAGGGTTTACATACTGCAGTTGAGCAAATTTTTCCCAATGCTGAGCATAGATATTGTATCAGACATATTCATGACAATATGAGGAAAAGATGGAGGCAAACAGAGTACAGGGACCACTTATGGAGGTGTGCATCAGCTACCACCATTCCTGAGTTTGAACATTTGATGAAGGAGTTTAGTCAGTATGATAAGGAGGCATGTGAATGGTTGAAGCAAATTCTTCCTAAACATTGGGCAAGGAGTCATTTTTCAGGTAAATCTATATATTCCAATTTGATCCTTATGTCTTTCACTTAGTGAACTGTTTTACTTGTATGTGAATTGTATTAAATGTTTTTTAATGGTAATTTACACACAGGAAGAGCAGTTTCTGATGTGTTGATATCAAACATGTGTGAAGTGTTTAATGGGAAGATAGAGAAAGGAAGGGATAAACCTGTCATTGGATGTTTAGAATTCATAAGGGAGTATCTAATGAAGAGGATATGCAATGTCATGAAGGAAATGAAAAAGGCTATAGGTCCACTAACACCCACAGCAACAGACATCCTAACTGCAAGAAAAACAGTTGCTTCACAATACATTGGTAGGTGGAATGGGGGAGACAAGTATCAAGTCACAGGAGCTTTGCAGGATCAACATGTGGTTGATGTTAGGAACAAAACATGCACTTGCAGAAAATGGGAATTAATTGGAATTCCATGTAGACATGCAATTGCAACTCTGAATGAGATGAGTAAAGACCCAGAGGCTGAGCTTGACATTTACAAATGGGTTCACAAGGTGTATTTTCTAGAGACATGGAAAAAGGCTTATTCTTTTAAGGTGGAGCCAATTAAGGGTAGATCCATGTGGCCCAAAAGTGAATGTCCCACAAAGCTAATCCCTCCTCCACATCGCACTCAGGTGGGAAGGCCTAAGAAAAAGAGAAGACAAAGTGGGGGTGAAAGGTTAAGCAAAAAGCAGAAGGCAAGTCAAGGTGATGGAGTGAATGCTGCACAAGAAGGAGGTTCCCAAAAACCAACAAATGATGGAGTGCAGAAGCTATCAAGGAAGCATATCAGTGTTACTTGTAGCAAATGCAAGAACAAGGGACACAACTCTAGGACCTGTAAAGGGCAAGGTGGTAATCAATCCAAGAAGTAATGTGTCATGCATGCATGGAGTTTTTTGTGATTTTGGTTGGTTATGAAAACTTGGTTGTTATATTTACAATATTTTGTTGATAATTTTTGGTTGGTTGTTATGAAAACTTGGTTGTTATCTTAGGTATGGTAATGTGTCCCTTTTGGTAATGTTTAGAATCTTTGGTTGTTATGTTTAGAAACTTTGGTTGTTATATTACAAATCTTAATGAAATATGCATTTTGGTTATGTACAATTGGTTCTAATATATATATATATATATTTTGGTAACACATTCATACCATTTCTATTCATATGTTAATTCTTATACATTCATACCATTTTGGTAAAACATTCATTACACTTGCATCATAAAATTGTACATATATCATTATCATCATAAGTCACTACAAACTTGATCACATAAAATTACAAAAAAAAAATGACCAAAACACCCTTCAAAGTATACCCCTACACAAACCAAATATAAAAGAATACAATCACAAAGAAAAACCAACTTCCAAACATGTACATTTTCAGCTTCAAATTATCATCCTTCAATGCTCTGACATTTGCCACCAAAATGTTGTTCTTGCATATCAGTCCATTGCATTGATCTTGTAGCATGTTCATACCTCTAACCAACTCATTGCACCGTTCCTGCACGGAATTCAAATTTCTTAGCAGACCAGGTATGATGGCTTTAGACCTAGCACACATTGGGGGATCAATCCACCCAATAAACCCACAAACAGAATCATTCATAGGGCATGCAAAAAATCTCCTTCCTAGATTTAGAGGGGTCCAAGACGTTTTCACCACAGCAACTTTTCCACAAAAACATAGCACCATTTTTGTTGTAGCAGAGCTCAAGAAGAAGAAGGGTAGAAGAAAAGAGACGTTGGGGAAGAAGACTGCAGGAAGTGGGGGTATTTAAAAGGAATTAATCCAAAAAACCGTTTATGCAAAAATGGTCCCTGACATGAAATGACGAAATTACCCTCACGTGTGAGGCACGTGAGGGGGCTTAACAGTTCCAACTTAACGAGAGAAGTCCAGGGACCAAAACCACATAGAAACCACTCCAAAAGGACTATGGTTCCAAAAAACTCGTGGTTTGGACTAAAACCCCAAAATTTTGCATACCACAGGGACCATTTTTGCAATTTTGTCTACATTTAAACTAATATATTGTCCTTTTCGATTTTGTTGCATCGCTGTTATTTTTATATTTTTTTTTATTTAATTTATCATACAAAAATATTTATGGTTTATGATTTGGTATAATTCTCCCAACTATATTACATCTATCAAATAATACTCCAGAGAAAACTAATAAATAAATATTACAATCAAAATAATTCAAATAAATAAACGTTAAAAGTCAAATAAAAAGATGATTTCAAGTACATAATATGGCTAATAATCTTATGCAATATATTGATATGAAAAACAAAGAAAATGTTATATTTGAATAAATAAAAAATAATAATAATAATATTGTTGAATTTTCAGACGCATGGTTTAAAGGAGAGTTCATAAATAATAGTAAAATACAATTTCAAGTGTTTAAGTGTATTATGTTAGATAAAAAAAAAAATGAAATGTTAACAATATTCACATAGTTTTGTGAAAAAATATAAATCGCTAATAAGTTATTTTGTTAAATATATACGAGACTAAACATTAGAATCACAATGTAATTTGTAAAACTATTGAAAATAGATCATTATAACAATAACTAGGTGTGATATTATACGGATTGATTTAAAAAAAGATTAAACATTAAATTAAAATGTAAACATAAAATATTTTTTAATGTACAACTTTTAAAATAAAAAAGGAAGAAAACGTATTTATTGTAAGGGATAATGACTTGAAAGGGTAACGGAATTTCGACTTTTGTCACATTTAGTCACTAAACATTTTTTCGTTATCTATTTGCCATTGAACTATTGAAACTGTTTACATTTTACCCTTATGACCGGCTGTTGCCGGTCATAAGGGTAAAATGTGAACAGTTTCAATAGTTCAATGACAAATAGATAACATAAAAAAAGTTTAGTGACTAAATATGAACAAAATCGAAAATTCGTTTCCCTCTAAAAAGTTCAATGACTAAATGTGAACAACTTCCTCTTGTATTATGTTTTAGCAAATTATTTATTTTTGTTAAATTGTAGCAACATTTGTTGATGAAGAAATCTATGGAAAAAAACAAAACAAAACCCTGAAAATATATTTTAAAAAAAAAAACAAAACCGAAATAAAAAACCAATGGTTTGACATTTTTCAAAATAAAAAATCAAAATTTCCAATCTGATCTTGGTTTTACAAAAAAAATGAACCATTCTCACTAATGTGAATTATGACCATTGGTTTGGCATGCGAAATTTGTGACATCCCATGAATATGTAGTTACAACATCGTCTGAACTCGTAATTCATAGTAAGGGTTAGAGTATCATCGCATGAATACGTAGTTACAACATCGCCTGAACTCGTAATTCATCACCTACAGGTTATGGGTATGTTGGTGTTTACATTGGGTTGTCTAGAATGGTCTGTGGTCGTCATTTATACTCTGGTAGATGACTACATCGCCACATTGTTGGTTAAGGTTATGGTATCTCCTTTCATCCTACATCACGTATTCATCATCTATTTACCTAATTATCATCACCTTTCTATCATCACCTATCTCTCATCATTTTATTTCATCACACACCAACTATTTCATCTACCCATGTTTCATTCGCAACATATTTGTAGATATAAAATAAATATACCGTTTAAATCTTTTAAAACATGTATAAAATCGTTCATCCAGCATAGACAACAAGTATTCAAATAATATGCATACACAACACATAATTTATATAAAATACTTCATATCTATGTGTAAGATGAAAGTAACTATATATACCATAAAAATCCCATAAATGCTTCCTAATTTCGAACCCCAAGGTTTTTACTCTACTAAAGCTTCATATTCTCGGCTCTCTGGACCTAGAAGGGTCCAGATCTATCACACCAAAAAGCTCAAGATAGCTCTTCCTCTCACTCTACACACTCAAGCTCGCTAGGGTTCTCACTTATGGAAAAGGTAGTCGCAATTAAAGGCCATAAGTGCCTTTAAATATGGCTCGGGCCTAAAGATTTAGGGTTTCTGCCAACAGCGCGGACTCGTCGAGTCGCCTCACCGACTCGTCGAGTCCATTCATTAATCCGAGTCATCAGTCGCAACCTTACTCGACGAGTTGAGGCGTCAACTCGTCGAGTCTCTCTTCTTAACTCAAAAGAAAAATACTTAAATTATGATACCTGGAAATCCGGATGTTACATTTTGTTTTTTTATTGGGATAATGACTTGAAAGGGTAACGAACTTTCAACTTTTGTTACATTTAGTCACTAAACTTTTTTTTGTTATCTATTTGCCATTGAACTATTGAAACTGTTTACATTGTACCCTTATGACCGGTAACAGCCGGTCATAAGGGTAAAATGTGAACAGTTTCAATAGTTCAATGGCAAATAGATAACGAAAAAAAATTTAGTGACTAAATGTGATAAAAGTCGAAAGTTCGTTACCCTTTCAACTCATTATCCCTTATTGTAATTCAATATCATATATATGATATTTAATACTTTACATATATAATTATTTGACTTTAATTTTAAAAATTGAAACAAATCAAAAATTGGCAAGTGAATAATATTTATTTCAAAAATACTTTAAAATGACAAGTATCAAAACTAATGAGAAATTAAGATGTATCAAAAAAAAACTTTCATTTATTAAGGAGGATAACCGTTACTATTGAAAGTTTCTTTGTATGATGGTATTTTAGATTTTTTTTTTTTTTTTTTTTTTTTTTTTTTTTTTTTTTTTTTCATTCTTTATATTGCTTACATCTTTAATTTTGGTTATTGAAGGAATTTAATATAAGTTATACAAAGTTAACCGTAAGCAAAAAAACAATTTTATAACCGATTACTTTTATCAGTTTTATTAACCAATTATAAAACAATAAAATATGATGGATCAGGAAAATAGAAATCGATATTGTACTTCAATTTTAATCAAATGAAAAAACTAATTTATATATATTAAAGAGAACTAAAAATGTTAAATTTGTAAAACTGATTTAGACATGCTAATGAAAAATTAAATTTAAATAATAAGAAAAATAACTAAATTCATTTTTTAAATCGTAATGGATGTCACACTTGAGCATGGTGTTTTACCGGTTGTAGGCGCAGCTTTGGTTTAAAAGGATTTTTAGATTTTATAGGGAAGATAAATGATGAGATCAACAACATATTCAAATATTTGTGACTTGGGCCTATAAAGCTATAAGTCTA
This sequence comes from Lactuca saligna, assembly GCF_052625555.1. NCBI lineage: Eukaryota > Viridiplantae > Streptophyta > Magnoliopsida > Asterales > Asteraceae > Lactuca > Lactuca saligna. Next base: position 89,217,894 of record NC_136418.1, read on the forward strand.
TAACACTCATGCTTAACATCCAACAATCAATATCTTATTTTAACTTTATATTAATGTTATATCTTTTAATTACCTAAACTAATGATAATAGTAGAAGTTATAAAACAACAAGTTAATGAAAAAAACTTACATTAGATATAATTCCAAGACATTTGTATGGTTTTAAAAAGTAATTTATTAAAAATAATTAATTAGTGTCTCTTAGATCTTAACTTTTGTTTGTTACTATTTATATAACATCCCAAAATTCAAAACCAAATTTTCATTTTTAATTAAGTTATTATAAAACCATTTAGTATAATACCATCCATAATAACATCCCATGTCAAACTGCAAGATGTAAATAATCAAATCATGTCAATATAAAACAATATCAGAGTATAATCCCAAATATCTCATGTGCAGAAAACATAGTGTGATGCGCTGCGATCGAGCCAGCTCATTTCCAATGAAAACGAAGTACCTGAAACCAAAACTATAAACCGTAAACACGAAGCTTAGTGAATTCCCCCATCATACCACATACCATACATAACACACACTGCCAGACATATCTGAGTGGCCGACCTACCCTGCTGAGCATACCGGGGTGCTCAACCTACCCCACTGTCAGGCATACCGGGGTGCTCGACCTACCCCATGTGAGACATATATGGGTGCCCGACCTACCCCTTCGGTATCTTTCAACCGGTAACCAGGAGCTTGCCTCCCCTTCGATATCTTTCAACCGATAACCGGGGACTATTTCACCCCTACCACTACCACATAAAAGCATAGCATAAATTACATACTGATTAGTATATCTGGGTGCTGGCCTACCCCTTCGGTCCTCTCGACCGACAACTGGGGACTACTTCACCCCTACTACTACCACATAATATCATATCACATATATCATAATCTGTCTAGCATAGTTGGGTACTAATCTACCCCTTCAGTCTTATCGACCGGTAACCGAGGACTATTTCACCCCCTACTACCGCTATCACATAACATCATATAATGCTAGCACATAAACATAACAGGTAGTAGCAAACATAGACAATTATCACAAAGACAATCATCTAACAACAACTCCTACTGGTGGGTCGACATTGTAGACGTAGACCCACCCCTACTGGAAGGTAACTTATCTCACACTGCTGAAGTCCTGTAGACACAATCCCAACTGTTGGTTGACAGATTCCCGAACTGTCAATATCAAAACATCACCCAATTAATAACTAGGTTCCAACACATAACCATAAATACATACTTGGGGGTAAACGCTACTTTACCCCTAACGTAGCTTTATTCAAGCGCAAGGCCCAATCCAAAGGCCCAAAAGTCAACTATGAGTCAAAGCCTAACATATGGACCAATTTTCCAAATTGGGCCCAAACCTATATATGGTCTTATCTTGAGGCCCAACCAATTAGTCCAGTCCAAACACTTGACAATTCTAATAGCCCAATATCATATAATCATTAAGGCCCAAACTATGGCCCATTTATGGCCTAATTTTCCAAATTGGGCCCACACCCTCATATGGGCCTTACCTTAAAGCCCATTAATTATTCTAGTCCATTTGCTTGATCTTGGATGGCGCATTAATTACCCAATCATCAAGGCCCAATAGAAAGGCCGAACAATAAACCCAAGTGAAATTAGGGTTTTCACATAAAATGATGATTAGGGTTAAGTGTTCCTCACTTAACCCATTAAGGACTTAATCCATTAAGTCCAATATGGCCTTAGGTGAATTACACTTGGTTATTAATTTATATATTAATTTAGTAAATGATTTTAGTGTGGGTCCAGATCAATCCAAAGCCCGTATATCCTATATTAGGGTTTTCTATACCCTAATTAGGGTTTCCAACCCCATCTTAGCCCAATAGTCCCAATAGTTAGGTCCTTTGACCAATTAGGGTTTATTAGGCCCATTATGATTCCATTAGGCCCGTTAGGGTTTCACTAAGCCCATTAGTCACATGTTTGGGCTTTTGGGTCCATTAAGCTTCATTGGGCCCATTAGGGTTTATTAGACCTATTAGGGTTTTAGTCCCTTGTCCAAACATCCAAAACGAGTCACCATACAACGAGGCACACCGCCACCCGACACGACGGCCAGTAGCGGCAAGAGGTGGCAGCCACCACCTCATGGTGGTGGTTAGGGTTTCTTTCTCATTATTCTTTTTTTGTTACAATTTACAATGGAAAAACCAAAAGTAACACACACAGACATAACCACCTTGTGGTGGCTGGCGGTGGCGCATGGTGGCAGCCACCACCGCACGGTGGTGGCTGTGGGGTCTATCTTTAGATCTCCAGACAAGAATGCTCATGTAGCCTCATAACATCACAACCAATGAGCACAAACACCACAACTCGCCCATAATCACCTTTCATGGTGGCTTGTGGTGGCAGAAAAAACATTCTCGGCAACAGCCACCATGGTTGGCTGCCATGGTGGTCCTCTTGTGTCTTCCAGCCAATAATTTACCACACACGACTTGCAAATCGGAATCTAGATGCAACAACCCACTGGTGGTGCGCGCTGACGACAACAATAACAATAGCGGCCATAACGGTGGCTAGCGGGAAGAAACGAAGAAGATGATGACGTAACAGCAATGAACGACGACAACGAAGATGGAGGTGAAATGGATGAAGTGAACGGCAGCAACAACAACTATAGAGGAGGGCATCCGCTCGACCTTAGCTGACGGCACAGGAGCAACCGTCGTCGCTGGAAATGGCAGGTGCGGCGTCCGACGGTGGCTTTGTCTTCTTCATAGTGGCGGTGCAACGACGACATAACTCCTGTCTTCTTAACTCGTACATTGTTGATCCATGGTGGTTTCCTTCGCCAACAACAATGGTTCACCGGTTGCTTGGTTGGTCGGAGAAATAAGGGAGTAACGGCCGCTAATGGGAGATATAAGGGTGACGGCTGTCTCTCTTTAGGGTTAGGGTTTGAAGTGGGAGGCATCATGGGTTATATACCTCGATCCCCCAAACTTACCTCCATAATGATGAGTTTAGCCCCTCCCTTCCCTTTTTCTTTTAATCTGAATCCAATATTTACCCTTTAGCCCTTGATCCCATAATTTCCTTTCATAATAAGTCCTGAAATTACCAACCAACCCCTAAGTCGTCAAATCTTTTCAATTTATGTCCATTAATTACCAAACACACCCTAATTTCTGAATTCATTCTCAAATTAAATCCAGAACTTACACTTTTAACCCCCAACTTCTAAAATTATGACAATTAGCCCTTCGAGACCATCCTTTGATATATAATTATTTATTTTAGGGCTACTATTTGTTCATTAATTTATTTATTAATCTAATAAAAAAACGGGGTGTTACAACTCTCACCCACTTAAATTAGACTTCGTCCTCGAAATCATTCCTTACCATTTCTTATGCGCCAAACCACTTAAGTAACATAGTCACCATCCTGGGCATACCCTAGCCTTTGCCGGCAACAATGGTTCACCGGTTGCTTGGTTGGTCGGAGAAACAAGGGAGTAGCGGTCGATGATGGGAAATATAAGGGTGGCGACTGTCTCTCTTTAGGGTTAGGGTTTGAAGCGGGAGGGGTCATGGGTTATATACCCCAATCCCCCAAACTTAACTCCATAATGACGAGTTTAGCCCCTCCATTCCCTTCTTCTTTTAATCTCAATCCAATATTTACCATTTAGCCCTTGATCCCATAATTTCCTTTCATAATAAGTCCCAAAATTACCTACCAGCCTCTAAGCCATCAAATCTTTGCAATTTATGTCCATTAATTAATTACCAAACGCACCCTAATTTCTGAATTCCTTCTCAAATTAAATCCAAAACTTACACTTTTAACCCCCAACTTCTAAAATTATGACATTTAGCCCTTCGAGACCATCCTTTGATATATAATTATTTATTTTAGGGCTACTATTCGTTCATTAATTTATTTATTAATCTACTAAAAAAATGGGGTGTTACAACTCTCCCCCACTTAAATTAGATTTCATCCTCGAAATCATTCCTTAACATTTCTTATGCGCCAAACCACTTAGGTAACATGCTCACCATCCTGGGCATACCCTAGCCGTCCCAGGGTAACCATGACCAACCTTCGCAAGGCCCCAAAATCTGCAGGTGAACGAATTTCCTTGCAACAAGATCACATCTACTCCGTCTGAAATATGTTGTTTTGAGATAGTCTGAATCCCTGACAGACCACTCATACTAAATCATTATCATGGAATCCATTCCATTTATCCCTCAACTTACCACTCAACTTTTGATAACTCGAGGTTCGCACTATAAAACAGGATCACAAACCCAAATATCCCTGCAGATCACTTACACTTGGCCAAGACTCAAATAATCCCGATGTGAGTGACTTAGCACAACCCAATCAACTAGCTATTCTGTTAGTATTTGCAACCCAAAACACTAATACTAATACTGACCAAACGCCGAAACTGCTTGAATACTGACTGCCTGAAGCAGTATGTTGCCACATGGCTACTTTCCGAAATCTAACGAGACCTCCCTAGTCTCAATTCGTTCACCAATCATTTGAAATACCGGGTTCCAACCCGAATATGGAGACAAAGGCTCACACATAGTCATTCTACACGACTTTTGAATGAAATCCTTCTCCGGAACTTGTTGTCACTAGCTATCCTACCACTGTGACTCTAGTAACCTTCTAATCTAACTGACCGGGTCCATGCATCAAATCCTGACGTCACCAAATCTAAGGATAAAAGTGATTGCTACATGACCAACGGTAGTCTTATATCATAAATGACCCTAAGCAGTCCACTGCTTCCTTGCTTTCATAGTTGAAGTGGTGTTCCTACATCCTTATTACTGGTGCAACCAGATCAACTCCATCTGGGTAATTCCGAAATCTGATCCGTGGATCTCGATATCCTCACTGCTGCACAAGAGCTGGTGGGTACTACTGTTGGATATAGTATCTAAGTTCATAACTATATTTGGTATGTACTTGACCCGACCCGGCATGGTCCATTTGGGTTGCACTTCACCCGAACAATTTATGGATAATATTTGAGAATAGTACAAGTTATGATTTATTAATATATTATAAGTTCTAATATATTAATATAAGATCATATTATTTAATTAGTAGTGATCTATAATTAATCTAGGATTAATTTAGAGATCAAAGATATTACTAATTAAATATGGGCTTCTATATTTATATAGTGTGGGTTAAAGCTTATTTGGAATGGGTTGGGCTTGCATGGAAAAGTCCATGGATACTCCATGGAGCTTTAACCCATGGATCTCATGGAAATGAAGAGACATGGGTTTTAGGGATGTAAGCCTAATCCTCCACACTATATAAAGGAGGCTTTGGTTCTTGAAATGACACTAGTTGACACTTGTTGAGGTGAGGGAAAATTTCAAGATAGTAGTGACTATTCTCTCAAAGTTCCAAGTTTGTGGTGATTTGTGATTTCCACTTGAGGCATCCACACTATTGGTGCTAGGCTCAAAAACTCCAAGCAATCAACTACAACTTCAAGGTAAGTATTTCTCCTAGCTTTATTTGATTCATGTTCCCCATGCCATGCTAGCTAGGATATAAACCTTGGAAAAATTAATTATATGCATGTATCTTAGACAAACACAGATCCAAGGTTTATTAGGGTTGCATGTACACTTAGGAAGTGTTAGAGTGCTCAAAACCCAACAGTGGTATTAGAGCCTAGGCTTGTTTGTTTGATACTTGATACAATATAGTTGAAAAAGTCGAAAAAACTTGTTGTCTGACTGCTGGACTCGTTGAGTCCATGGGGGGACTCGTCGAGTTCACTTGTATCTTCAACCTACTCGTCAAGTAGGTTTATGCACTCGACGAGTAGGGTCGACAGAGTGCAGATTTTCGACTTTAGTTGCTGGAAATGGATTAGAAACATTACCCTAAACTGTTTTGGTACTTGAAAACTTGTTTTAGATGGTGTAATGTCATTCCTAATTCATTACAACAACTAGTTATCAAAATTACAAAGTTTAAGTGTGATTTTGATTCATGAAAGTGTTCATATTCATGTTCTTGTTCTTATGATGTTTAGATGATCATAGGAATTATTTGTAACCTATGTGGTAGATTAATTTTGATCATAATGTGTTTTAATGGAGTCCATAACTTATCCTCAAGTTATGGAAAACCAAAAGTCACTTGGATTAAAAACCATTAAAAGAACACAAGAGTTAGAAAAATGAAGAGTCTTCATTTTATTACTCTATTAAACTCATAAGTTACAAGAAATGAAAAGTTTTGAAAGTTTACAAAACTTGCCCTCAAGTTTTGGAACAAGTAAAGTCTTATTAAAAACTTTAGTTCCAACCCTTAGAATTTTAAAAGTTAAAATTCAACCCTTATACTTATATTATTATGATTTAATAATTATATATATATATATATATATATATATATATATATATATATATATATATATATATATATATATATATATATATATATATAAGAACAAAGTCGTCTTACCGCTAGTACGCCTCATTCATGAAGCCGGTCTATAAGGTGGGTATAAGGTTGTTGCCTATAAAATGGCAACTTAATGGGTGTCCACTCTCACCCACCGCTTGCTTGACCGGTGGAGGGTCGTTAGCCGAACGGGTAAGACAAGGACTTATAAATTCTCATTAAAAGTATGATGAATATTATAAAGTAACTAAATGTTTTATAAATTCCCAATCTTAGTTACTTTAGGAAAAATGTGAATAAGGTGCTAATCCATGAAATTACACTTTACACTTTGTCTAAGTCGTTAGTGGAGCGTGTGTGGTTAACCGGCACACTAACTTGGACTTAACAAGGTAGGTAAAGGGTGACTTAATATTTATCATAGTATCGATGGAGCATGTGTGGTTAACCGGCACATCGATTGAGGGGTAATTTATTAAGGGTACCAAGTAGTTTGCATGGTTACTTCACACCTCGTTTTGTGATCCTCGGCATCCCAGTCACAAAACTTGGAGGGCACACTCGAGATTGAAACATGCCTTTGAAAAGTTCATTGAATCTCAAAAGAATCTAGGAATTTCTAAGTACCAAATCAAAACTTAATATTTACTATTTCGTTTTTTGGTGGAAATTGGTGAATCGTCATTCACTTACCTTTCAAATATGTTATTACTTAGACTACGGCATACCTCTTCTAAGTTATAATATATTGTGATTGGATCCTAGCCTTAATACTACATTTGGGTGTTTTATTAAGGACTATCTCTATATCTAAACTAAAACCTTCTTCATTTACAGATGTCTGCAAACACTAATGCTTCTGGCTCTAATCCCAATGGCTCATTTACTCTTATAAACTTATGTGGGAAAGTCACTTTTGATGGATCCAACTTTAATGAATGGATCAGAAACATCAGAATGATTACTCGCTACGAGGACAAGGAATATGTCCTCGATAAGGAGCTTAAGGAGATTGATGAGGCAGTTGCTACTCCTCAAGAGATCGCTGAGTTTAGGGCACATGAAAGGGATGTCACCAAAGTGGCATGCATCATGATGGCCACTATGATCGTGGATCTCCAAAAATCCTATGAAGATTTCTACCCTTATGAGTGATGGGTATTGAGCATTCTAACACTTCCTAAGTGTACATGCAACCCTAATAACCTTGGATCTATGTTTGTCCAATTTGTCATGCAAAGTTGAATTCCAAGGTTATATTCCTATCTAGCATACATGGGGAACAATTTTAACATAAAGCATAGATAAAATAACTTACCTTGTTGTTGCTTGTGTTCCTTGAAACCTTGTGAGCCTAGCACCCCAAGTGTGATGCCTCAAATGCTTCACACAACACCAAATGCTCTTGGAAGAACTTATGAGAGAATACTCACTTCTTCAAAATCGACCAAGCCCTCTTGTTTCTTAGTGTAACCGATTTTGGGTGGAGAATATGTTACTTATATAGTGTTGACACATCTAGGGTTAAACCCTAATGTGTCATGACTCTTCATTTCCATGACCCATGGGTTTGTAACTCCCATGGAGCATCCATGGAGCATCCTATGGGTGGAACCCAACTTGATGGTCCATGGAGCCCTTTAGCCCACTATACAAGATATGGATGATTTACATAATCAACCCATATATTTAATTAGTTATCTTTTGATCACTTAATTAATTCTAAATTAATTCTTGATCAAACTAATCAAATAATATTATTAATATATTAGAACTTATAATATATTAATAATCTCCAAGTGTTATTTCTCTCATTTAGTCTATCCAATTGCATGGTGCCATGCAACCCAAATGGACCATGCCGGGTCGGGTCAAGTACATACCAGAAATAGTTATGGACTTAGACACCTTATCCAACAGTCTCCCACTTGGATAAGTCTAATAACTATTACTGCAAGTATGACTTCAGGAACCGATCGGCAATCGTAGCTCTTTACAAGGTTTCTCGAAACTGAGAAAATGATGGTACGCCATTTAAGATAAGTGATCATATAATCCTCTGTTCTAGATATCAGTCGGACAAATACATGGAACAATGTCTTACTTATTGTCCAACATTTGTTTCCCGATTTCCGATTTGTTTGACAAAGAACTTCATTGAACACATCAATTTAGTTCTGACCGGGCCCGGTACATAGGTCAAAACAAAATCATCGAGGGGCCCAGATATCAGCTTCTAATCCAAGAAGGAACAGATAAACTTCGACTCATATGTTTGTTCTACTACTCATTGAATTACGCATAAGAGCGCGATTTTATAACATCGAGTTACCAATGCGTTTTTCGTACAATCAATGCATAACCAACTTGTAAGTAACAAATCATATCTCTAGGTTTAAAGATTTATATGATATTACCGTCTCACGATCACTCGAGATAGAATTCCATGAAGTGATTCCAGTGAGCGTGGGTTGAGTCCAATGCTCAGAACTTATGAGCACTCATGATTGCTGTAGCCTTGTCCCAGACCTCTACAACCAACCATGACAGTCTTGATTCATACCTACTTCCGACATATGACCGACTGTGGAGGTTTGAATAATATGTTATACCAAACAAAATTATTATGGAAGTCAAAACATGCAAAAGAAATATAGTAAACGATCGACAAGAGATAGCAACACTTTACTCATAAATAAAACACTTTTATTCATCATCAAATGTCAATTACACTTTACAAATTTCGAGATTATCTAACTACTAAATCTAATATCATCCTTCAGCCCTATGCTCCGAGCATGCTGGAGATGCTTAATCCGAGTCAGTCCCTTCGTGAGGGGATCTGCCGGATTCTCATCTGATGATACCCTCTTTGCCACGAGGAGTCCTTCTTCGATCCGATGTCTGATGAAATGGTATTTTCTGTCGATGTGTCTGGATCTCCCGTGATCCCTTGGTTCCTTGGCTAAGGCAACAGCGCTTTCACTATCACAGAAAATTTCCATTGGCTCTTTAATAGCTGGTACAACTCCAAGGTCTCCAATGAAGTTCCTCAGCCATAAAGCCTCCTTTGCCGCTTCGCTAGCTGCAATATACTCTGATTCACAAGTAGAATCTGCCACTGTCTCTTGCTTGGAACTCTTCCAAGAAATTGCTCCTCCATTTAGGGTAAAGACCCAGCCCGACTGAGAGCGGAAGTTATCCCTATCAGTCTGGAAGCTAGCATCACTATACCCTACAACTCTCAAGTCATCACTCCCACCGAGGGTAAGGACCCAGTCCTTAGTCCTTCGTAGGTACTTGAGAATATTCTTTACCGCAATCCAGTGTGCCTTGCCAGGGTTCCCCTGAAACCTGCTAACCATGCTCAAAGCAAAAGCTACATCAGGTCGAGTACACGTCATAGCATACATGATCGATCCTACAGCCGAAGCATAAGGTACTCGACTCATTTCTGCTATCTCAGCCTCAGTGCTAGGGCTTTGTGTCTTACTCAACTTGGCGCTACTCTGTATGGGCAACTCTCCTTTCTTGGAGTCTTGCATTCTGAATCTCTTCAGAACCTTCTCCATGTAGGTACTTTGACTAAGTCCAATTAGTCTTTTACTCCGATCTCTCAAGATCCTTATCCCCAAAATATAGGTAGCTTCACCAAGGTCCTTCATAGCGAAACACTTTCCAAGCCAGGACTTTACTTCCTGCAGGGTTGGAATGTCGTTTCCTATGAGTAGTATGTCATCCACATACAATACCAAAAATCTAACTATACTCCCACTAGCCTTGACATATACACAAGATTCATATTCACTCCTAGAAAAGCCAAATTCCTTGACCTTTTCATCAAAGCAAAGATTCCATCTGCGAGGTGCTTGCTTTAATCCATAAATGGACTTCTCAAGCTTACACACTCTATTAGGGTACTCGTTGCTGACAAAACCCTCTGGCTGACTCATGTAAACATCTTCAGCCAACTTTCCATTAAGGAAAGCGGTTTTGACATCCATTTGCCAAATTTCATAGTCATGAAATGCGGCTATGGCTAACAGAACCCGAATAGACTTAATCTTGGCTACCGGAGAAAAGGTCTCATCATAATCCACTCCAGGAATTTGAGAGAAGCCCTTTGCAACCAGTCTAGCCTTATAAGTGTGTACTTTACCATCCATGTCGGTCTTCTTCTTGAAGACCCATTTGCACCCTACAGTCTTTCGACCTGGTACATTCTCAACCAAGTTCCAAACTTGATTGTCATACATGGATTGTATCTCGCTATCCATAGCCTCTTTCCATTTAGCAGACTCGGGGCCTGCCATGGCTTCCTCGTAGCTGTTAGGGTCATCTTGACTTACTAGTGTCTCATCACTAATAAGTGTCTCACCTTCTGCAGTAATATGGAATCCATAGTAATGCTCAGGTGCACTCCTAACTCTCGTGGAACGCCTCAGAGGTACAGATTCGTCAACTGGCTCAACAGGAGTTTCCTCCTCAAGTTAAGGGCTAGAGTTTGAAGTTCCTTCACCACTTGACTCTTGAATTTCTTCAAGATCAACTTGCCTCCCACTGTCTCCTTGGCTTATAAACTCTCTTTCTCGAAAGACTCCTCTTCTTGCTACAAAGACCACATTGTCACTAGGTCTGTAGAAGAGGTAACCAAAGGATTGCTGTGGGTAGCCGATGAAAATACACCTCTCGCTTCGGGGTTCGAGCTTATCATGAGTCTCGCGTCTCACGAAAGCCTCGCATCCCCAAATCTTGATGTGGTCTAGTTTAGGTACTTTACCAGTCCACATCTCGTGAGGAGTTTTGGCAACTTTCTTTGTAGGGACTAGATTAAGGATATGGGCGGCAGTCTCTAAGGCATACCCCCAGAATGAGATTGGTAGCGAAGCTCGACTCATCATGGAACGAACCATGTCCAACAAGGTTCGATTACGCCTCTCAGCCACACCATTCAACTGCGGTGTCCTGGGAGGTGTCAATTGTGAGACAATCCCACATTCCCTTAGATAGTCGAGGAACTCTGAACTAAGATACTCACCACCCCGATCGGATCGAAGCATCTTAATGTTCCTGCCCAATTGATTCTCGACTTCCTGTTTAAATTCCTTAAACTTCTCGAAAGTCTCTGACTTATGCTTGATTAAGTAGACATATCCATATCTACTGTAATCATCGGTAAAAGTCAAATAATAACGATTAGCATCCCTTGTGGCATGTTTGAACGGTCCACACACATCCGTGTGTATAAGGTCCAACAAACCTTCACCCCTTTCACACGAGCCTGTGAAGGGTGATTTTGTCATTTTTCCAAGTAAGCATGATTCGCAACTATCATTTGACTTTAGGTCAAATGACTCCAAGACTCCATCATTTTGGAGTTGGCCTATGCGTTTCTTGCTTATATGTCCAAGACGACAATGCCATAATGATGCTTTATCCAAGTTATTATTATTAGTAGAATCAATACACAAAACATTATTTCCTAAGTTATCTACAATAGATACAGCTTCATACACACCATCACAAGGTAATTCTTTAAAATAAAGAACATTATTAAAGAAAGCATTAATCGAACCAACTTCATTATCAAACGAAAAGGTGAAACCTTGTTTGTACAAAGCATGAAAGGAAATAATATTTCTTGCCATTTCTGGCGAATAACAACATTTATTCAAATCTAAATTTAACCCACTACTTAGCGATAAAGTATAAACTCCAATCTTGGTGACAGGTGTAACTTTCCTATTCCCCATGATTAAGTTTATTCTTCCTTGCTCCACATTCTCACTTCTTCCTAGTCCCTGCAAGTCACAACAAATATGAATACCGCAACCGGTATCAAGGACCCAAGATTTCGAATGGGGTGTGTTATTAGAAATGATAGTGTAAATACCTGCATGGTTGGGTTTGACTTTCCCATCCTTCACATCTTGCTGGTACTTTGGGCAGTTCCGCTTCCAATGAGCTTTTTCATGGCAATAGAAGCATTCAGCCTCTTTTGGGTCAGAAGAAGGAGTAATGAAACCTTTCTTGGTTCCACTTGAAGAAGAGCCATCAAGGGTCCGAGCCTTGGTACCCTTTGAAGATCTCTTTCTTTTCCTCCCTCCACTTTGCCCGATTGCCAAGACTGGAGTTGTGTCTGGAGTAGGAGTGATAGCAACCGACTTCCCCTTAAGACCTGTTTCTGCGGTCTTGAGAAGTCCCTGAAGTTTGCTGAGGGTGACCTCTTCCTTGTTCATGTGATATGTCATGCGGAATTGATCATAACACGATGGTAAGGAGTGCAAAATGATATCTATTGCAAGCTCCTCAGGGAAGTTCACATTGAGCTTCAGCAAACGATCCACATACCTTTGCATTTTCTGCATGTGGCTCGTGACGGACTCTCCGTCCTTCATCATGGTTGTTATCATGGGGTAGATGACTTCGTACCTCTCTTGTCGTGCACTTTGATGGTATCTTTCCATCAAATCTTGGTGCATTTCCTAAGGGTAGAAGTCTTCATAAGACTTTTGGAGTTCAGCTGTCATGGTGGCCAACATGATGCAAGCCACCTTGGTTGCATCTCTTTCATGAGTATGAAAGTCAGCGATCTCCTGGGGAGTTGCAGTGGACTCGTCAATTTCCTTAAGCTCCTTGTCAAGGACATATTCTTTGTCCTCGTAGCGGGTAATCATCCTGATGTTTCTGATCCATTTATTGAAGTTGGATCCATCAAAGGTGACTTTCCCGCACAAACTCATAAGAGTAAAGGAGCCATTAGGATTCGAGCCAGTAGCATTGTTTGAAGACATCTGAAAGAGAAGAACAAGTTTAGTTTAGATTTAAGAGAGTCCTTAATAAAACACCCAAATGTAATATTAAGGCTAGGATCCAATCACAATATAATATAACTTAGAAGAGGTATGCCGTAATCTAAGCTATACCATATTTGAAAGGTAGGTGAATGACGATTCACCAATTTCCACCACGAAAACCGAAATATTAGATATTTAGTTTTTATTGGTTTTAGAAATTCCTAGATTCTTTGAGATCCAATGAACTTTTCAAAGGCATGTTTCAATCTCGGAAGTGCCCTCCAGGTTTTGTGACTGGGATGCCGAGGATCACAAAACGAGGTGTGAAGTAACCATGCAAATCACTTGGTACCCTTAAAGTTTATCACTCAATCGATGTGCCGGTAAACCACACACGCTCCACCGATACTATAATAAACCTTAAGTCACCCTTTACCTACCTTGTTAAGTCCAAGTTAGTGTGCCGGTTAACCACACACGCTCCACCAACAACTTAGACAAAGTGTAAAGTGTAATTTCATGGATTAGCACCTTATTCACATTTTCTTAAAGTAACTAAGATTGGGAATTTAATAAACATTTAGTTACTTTATTATATTCATCATACTTTGAATGAGAATTTATAAGTCCTTGTCTTACCCGTTCGGCTAACGACCCTCCACCAGTCAAGCAAGCGGTGGGTGAGAATATTCACCCATTAAGTCACCATTTTATAGGCAACAACCTTATACCCACCTTATAGACCGGCTTCGTGAATGAGGCGTACTAGCGGTAAGACGACTTTATTCTTATACATATATATATATATATATATATATATATATATATATATATATATATATAATTATTAAATCATCATAATATAAGTATAAGGGTTGAATTTTAACTTTTAAAATTCTAGGGGTTGGAACTTAAAGTTTTAACTTAACTTTACTTGTTCCAAAACTTGAGGGCAAGTTTTGTAACTTTCAAAACTTTTCATTTCTTGTAACTTATGAGTTTAATAGAGTAATAAAATGAAGACTCTTCATTTTTCTAACTCTTGTATTTGTTTTAATGGTTTTAACTCAAGTGTGACTCTTGGTTTTCCATAACTTAAGGATAAGTTATGGACTCCATTAAAATACATTATGATCAAGAATTAATCTACCAAATAGGTTACAAATAATTCCTATGATCATCTAAAACATCATAAGAACAAGAACATGAATATGAACACAATCAAAAAATTACATAAAACTTTGTAATTTTGATAACTAGTTGTTGTAAATGAATTAGCAAAGACATTACACCACCAAAAACAAGTTTTTCAATTATCAAAACAGTTTAGGGTAATGTTTCTAATTCATTTTCCAGCAACTGAATCGAAATTCTGCACTCATTCGACCCTACTCGCCGAGTGCATAAACTGACTCGCCGAGTTGGTTGAAGATACTCATGGACTCGACGAGTCCCCCCTATAGACTCGACGAGTCCATTCGCAGACAGCAAAATTTCCGATTCTGTTTTTCAACTTTTAAGCACAAATAAGAACAAACAAACCTGGCTCTGATACCACTGATGGGTTTTGAGCATTCTAACACTTCCTAAGTGTACATGCAACCCTAATAACCTTGGATCTATGTTTGTCTAATTTGTCATGCAAAGTTGAATTCCAAGGTTATATTCCTATCTAGCATACATGGGGAACAATTTTAACATAAAGCATAGATAAAATAACTTACCTTGTTGTTGCTTGTGTTCCTTGAAACCTTGTGAGCCTAGCACCCCAAGTGTGATGCCTCAAATGCTTCACACAACACCAAATGCTCTTGGAAGAACTTATGAGAGAATACTCACTTCTTCAAAATTGACCAAGCCCTCTTGTTTCTTAGTGTAACCGATTTTGGGTGGAGAATATGTTACTTATATAGTGTTGACACATCTAGGGTTAAACCCTAATGTGTCATGACTCTTCATTTCCATGACCCATGGGTTTGTAACTCCCATGGAGCATCCATGGAGCATCCTATGGGTGGAACCCAACTTGATGGTCCATGGAGCCCTTTAGCCCACTATACAAGATATGGATGATTTACATAATCAACCCATATATTTAATTAGTTATCTTTTGATCACTTAATTAATTCTAAATTAATTCTTGATCAAACTAATCAAATAATATTATTAATATATTAGAACTTATAATATATTAATAATCTCCAAGTGTTATTTCTCTCATTTAGTCTATCCAATTGCATGGTGCCATGCAACCCAAATGGACCATGCCGGGTCGGGTCAAGTACATACCAGAAATAGTTATGGACTTAGACACCTTATCCAACAATGAGATGCACCAAGACTTGATGGAAAGATACCATCAAAGTGCTCGTCAAGAGAGGTATGAAATCATCTCCTCCATGATAACAACTCGCATGAAGGATGGTGAACCCATCACGGGCCACATGCAGAAAATGCAAAGATTTTTGGACCGTTTGCTAAAGCTAAATGTGAACTTCCCTGAGGAGCTTGCAATAGATATCATTTTGCACTCCTTACCTTCATGTTATGATCAATTCCACATGACATACCACATGAACAAGGAAGAGGTCACACTCAGCAAACTTCAAGGACTCTTAAAGACCGCGGAAAGTGGTCTTAAGGGTAAGGCGGTTGTTACTACTCCTACTTCTACAAACCCCGCCCCTGTCTTGGCAATCGGGAAAGGACGAGGGAAGAAGAGAAAGAGTTCTTCGAAGGGTACCAAGGTTAGGACCCTTGATGGCTCTTCTTCAAATGGAACCAAGAAAGGTTTCATCACTCCTTTTTCTGACCCAAAAGAGGCTGAATGCTTCTATTGCCATGAAAAGGCACATTGGAAGCGAAACTGCCCAAAGTACCAGCAAGATGTAAAGGATGGGAAAGTTAAACCCAACCATGCAGGTGTTTACGCTATCATTTCTAATAACTCATCCCATTCTAAATCTTGGGTCCTTGATACCGGTTGTGGTATTCATATTTGTTGTGACTTGCAGGGACTAAGAAGAAGTGAGAATGTGGAGCAAGGAAGAATAAACTTAATCATGGGGAATAGGAAAGTTACACCTGTCACCAAGATTGGAGTTTATACTTTGTCGCTAAGTAGTGGGTTTAGTTTAGATTTGAATAAATGTTGTTATTCGCCAGAAATGGCAAGAAATATTATTTCCTTTCAGGCATTGTATAAACAAGGTTTTACCTTTTCATTTAATAATGAAGTTGGTTCTATTGATGCTTTCTTTAATAATGTTCTTTATTTTAAAGCATTACCTTGTGATGGCGTGTATGAAACAGTATCTGTGGTTGATAACTTAGGAAATAATGTGATGAGTATTGATTCTATTAATAATAATAACTTGGATAAAGCATCGTTATGGTATTGTCGACTTGGACATATAAGCAAGAAGCGCATAGGCCAACTCCAAAGAGATGGAGTCTTGGAGTCGTTTGACCTAAAGTCAAATGATAGTTGCGAATCATGCTTACTTGGAGAAATGACAAAGTCACCCTTCACAGGTTCTTGTGAGAGAGGTGAAGGTTTGTTGGACCTTGTACACACGGATGTGTGTGGACCATTCAAACATGCCACAAGGGATGCTAATCATTATTATTTGACTTTTATTGATGATCACAGTAGATATGGATATGTCTACTTAATCAAGCATAAGTCAGAGACTTTCGAGAGGTTTAAGGAATTTAAACAGGAAGTCGAGAATCAATTGGGCAGGAACATTAAGATGCTTCGATACGATCGTGGTGGTGAGTATCTTAGTTCAGAGTTCCTCGACTATCTAAGGGAATGTGCGATTGTCTCACAATTGACACCTCCCAGGACACCGCAGTTGAATGGTGTGGCTGAGAGGCGTAATCGAACCTTGTTAGACATGGTTCATTCCATGATGAGTCGAGCTTCGCTACCAATCTCATTCTGGGGGTATGCCTTAGAGACTGCCGCCCATATCCTTAATCTAGTCCCCACAAAGAAAGTTGCCAAAACTCCTCAAATTCCTGGAGTGGACTATGATGAGACCTTTTCTCCAGTAGCCAAGATTAAGTCTATTCGGGTTCTGTTAGCCATAGCTGCATTTCATGACTATGAAATATGGCAAATGGATGTCAAAACTGCTTTCCTTAATGGAAAGTTGGCTGAAGATGTTTACATGAGTCAACCAGAAGGTTTTGTTAGCAACGAGTACCCTAATAGAGTGTGTAAGCTTGAGAAATCCATTTATGGATTGAAGCAAGCATCTCGCAGATGGAATCTTTGCTTTGATGAAAAGGTCAGGAAATTTGGCTTTTCTAGGAGTGAAGATGAATCTTGTGTTTATGTCAAGGCTAGTGGGAGTATAGTCAGCTTCTTGGTATTGTATGTGGATGACATACTACTCATAGGAAATGACATCCCAACTTTGCAGGAAGTAAAGTCCTGGCTTGGGAAGTGTTTCACTATGAAGGACCTTGGTGAAGCTGCCTATATCCTAGGGATAAGGATCTTAAGAGACCGGAGTAAAAGACTAATTGGACTTAGTCAAAGCACCTATGTGGACAAAGTGTTGAAAAGATTCAACATGCATAACTCCAAGAAAGGTGAGTTACCCATTCGGAGTAATGCCAGATTGAGTAAGACACAAAGCCCTAGTACTGAGGCTGAGATAGCAGAAATGAGTCGACTACCTTATGCTTCTGCTGTAGGATCGATCATCTATGCTATGACGTGTACTCGACCTGATGTAGCTTTTGCTTTGAGCATGGTTAGCAGGTATCAGGGGAACCATGGCAAGGAACACTGGACTGCGGTAAAGAATATCCTCAAGTACCTGCGAAGGATTAAGGACTGGGTCCTTACCTTCGGTGGGAGTGATGACTTGAGATTTGTAGGGTATAGTGATGCTAGATTCCAGACTGATAGGGATAATTTCCGCTCTCAGTCGGGCTGGGTCTTTACCTTAAACGGAGGAGCAATCACTTGGAAGAGTTCCAAGCAGGAGACAGTGGCTGATTCCACTTGTGAATCAGAGTATATAGCAGCAAGCGAGGCATCAAAGGAGGCTATATGGCTAAAGAACTTCATCGGAGACCTTGGAGTTGTACCAGCTATAAAAGAGCCGATGGAGATTTTCTGTGACAACAATAGTGTGGTTGCCTTAGCCAAGGAACCAAGAGATCATGGGAGATCCAGACACATTGACAGAAAATATCACTTCATCAGACATCGAATAGAAGAAGGAATCCTCGTGGACAAGAGGGTATCATCGGATGAGAACCCAGCAGATCCCCTCACGAAGGGACTGAGTAGGGTTAAGCATCTCCAGCATGCTCAGAGCATAGGGCTGAAGGATGATATAAGTCTTAGTAGTTAGATAAATTATGGAATTTGTAAAGTGTAATTGACATTTGATGATGAATAAAAGGTGTTTTATTTATGAGTAAAGTGTTGCTATCTCTTGTCAATCGTTTACTTTATTTCTTTTTGCATGTTTTGACTTCCAGAATAATTATGTTTGGTATATCATATTATTCAAACCTCCACAGTCGGTCATATGTCGGAAGTAGGTATGAATCAAGACTGTCATGATTGGTTGCAGAGGTCTAAGGTGTTGGACATGGCTACAACAATCATGAGTGCTCATAAGTTCTGAGCATTGGACTCAACCCACGCTCACTGGAATCACTTCATGGAATTCTATCTCGAGTGATCGTGAGACGGTAATATCATATAAGTCTTCAAATCTAGAGATATGATTTGTTACTTACAAGTTGGTTATGCATTGATTGTACGAAAACGCATTGGTAACTCAATGTTATAAAACATGCCTTTGTGTGTAATTCAATGAGTGGTAGAACAAACATATGAGTCGAATTTATCTGTTCCTTCTTGGATTAGAAGTTGATATCTGGGCCCCTCGATGATTATGTTTTGAGCTATGTACCGGGCCCGGTCAGAACTAAATTGATGTGTTCAGTTAAGTTCTATGTCAAACAAATCGGAAATTGGGAAACAAATGCTGGACAATAAGCAAGACCATGTTCCATGTATTTGTCCGACTGATATCTAGAACAGAGGATTATATGATCACTTATCTTAAATGGCGCGTTCTAGTTCAACAGAGTTAAAGAGCTACGATTGCTGATCGGTTCCTGAAGTCATACTTGCAACTATAGTTATTAGACTTATCCAAGTGGGAGACTGTTGGATATAGTGTCTAAGTTCATAACTATATTTGGTATGTACTTGACCCTACCCGGCATGGTCCATTTGGGTTGCACTTTTATGGATAATATTTGAGAATAGTACAAGTTATGATTTATTAATATATTATAAGTTCTAATATATTAATATAAGATCATATTATTTAATTAGTAGTGATCTATAATTAATCTAGGATTAATTTAGAGATCAAAGATATTACTAATTAAATATGGGCTTCTATATTTATATAGTGTGGGCTAAAGCTTATTTGGAATGGGCTAGGCTTGCATGGAAAAGTCCATGGATACTCCATGGAGCTTTAACCCATGGATCTCATGGAAATGAAGAGACATGGGTCTTAGGGATGTAACCCTAATCCTCCACACTATATAAAGGAGGCTTTGGTTCTTGAAATGACACTAGTTGACACTTGTTGAGGTGAGGGCAAATTTCAAGATAGTAATGACTATTCTCTCAAAGTTCCAAGTTTGTGGTGATTTGTGATTTCCACTTGAGGCATCCACACTATTGGTGCTAGGCTCAAAAACTCCAAGCAATCAACTACAACTTCAAGGTAAGTATTTCTCCTAGCTTTATTTGATTCATGTTCCCCATACCATGCTAGCTAGGATATAAACCTTGGAAAAATTAATTATATGCATGTATCTTAGACAAACATAGATCCAAGGTTTATTAGGGTTGCTAAACACCTCCTACAATCCATACAAGGTAAACCCTAAGTCTACCCTCTAAAAATAGAAATTTTACCAAAAAGTCAATCCATGCCAAAAATCAATTGTCAAAGTTAAGGTCAACAACCAGTAATGTCAACCAATGATCCTCACATCGTGACCAAGCCTTGGTCACGTCATGAGAGTACACTCAATTCGATTCCAAATCGACTTGCTCTAACTCGACCAACTCAGTTACAAACAATCCTTTAGGCTGACCTTACGATGTGAACATCCATCTATCACATCGTGAGCGCCAAAAGACTCAGCAGAAACGAGTTCTATCATGGCCACATCGTGACTATAGTCTGAAACAAAATTCCAAATATTTTGAGTGCTTAATCCATTAAGTCTTTCACTCTAACTTTTCCAAAAGCTAAAGGGGACTCCAAAGGTGCATAAAAATGATTACTTAATGGACGTGCATGCCTAATGTATGTCCTTCATGCATTCTAGGTCAAAATGAAGAGATTATACCCAAAATTGAAACGACCCAAAAATACGACCCAAAAATTTTTGTTTTTCAATATAATCAAAACCATAATATAAGTATCATAACATAAAACATACGCGATGTATCCCCAAAACATAATAAAATATTGTGCGGAAAACTGTATCATACTACATCAAATCCAAAACATCAAAAAGACATCCCCAGGATAAAAGCTATGCTGTGGTGTGTGCGATGCTGTCACCCCGAGCTCTTCCCTTTGCTTGCGGAAGTACCTGAAACCAAAACTGAAACTGTAAGCACGAAGCTTAGTGAGCTCCCCCAAAATACCACATACCATACAATAACATATAAACACATATTGGGCCCCGCCCACTGCATCGGGCCGAAACCCGGAAACTGCATCGGACCGAAGTCCGGAACTGACTGGGACCTTGTCCCCTGCATCGGACCAAAGTCCGGAACTAACTGCATCGGACCAAAGTCCGGAACTAACTGCATCGGACCGAAGTCCGGAACTAACTGGGACCTTGTCCCCTGCATCAGACTGAAGTCCGGAACTAACTGAACATAGCATAGCATATCAACTAGCATGAACAAATATACTGCATACTGCATCGGGCCGTAGCCCGGAACACATAACATATAACACATAACACATAGATCCTGTCTGAGCCACGAAGGCCTCAAACATGCCAACTACTACATCGGACCGAAGTCCGGAAACTACTGCTAACTGGATGGGCCGGCATTGTGGCCTTAGACCCGTCCCTACTGGAAGGAAACTCACCTCATAAGCTAGCTGATGAGTGTGTGGCTCGGGAAGCTAACGGCTGCTGCTCCTTAATCTCCTCGGCTACAAGTCCATAAACACACTCAAT
This sequence comes from Lactuca saligna, assembly GCF_052625555.1. NCBI lineage: Eukaryota > Viridiplantae > Streptophyta > Magnoliopsida > Asterales > Asteraceae > Lactuca > Lactuca saligna. The sequence continues at coordinate 89,239,424 of NC_136418.1, forward strand.
CAAATACTAACACTGCACTTGGGGTAAAATGACTCTTTTACCCTTGGTCAAAGTCAACTCTCTTTGGGCTGACTCGCCGAGTTGGGCTACCCAACTCGCCGAGTCCTAGTCTCACTTCTCAGTTCTACACGCTGCTACTCGTCGAGTGTGGCATCGACTCGACGAGTACTCTCTTGATCCAAGAACTCAGACAATCTTCATCCGACTTGCCGAGCCGTAAGAACAGACTCGACGAGTTTTTCTTGATCCTAAGAAGATTGCCTTGGACTCGCCGAGTTGTATGAACAAACTCGCCGAGTCCTTCCATCACTGAGTCTACTCTCAACTCGCTGAGTCCACTCCCTAACTCACCTCGTCCACTCGACACTGATAAAACTGAAGGACTCGGGACTCGCGACCCAACTCGTCGAGTCGTTCTTCCCGACTCGTCGAGTTGCCGCCATGCAACTGATTTTTACTCGATTTTGTTTGAATCCAATACATACAATTGATAGATCTGAGTCCAATAAGCTGTTTTACCACGTAAAGTTTCCAACTTTACGTGCACAACCTCATGAATAAGGGAAATAAGGCTAAAAGATGCATAAAATGGGTAGATCTATGGTTAACATGCAATATAACTCCAAAAAGACAGTAGATCTGGGCTCTACAACACCCCAACATTCAGATCCAAAGATATTTCGACTTATTAAGACGTTCATGCAAGTGTAAGGCTTGGAACAAGCATCAACTAGCTCTTAGGAGAGCTCTAATGGAAGTTTAAAGCATATAACAAGAAGGAAATACGAAAATACCTCAATTAACTCAGATTTTCCCTTGGATCTTTGCACTGCAACACTTCTCCTTGCTTCTTTCTTCTTCTCCTTCCTCACACCTTCACAAAGTGGCACCAAAACACATATAAGCTCTCAAGGGAGGATTAGGGTTCTTTCACTGTGTTCTCAGGGTGAGGGAGGCGAGAATGGGGGCTATAAGGTGGTATAAATAGTGGGCAACCCGGGGATTTAGGGTTTCACCCAGACGGATGGACTCGCCGAGTCCATGATATAGACTCGCCGAGTCCCCGGCTCACGCGTGCCCGCAGACGCGACCCTACTCGGCGAGTCAGGCTATGAACTCGCCGAGTCCCTCTTGTAAAACTCACTATAATTACCAATAAATCAACATACCGGGAACAGGTCGTTACAATTCTCCTCCACTTGTCTCAGACTTCGTCCTCGAAGTCTGCTACGGCTAGATCTGCAAATAACTCCGGGTAGTGCGCTCTAATTTCCTCTTCAGCCTCCCACGTCCATTCAGACCCCTTCCGGTGCTGCCACTGCACCTTCACTAGCTGAATTACCTTGTTCCTCAAGGTCTTGGTCTTCCGTTCTAGAATCGCGACCGGCTTCTCGATATAATTCAGGCCGCTATCAACCTGAATATCCTCTAAGGGAACGAATGCTGTCTCATCCACCAAACACTTCCTCAACTGCGACACGTGGAAGGTGTTGTGTATCAGACTAAGCTCCTCAGGAAGATCTAACCGATAAGCAACCCGACCCACCCGGGCCAAAACCCTGAAAGGACCAATAAATCTGGGGCCCAATTTGCCCCTCTTCCGGAACCTGATGACACCTTTCCAAGGTGAGACTTTCAGAAGAACCATATCTCCCACCTGGAACTCCAAGTCCGAACGCCTCCTGTCGGCGTAGCTCTTCTACCGACTCTGCACAGTCTGCAGCCTACTATGGACCTGCTGGATCAATTCCGTCGTCTTGAGCACCACTTCGGTGCTCCCCATGACTCGCTGACCGACCTCGCCCCAACAAATCGGGGTCCTGCACTTCCTGCCATATAACATCTCAAAAGGAGGTCGATCAATGCTCGCATGATAACTGTTGTTATACGAGAATTCCGCTAACGGAAGATACGTATCCCTACTGCTCCCAAAATCTAGAACACATGCCCTAAGCATGTCCTCGAGAGTCTGAATCGTCCTCTCGCTCTGCCCGTCAGTCTGAGGATGAAAAGCGGTGCTGAAATGGAGACGAGTACCCATCTCATCGTGGAATCGCTTCCAAAATCTGGACGTGAAACGAACATCTCGGTCCGACACCACCGATATCGGCACTCCATGACGTGCCACAATCTCTCGCACATAGATATTGGCTAACTTTTCCGCCGATATACTGTCCTGAATCGGAATAAAATGGGCACTCTTCGTCAACCGATCCACTACTACCCATATCGAGTCCACTCCACGTGCGGTCCTGGGAGTTTGGTGACAAAATCCATGGTGATATCCTCCCATTTCCACACGGGAATGTCTAACGGCTGCATCTTGCCGTGAGGTCTCTGGTGCTTCGCTTTGACCTTTCGGCAGGTCAAACATCTCTCAACATACCAAGCAACGTCTCGCTTCATGCAGGGCCACCAATAATCAGATCGAAGATCTCGATACATCTTCGTCGCTCCTGGGTGGATAGAAAATCGAGACTTATGAGCCTCGTCCATCAATACCTGCCATACCCCACCCCAGTACGGTACCCACACCCTACCATGAAGCGTCAACAAACCCAGACTGTCGTAATGAAACGAAGCTACTCGGCCTACTATCCTCTCGCACTTCTGCCTCTCCTCCTTGAGGCCCTCCATCTGAGCCTCCTTGATCCGCTCCAACAAGGGAGTGATCAATGTCATCCTCATACACAGATCTCTGATAGGGGCCGCCGACACCTTACGGCTTAGGGCGTCGGCCACCACGTTGGCCTTCCCTGGATGATAAAGGATCTCACAGTCATAGTCCTTCAGCACGTCCAACCGTCTCCTCTGCCTCATGTTCAAACTCGGCTGATCCATAAGATATCACAAACTCTTGTGATCCGTGTAAATAGTACAGCGGACCCCATAAAGGTAATGTCTCCAAATCTTGAGGGCAAATACAACTGCCCCCAGCTCCAAGTCGTGGGTAGGATAATTAGCCTCGTGAGGCTTCAACTGTCTCGAGGCATAAGCTACCACATGGCCTCGCTGCATCAACACTGCTCCCATACCTGTGATCGAAGCATCACAATAGACTACGAAATCCTCTACTCCCTCTGGCAAGGTAAGGATCGGAGCCTCGCACAATCTCTGCCTGAGAGTCTCGAACGCCGCCTGCTGCTCAGGCCCCCAACGAAAAACCACCGACTTCTTGGTTAGTCGGGTGAGCGGTACTGCTATCTTGGAGAAGTCCTGGATAAATCTTCGATAATACCCTGCCAATCCTAGGAAGCTCCGAATCTCAGATGGAGACCTCGGGACCTCCCACTGCATCACGGCCTCAATCTTGGCCAGATCTACCAAAATACCCTTCTGGTTGACGAGATGCCCAAGAAACTGCACCTCGCGCAACCAGAACTCGCACTTGGAGAACTTGGCGAAAAGTCTCTCCCTCCTCAAAGTCTCCAACACCTCCCGCAGGTGCTCCTCATGCTGCCCCTGTGTCTTGGAATATACCAAGATGTCATCTATGAACACTATCACCGACCGATCCAGCATCGGTCTGCACACGCGGTTCATGAGATCCATGAACGCGGCTGGGGCATTGGTGAGCCCAAATGGCATCACCACGAACTCATAATGACCATACCGGGTCCTGAAAGCAGTCTTCTGTACATCCTTATCCCTAACCCTCATCTGATGGTAACCGGAGCGTAGATCGATCTTGGAGAACCAAGATGCTCCCTGAAGCTGATCAAACAAGTCATCTATCCTCGGAAGTGGGTAACGGTTCTTCACCATTACTTTGTTCAACTCCCGATAATCTATACACATCCGATGCGACCCATCCTTCTTCCTCACAAATAAGATCGGCGCTCCCCAAGGCGAACTGCTCGGCCGAATGAAACCCTTGTCTAACAGCTCCTGAAGCTGTGTAGACAACTCCTGCATCTCAGGGGGAGCAAGTTGTAACGCCCGCAGATCCGGGCTAGTCAATTTAGAGGCAATATGGGTTGAAAATGACTTTTCGACAAAAGATTATTTAGAATAAATAATCTTAACCAAATTGTAGAATATGTCACAAGGTTTCCGTACATATAAAGAACGCCGAAATCCGAGTTATAACGAAGAAGTTATGGCCTGTCGAAGTTTTACGGCAAAACCGGCACGACACCGGGAAGCGTAAATAGTGAATTTACGATAGAGCGAGATTTATCCTTAGCAATCTAAACCAAAGTCGTAGAATATGTTAAACTAAGAGCTTCGATAAAAAGAACACCCAAATCTGACTTCGTATGAGGAAGTTATGATTTTTCTAAGATTCGGCTTAGCAGTGCACGACCCGAAACTCGAATTTTAGTTCGAGCGGTTTTTGGCTTACGTGACCTAAATGAGAGTTCAAGATCTCATTAATAGGAACTCAACGGTAAAAATACAGACGAAAACGGAGTCGGTATGAAGGAGTTACGAATTCTTCGCGGTCATTTAACAGTCTAAACGCCTCGTACTGTTAAATTTAAGATCGGTCGAGAATTAGCCGACGGAGTCAAAATGAAAGTTGTAGATATTATTTTTACCTACGCGTGGATATAAAGAACGTCAAAAACAGAGGTCGTATGTGAAAGTTACGGATTTTACAAGTCGGAAGTGTGCTATGCGAAAATGGGTGATGTGGCACAATCTTGGCCATTGCTTTGTCCCCAAGTCTTGCCACTAGATGGTGACATGTGGCACCAAGTTCAGCCATTTTCACCCTATAAATACCACCTCTCCCACCCTCATTTTCTTCACACCTTTCCCATTCTTTCTTCTCTTTACTCTCTCTCTAGAACCTCTCTCTAGCCCCGAAATCCCCCGAAAAGCCTAGGGAACCTCCCTAGCACGAGGCGGAAGCCCCGGAGTGCTCGACGGCTCCGAGAAGAAGAGCTTTTCGGCTCGGAAACGCTGCTCCAAGCAAAGCCTGGTTTTCTATAAAACCCGTTGTAAGTGAGCTATGCCTACGCTATTTTTAATATAGTTTTTATTTAATTATATTAACGTTATTAAGAACATATAATAAATACTTGGGCTATTATTATGGGTTATATAAGTATTTTTTTAACGCTTATATAATAGTAATAATAGCTAGACTATTAATTAGTCTCGGCGAATAATAGACTAAAATCTATTGGTGATAATACTAGGTTTCGTCGAAAGAAATTATTTTAAAGTAAACGAAGCGCTGTCCGAGTACCGAGTCACCACCTTCTCAGGTGAGTGCATGGTCCCTTTCATCTTACACATAGATATGAAGTATTTATTATATAATTTACGTGTTGTGAGTGCATAGTCTCTTTCATCTTACACATAGATATGAAGTATTTTATATAAACTACGTGCTATGTGTGCATATTATCTGAATACTTGCTGTCTATGCTGGATGAACGTTTTATACATGTTTTAAAGGATTTAAACTGTATACGTATTTTATATATACGAATATGTTGGGTATGATGATGGGTAGATAAATGATGATAGATAGAAGATGATGTGAGTATACATTCGCAGCTATAGACTTAGTGCCTATGGGACAAACACCGGTAGCTATGGACTTAGTACCTGTTAGACGTTGGTAGCTATGGATTTAGTACCTTTTGAACATTGGTAGCTATGGACTTAGTACCTATTAGATAAAGACTGGTAGCTATGGATTTAGTACCCGATGAATAGACTATAGCAGCTATGGAATTAGTGCTTTATGAACGAACATTGGCAGCTATGGATTTAGTGCCAGTCCTAGAACCCTGGAAGTAAGGGACTTCGGAATAAACGAATGAAGAATAGATGACTCTTAGGATAAATCCTTAAAGAGTAAAAAAAAAGATAACGGGGATGGGTAATTGGGTTGATTCTTTGATTGAACATAATAATTATATTATTGTGGGTTGAAAACCCTATGTACTCACCAGGTTTCCCAACCTGACCCACTCAGTTTATTTATATCACAGGTGTTGATACGAAGTCACTTTACACTGAGAGATTTAAAGAGATGTAGATCACTAGTGTAAATACATGTAAGTTCTGTTTATGCTTATGTTTCTGTATTAACGATGACATCCCAAACGTTTTAAATGAATAAAAATACGTTTCTTCGAAAATGTTTTAATAACGTATTTATCGTGTTTTTCTGGGAACAAATTCCGCAACCTTTTTATAAAATGAAGTACTCTGATTTTTATAAAGCATAAACAAAATCGGTCTTTTCTGGCCGTGAAAATGGGGATGTCACAGTTGGTATCAGAGCATTAGTTTAAGCGAACTAGGAATATGAATCTATTTCTAGACTTAAACTTAGAATGCTAAGCGATGATTGTGAGGTGTGAGCACTAGCTTATTTTAGGAATTATGCCTAAAATGCTTTTATGTGCTAAATACTTGTGCCTGATATGCTGTTAGTTGTTCGGATCTATGGTCTGTTGCCGACCGGATCTGGAAACCTTATGTGTTTAGGATTCTAAATGTACGACTACGATATTAGAACTAGCATATAAACGTTTCGGAGTGATAAGGATGATTTAAGACGTCAATCCTAAATTAAGATCTAGATTCACCTTATTCGGTGTATAGATCAAGATGGCAAGAACCCGTAGCGGAAACGTAAATGCAAATGGGAACAGGATCCAACCCCCAGTGGTTCAGCAAATACCTATTGTAGAAGAAGTTGCGCTTGATCCAGTCACCATGGCTGGAGTTCAAGCCATGATTCGGGCTACGTTGGCTGAACAAAGGGAAGAAATGAGACAAATGTTAAATAGGGACGAACCTACCGTACATGTTGAACCGACAGAGCCAGTTCCCGAGCAATCAAAGGAAGGGAACTACAGCCGCCAAGTGAGTCAAGTAGGGACTCAAGGTGAGCAAAGGGATGACCCTGAAGGGAGAAACAACAAGGATGGGCGGATATACAAGAATTTCTTGGGTGCGAAACCCCCAAGTCTCTCAGGAAGCCCGAAGCCGGTTGAGATTATGGATTGGATCTCTGAGATGGAGATGGTGTTTGAGAGCTGCAGCTGTAACGAGAAACAGAAGACTGTCTTCGCAGTAAGACAGCTGAAAACTGGAGTCTTGAGCTGGTGGAAGCTATTGGCAGATACGATGCCACTAGGAGAAGCCTTAAGGATGTCGTGGGAAGAGTTTTTGGAACAGTTGAAAATGCAATACTGCTCGGAGATAGATCTGATAGACCTAAACAACGAGTTTCAGAACCTGAAGAAAGGAAAGATGAGTATTGACGAGTATGCCACCGCATTCACCGAAAGGATGAAGCTATTCCCCTACTTGGTGCCTACTGAACTCTCCAAGATTGATAGGTTTGCTAACGGACTACCCATTGACTTTGGCCCAATGGTCAAAATGGCAACTACTTTGAAAGCAGCTGTTAGGGCAGCTAAGAACATAGAGGCCCAGATAAGAGAAAAAGGTCTAGAAAAAGATAAGGTAGGAGAGAAGCGGAAGTTTGAAGGATCTTCGAGGCCGAACAAGGAAAGCAAATTCTCAAAGTTTGGAGGAGCAAATGGAGGTGAAGCAAGATGGTGTGATAGATGCAAGAAGAAGCATGGTGGAAAGTGCAACGAAGAAGTGACTTGTTACAAGTGTGGGAGGACTGGTCACTATTCCAAAGACTGCACGCATAATGACAAAGTATGCTATAGATGTGGAGGCAAGGGGCACATGTCCAGAGACTGCCCAAAGAAAAATAAAGCAGCAAGACCAGAAACGCCACCAAGGCCAAGGGCATTTCACATGATCCTCGACGAAGCAGAGAACCATGCGAGGAATCAAGAATGAGGACTTCTTACCCGAGGATCGGATTATGCAGTAGTCATAGTTTCGTATGATGTAGCCTAGTAGAGGCATAGTCTAGGGTGAACTTGAACACCTATGTAATCGTTTCAAGAAATGATATAAAACCTTCGTTTTGTTATCTGATGTGTTGAATGATTGTATGAATTGTTGCATGGTGACTTGGGAAACTGCGGGACAATACTTGGGACGAGTATGAGTAGGTGTGAATGGTAGTAGAGGCCTATACTACCGGAAGCACAGGACTCACACTTGGATCAGGGAAAGTCACAAGGTTACCAAGAAGCCAGTAATTGATTTCGTTTTATTCAAGTATGCCGTTACCATTGTTTCGGTAATGACTAAGAAGATTGTTGTTATCCCAACCCTAGTGGTCATGTCACATTGAGTCCGACTACGATGAGTAGGTTACGTGGTTCAGAGAACCAAGTTTGATATAGCGTCCGACTTAAACCAAACGATTAAAAATCAAAGAGACCAATAGAAGTATCGGCTCGACGCTAAAGAAGTTGGTAGCTAGAAATGCTACATGTTAAAGTGTGATTATATCACATTAGAATGTGAAGGAAGGAATAGTTTATTTCAGAATTTAACTCTAAAAGACCTAAGTCTAAACGAGCATCACATGATGATACGTCGTAATCTGGAGTCTAACCTGAAGAAGATAGCAGGTGCACAATTAAGTACTACTTACAGACAATAAGTCTAAAAGATAGACTCGAATGAATAAAGAAGTTATAATTATTACCTAGGATGAAGAGATGACGTATGGAGTCAATATACGAGCCCTGTTTCGTTGATGATTCCGGGACGTAATCATCCTAAGGGGGAGATAATTGTAACACCCGCAGATCCGGGCTAGTCAATTTAGAGGCAATATGGGTTGAAAATGACTTTTCGACAAAAGATTATTTAGAATAAATAATCTTAACCAAATTGTAGAATATGTCACAAGGTTTCCGTACATATAAAGAACGCCGAAATCCGAGTTATAACGAAGAAGTTATGGCCTGTCGAAGTTTTACGGCAAAACCGACACGACACCGGGAAGCGTAAATAGTGAATTTACGATAGAGCGAGATTTATCCTTAGCAATCTAAACCAAAGTCGTAGAATATGTTAAACTAAGAGCTTCGATAAAAAGAACACCCAAATCTGACTTCGTATGAGGAAGTTATGATTTTTCTAAGATTCGGCTTAGCAGTGCACGACCCGAAACTCGAATTTTAGTTCGAGCGGTTTTTGGCTTACGTGACCTAAATGAGAGTTCAAGATCTCATTAATAGGAACTCAACGGTAAAAATACAGACGAAAACGGAGTCGGTATGAAGGAGTTACGAATTCTTCGCGGTCATTTAACAGTCTAAACGCCTCGTACTGTTAAATTTAAGATCGGTCGAGAATTAGCCGACGGAGTCAAAATGAAAGTTGTAGATATTATTTTTACCTACGCGTGGATATAAAGAACGTCAAAAACAGAGGTCGTATGTGAAAGTTACGGATTTTAGAAGTCGGAAGTGTGCTATGCGAAAATGGGTGATGTGGCACAATCTTGGCCATTGCTTTGTCCCCAAGTCTTGCCACTAGATGGTGACATGTGGCACCAAGTTCAGCCATTTTCACCCTATAAATACCACCTCTCCCACCCTCATTTTCTTCACACCTTTCCCATTCTTTCTTCTCTTTACTCTCTCTCTAGAACCTCTCTCTAGCCCCGAAATCCCCCGAAAAGCCTAGGGAACCTCCCTAGCACGAGGCGGAAGCCCCGGAGTGCTCGACGGCTCCGAGAAGAAGAGCTTTTCGGCTCGGAAACGCTGCTCCAAGCAAAGCCTGGTTTTCTATAAAACCCGTTGTAAGTGAGCTATGCCTACGCTATTTTTAATATAGTTTTTATTTAATTATATTAACGTTATTAAGAACATATAATAAATACTTGGGCTATTATTATGGGTTATATAAGTATTTTTTTAACGCTTATATAATAGTAATAATAGCTAGACTATTAATTAGTCTCGGCGAATAATAGACTAAAATCTATTGGTGATAATACTAGGTTTCGTCGAAAGAAATTATTTTAAAGTAAACGAAGCGCTGTCCGAGTACCGAGTCACCACCTTCTCAGGTGAGTGCATGGTCCCTTTCATCTTACACATAGATATGAAGTATTTATTATATAATTTACGTGTTGTGAGTGCATAGTCTCTTTCATCTTACACATAGATATGAAGTATTTTATATAAACTACGTGCTATGTGTGCATATTATCTGAATACTTGCTGTCTATGCTGGATGAACGTTTTATACATGTTTTAAAGGATTTAAACTGTATACGTATTTTATATATACGAATATGTTGGGTATGATGATGGGTAGATAAATGATGATAGATAGAAGATGATGTGAGTATACATTCGCAGCTATAGACTTAGTGCCTATGGGACAAACACCGGTAGCTATGGACTTAGTACCTGTTAGACGTTGGTAGCTATGGATTTAGTACCTGTTGAACATTGGTAGCTATGGACTTAGTACCTATTAGATAAAGACTGGTAGCTATGGATTTAGTACCCGATGAATAGACTATAGCAGCTATGGAATTAGTGCTTTATGAACGAACATTGGCAGCTATGGATTTAGTGCCAGTCCTAGAACCCTGGAAGTAAGGGACTTCGGAATAAACGAATGAAGAATAGATGACTCTTAGGATAAATCCTTAAAGAGTAAAAAAAAAGATAACGGGGATGGGTAATTGGGTTGATTCTTTGATTGAACATAATAATTATATTATTGTGGGTTGAAAACCCTATGTACTCACCAGGTTTCCCAACCTGACCCACTCAGTTTATTTATATCACAGGTGTTGATACGAAGTCACTTTACACTGAGAGATTTAAAGAGATGTAGATCACTAGTGTAAATACATGTAAGTTCTGTTTATGCTTATGTTTCTGTATTAACGATGACATCCCAAACGTTTTAAATGAATAAAAATACGTTTCTTCGAAAATGTTTTAATAACGTATTTATCGTGTTTTTCTGGGAACAAATTCCGCAACCTTTTTATAAAATGAAGTACTCTGATTTTTATAAAGCATAAACAAAATCGGTCTTTTCTGGCCGTGAAAATGGGGATGTCACAGTTGGTATCAGAGCATTAGTTTAAGCGAACTAGGAATATGAATCTATTTCTAGACTTAAACTTAGAATGCTAAGCGATGATTGTGAGGTGTGAGCACTAGCTTATTTTAGGAATTATGCCTAAAATGCTTTTATGTGCTAAATACTTGTGCCTGATATGCTGTTAGTTGTTCGGATCTATGGTCTGTTGCCGACCGGATCTGGAAACCTTATGTGTTTAGGATTCTAAATGTACGACTACGATATTAGAACTAGCATATAAACGTTTCGGAGTGATAAGGATGATTTAAGACGTCAATCCTAAATTAAGATCTAGATTCACCTTATTCGGTGTATAGATCAAGATGGCAAGAACCCGTAGCGGAAACGTAAACGCAAATGGGAACAGGATCCAACCCCCAGTGGTTCAGCAAATACCTATTGTAGAAGAAGTTGCGCTTGATCCAGTCACCATGGCTGGAGTTCAAGCCATGATTCGGGCTACGTTGGCTGAACAAAGGGAAGAAATGAGACAAATGTTAAATAGGGACGAACCTACCGTACATGTTGAACCGACAGAGCCAGTTCCCGAGCAATCAAAGGAAGGGAACTACAGCCGCCAAGTGAGTCAAGTAGGGACTCAAGGTGAGCAAAGGGATGACCCTGAAGGGAGAAACAACAAGGATGGGCGGATATACAAGAATTTCTTGGGTGCGAAACCCCCAAGTCTCTCAGGAAGCCCGAAGCCGGTTGAGATTATGGATTGGATCTCTGAGATGGAGATGGTGTTTGAGAGCTGCAGCTGTAACGAGAAACAGAAGACTGTCTTCGCAGTAAGACAGCTGAAAACTGGAGTCTTGAGCTGGTGGAAGCTATTGGCAGATACGATGCCACGAGGAGAAGCCTTAAGGATGTCGTGGGAAGAGTTTTTGGAACAGTTGAAAATGCAATACTGCTCGGAGATAGATCTGATAGACCTAAACAACGAGTTTCAGAACCTGAAGAAAGGAAAGATGAGTATTGACGAGTATGCCACCGCATTCACCGAAAGGATGAAGCTATTCCCCTACTTGGTGCCTACTGAACTCTCCAAGATTGATAGGTTTGCTAACGGACTACCCATTGACTTTGGCCCAATGGTCAAAATAGCAACTACTTTGAAAGCAGCTGTTAGGGCAGCTAAGAACGTAGAGGCCCAGATAAGAGAAAAAGGTCTAGAAAAAGATAAGGTAGGAGAGAAGCGGAAGTTTGAAGGATCTTCGAGGCCGAACAAGGAAAGAAAATTCTCAAAGTTTGGAGGAGCAAATGGAGGTGAAGCAAGATGGTGTGATAGATGCAAGAAGAAGCATGGTGGAAAGTGCAACGAAGAAGTGACTTGTTACAAGTGTGGGAGGACTGGTCACTATTCCAAAGACTGCACGCATAATGACAAAGTATGCTATAGATGTGGAGGCAAGGGGCACATGTCCAGAGACTGCCCAAAGAAAAATAAAGCAGCAAGACCAGAAACGCCATCAGGAGTCGCTCGCGCCTCCTCTGCTGTCATCTGAAATGCCCTGCTCTTCTCCACGGGCGCATCAGCTCGGCCCTGCCGGCCATCCGTAATCCTCAAGGTGGCAGGGGCAGGTGCAAACACCTTCCCTGCTACAGCTAAACTGGGACACTGGGACTTTTTATGTCCCCTCTGATTGCACTGAAAGCAAATCAGATCCGATGCTATAACCGTAGTGGCAGGGGCCGTACAATCCCTACTCATATGCCCAGTCCGACCGCACTTGTAGCAGTCGGAACTCCCTGCCTTGCACGCCCCCTCGTGCAATCTCCCACACTTGCCACACCGACCGTGGCTCTGCTGACCCCTGGACCTGTGATCTGAAACCTTGGGCTTTTTGCCTACACTGCCTGAACCCGAAACCGCCTCCGGTTTCCTCTTCTTCTCCATCTCGAGATCAATCTCCCTCTCTCTGGCTCTAGCAATCATGTCGTCCAGTGTTTTACAACTGGACCGGCTCACAAACATACGAATGTCACTCCGCAACATCTCGTGATAACGGGCCTTCTTCATCTCCTCATCGGCTGCATACTGTGGAACAAGAAGAGCCCTCTCCCTGAACTTGGCGGTGATCTCCGCCACTGTCTCGGTAGTCTAGGTAAGGTCCTGGAACTCCCTAGCTAACTGCTGCACCTCAATGACCGGTGCAAACTCCGCCCTAAACCTGGTAGAGAAATCAGCCCAGGTCATGGCATCCAATGCCGCATCATCCCCGATGGCATGTTCGATCTCCTCCCACCAATCTCGTGCCCTGTCCTTCAGAAGACAGGACGCCAATCTGACCTTGTCCCCCTCGGGACATCTGCTAGTGCGGAAAGCGTTGGCCACATCCGCCAACCACCTGGTGCTTGCTATGGGGTCCCGTGCCCCATGATAGTCGGGAGCTCCGCATGCCCTGAACTCCCTGAAAGTGAGTGTGCGCGACCCCACCACAGCCGCCATCTCAGTACGGAAAGTACCCAATCTCTCATCCATCAGCTCCAAAATACCCTCCTTGATCGAACCGAAGATCACAGGAGTCTGCTCTAGTATGATGCGAGTAACCTCAGAAGAAAGGAACTCTCTAGTCTGCTCATCCATCTGCCCGACCTCCGGGTCTGATCCCGATCCTGATCCCCCTCCGGCATCTGAACTGCCGGCTGCTGGCCTCGGATGCAAAACTACCATTCTGAAACATATCATAACAACATCAGAACACTGAAATATCTCAAGGGATCATGATACTACTACTAGCTTCCTGGTCTTGTCTTGGCCTTCCTTGATTCGAGTACGGATCCTCTGCTTTCAGTAGTACGGGCCCATACTACCTTCCACATCTATCCGTACTTTCCTCAAGAACTGCCTTGACTCCACCAAGTCACTTCTACTGCTGCTATTCTCTGCTACTCTCATCCTAGGCTTGCCCTAGAGAAAACTCAAGCTCAATACGACTGGTCCTCAGCTGCTGTAGGTCTCCTCATAATGCCAGTTAGCCACCACCTAAACACCATCACATGTGATGAGGATCAGATAATCCTTCAAGTAAAAGATTCGTCCCTACAACGGTTGGACTCAAACAAGAGCTGCGCAATAGGGCCAGTTCCAGCACTCTGGGATTATTCAAACCTGATTACATGTGGTGTGACGTGTTCACCTAATGGCTAACTCCCATTACTCGGAACCCCACCAAGCACGAAGCAAGCAGCATTCGGATAAGGGAAACAGACTCAAGCAAAACTATTCTTATAACAAGAAACTGTACTAGCATAGGATGCTAAGCTCATACTATCAGGCATAACCTAAACAAGCTATCCTACTGCTGTTTACTCAATTCTAGCATGCAATACTCATAAAGCTGTAACACATAAGCAGGCACATAAGGCATACTCCTAGATCCTTAATCCTACACTAGCATGCTGTTCTACTGAAACTGAAACTGAACAAATAACTTGTATGGGTAATTTGGGAGTACTTACTTGAGCTCGGCTGACCGCATGCACACACCTCTATCTTGTTAAAACAATTCTTTCTTTCTAAGTTTTTTCAAAATTCTTTTTTTTGTAAAACATTTTTATTTTATTAAAATCTTTTATTTCCCTTAGTTTGAGTTCAGATACACCCGGAAGTGTATCCGAATCCCTCAAACCTGGCTCTGATACCAACTTGAAACGACCCAAAAATTTTTGTTTTTCAATATAATCAAAACCATAATATAAGTATCAAAACATAAAACATACGCGATGTATCCCCAAAACATAATAAAATACTGTGTGGAAAACTGTATCATACTACATCAAATCCAAAACATCAAAAAGACATCCCCAGGATAAAAGCTATGCTGTGGTGTGTGCGATGCTGTCACCCCGAGCTCTTCCCTTTGCTTGCGGAAGTACCTGAAACCAAAACTGAAACTGTAAGCACGAAGCTTAGTGAGCTCCCCCGAAATACCACATACCATACAATAACATATAAACACATATTGGGCCCCGCCCACTGCATCGGGCCGAAACCCGGAAACTGCATCGGACCGAAGTCCGGAACTGACTGGGACCTTGTCCCCTGCATCGGACCAAAGTCCGGAACTAACTGCATCGGACCAAAGTCCGGAACTAACTACATCGGACCGAAGTCCGGAACTAACTGGGACCTTGTCCCCTGCATCGGATTGAAGTCCGGAACTAACTGAACATAGCATAGCATATCAACTAGCATGAACAAATATACTGCATACTGCATCGGGCCGTAGCCCGGAACACATAACATATAACACATAACACATAGATCCTGTCTGAGCCACGAAGGCCTCAAACATGCCAACTACTACATCGGACCGAAGTCCGGAAACTACTGCTAACTGGACGGGCCGGCATTGTGGCCTTAGACCCGTCCCTACTGGAAGGAAACTCACCTCGTAAGCTAGCTGATGAGTGTGTGGCTCGGGAAGCTAACGGCTGCTGCTCCTGAATCTCCTCGGCTACAAGTCCATAAACACACTCAATCAAATACTAACACTGCACTTGGGGTAAAATGACTCTTTTACCCTTGGTCAAAGTCAACTCTCTTTGGGCTGACTCGCCGAGTTGGGCTACCCAACTCGCCGAGTCCTAGTCTCACTTCTCAGTTCTACACGCTGCTACTTGTCGAGTGTGGCATCGACTCGACGAGTACTCTCTTGATCCAAGAACTCAGACAATCTTCATTCGACTCGCCGAGCCGTAAGAACAGACTCGACGAGTTGTTCTTGATCCTAAGAAGATTGCCTTGGACTCGCCGAGTTGTATGAACAAACTCGCCGAGTCCCTCCATCACTGAGGCTACTCTCAACTCGCTGAGTCCACTCCCTAACTCACCTCGTCCACTCGATACTGATAAAACTGAAGGACTCGGGACTCGCGACCCAACTCGTCGAGTCGTTCTTCCCGACTCGCCGAGTTGCCGCCATGCAACTGATTTTTACTCGATTTTGTTTGAATCCAATACATACAATTGATAGATCTGAGTCCAATAAGCTGTTTTACCACGTAAAGTTTCCAACTTTACGTGCACAACCTCATGAATAAGGGAAATAAGGCTAAAAGATGCATAAAATGGGTAGATCTATGGTTAACATGCAATATAACTCCAAAAAGACAGTAGATCTGGGCTCTACAACACCCCAACATTCAGATCCAAAGATATTTCGACTTATTAAGACGTTCATGCAAGTGTAAGGCTTGGAACAAGCATCAACTAGCTCTTAGGAGAGCTCTAATGGAAGTTTAAAGCATATAACAAGAAGGAAATACGAAAATACCTCAATTAACTCAGATTTTCCCTTGGATCTTTGCACTACAACACTTCTCCTTGCTTCTTTCTTCTTCTCCTTCCTCACACCTTCACAAAGTGGCACCAAAACACATATAAGCTCTCAAGGGAGGATTAGGGTTCTTTCACTGTGTTCTCAGGGTGAGGGAGGCGAGAATGGGGGCTATAAGGTGGTATAAATAGTGGGCAACCCGGGGATTTAGGGTTTCACCCAGACGGATGGACTCACCGAGTCCCCGGCTCACGCGTGCCCGCAGGCGCGACCCTACTCGGCGAGTCAGGCTATGAACTCGCCGAGTCCCTCTTGTAAAACTCACTATAATTACCAATAAATCAACATACCGGGAACGGGTCGTTACAAAAATTCTCATGCATGGATAAACTAAGGGTTAAATGGGATGTGAATAGCAGTGGAAGTTGATGTGGGTGAGTGTCCAAAGGCCATAATGTTGCTTAAATGGGGATCATGCCCTAAAAATTAGGGTTTAGTCATTGGTTATGTATGCCCTGCATACACCACGTACGCCCAACATACGTGGCTAAGCTACCCTGTTCAAGGTGCGTATGTACGCTAAGAGTACCTAAATGTACGCCCAACGTACAAGGGGGCCATTTTTGCAAAATATTTTAAACTTCATACACCGAAGAGGAAAGTACCTGGAATCGAATTTTACAATTTACTAAAAAGGTTGGGTTGGGTTGGGAATTTTCAACCCGTGTACTTAAATAGATTGGGTTGGTTAGAGATTTTCAACCCATTTAATTAAACATGTCAACCCATTTATGATCCAACCTAACCCATTGTCACCCTTAAATGAGAGCATCTCCGTTAATGCTCAATACCACTTCCATTTTCTCTTCATTAGTAAGCTGGTAGATGGCTAAGTACCTTTAAAATTGTAAAATCCAACTGTCGGGATCAATCCCATCAAACATGGGCATGCCAATTTTGCGATGTCGGTGGTTGTAACTCCTTCACTGTTCCTAACTCCTTCAAAGAACCAAAGGTCATCATTGTTAGAGCAGTTCCACCGATTAGAGTGCCTTTGTTTGTGTTGAAGATAACCCTTGGGGTTCCTCGCATAGAACTAAAGTGTTGTGCCCATTTCCTAAAAGAACTTCATCTTTCTCCATTATCTTAGACATTGTTTTGCTAGTTCTTCTTTCCCTTAGAGTATACTTTCCATCTTCTACAATTACTCTCCAATGGAACCAAACTGGGTTTAGAACTATTCTTGCATTATACCACCACTTTCTCCTCATTATCTAGTATCTTGCTAGTCATCTTTGTTCTCATAATAGAATGCTCTAAGACCACTTCATAACCTCAATGTTACTCAAGAATTAAATTACTTAGATTAACAAAACATTCATATTTCATTTACTATCGATTTCAATATTTTTAAGGTTTCCCCAATTTTCTAGAGAATGGAATATGTCTAATGAGAATTGGGCTGCCAATTTCTTACCTTTAGAATCCAAAAACGAAAGGACTATATATACTACTACTATAATGACCATCTTAAAACCAGAGGGAGTGATGATGTGTATGCTATGATGCCACATCAATGTTTTACATGTCACGTAAGCATAACATGGTGTTAGGGAGTGATAGTGTGTTAACATGCCTTTGGAAGAATAAAAATAATAAATAAATAAAACAACCTACACACTCTTTCTCCTTTTTCATATTGCTAAGCTACCATCGACCCAATCTTGGAGCAACCCCTAGGGCACGGTGTTCAGCATGCACTATGAGCTTGGCAATGGGCTTGCCACACCCAATCCATGTGGTCTAAGACTCTAAGGGTATGACAAAAGGGAATGTCATCACAAAAAAGTGTTGTCCCAACTAACCTTGTCCCACCACTAAAAATGACGAAAGTGCTAGAAACCAATAACAATCATAACCAAGGCAATGCAATTATCCTTCTAAAGTAGTTAAGTCAACAACATACTAAAGTGAGATGGGCCTTCGGTATAAACTTAAACAACTTAGTTCTTAGGCTTCATATTCCTCTAACTAAACACTAGAAACGTGAAACGTCTGTGGCTTATCATATACATTGTATTTACATATTATATTACATACCTTTTAATTGTCAGGAAATGGATTAGTTGCATGTATTATTCATGTAGTTTTTTATTTACCAATGGGATAATGACTTAGGAGGGTAATAAGGTTTCCAGTTTGTCCGTATCAGGTCACTAAGTTTTTTTTGTTTTTGTTTTTTTTTTTTTTTTTTTTTTTTTTTTTTTTTTTTTTTTTTTTGCGTATTAAACCAACATGGTTGTTATTACCATTTAGAAATAGTCATTTTACCGGTTTTAACTGGTAAAAAGGACTATTTCTAAACGGTAATAACAACCATATTTGTCTAATACGCACAAAAAAAATCTTAGTGACCTAATACGGACAAATTGGAAAACTTATTACCCTCCTAAGTCATTAACCCTAATTTTAAGACATTGAGAATATATGACCATCAACAGTAAACTACTTCGTTTAGAACTCGCGTCGTCCCATATAACCTGTTACTCCTCTATATGGCGAAGCTCTTCATCTATAGTCGTCCCTTTGGGGACATCTGATAAAATTGGAACGATACAGAGAAGATTAGCATGGCCCATGCGCAAGGATGACACACACAAATCGAGAAATGGTCCAAATTTTTTTTTAACCCTTCGTCGTCTTCTCTGGAACCCTAATTCCCTTTTCAAATGCTAATAGAGTTCAATTGCAATTCTTACGTTTCAGTAGTACATCTACTGAAAGTCATGATCAGACAACATGTGGATTCTATGGTTAGATTGATCTTCTTGTTGATGTCTTCAACCATTTATGGCAAGTAAGGGTGATCTTTCTTTCTATAAAGTCTCCTTTAAGTTTTTTACTTTTACTGTCATTAAGTTTCATGCTTTATAAACTTCCGTTTATGTGTTGTATATAGTCTGTATGTGTTTGTTTATGTGCTGATTTTTTTTATTCATTTTGCAACTTCAGTTTCTTAGTTCATGTTGTGGTTTTGCTTTTTATAAAATAATTGATAATAGACACCCTCTGCAAATCCATGTTGGTTTTACATTTCCATTTGTTATCAAATGTAGACATTGATGAAAGGTATCAAAGTGAAATTGTTTTTGTACATATCGATGTGTTCATGTAAACATTTAAATGACAAAAAAGAAGTTATTGATAAGATGTTGCATATTTATGTAACGAAGATCATCAATCATATGAGTTTTTGGACTTAGAAGTTCTAGAAGGGTTGTGAGATAAGTTTAAATGGAAGCAACTATTTTCAGTCAAACAAATCAGTCACATTGATTAGTAATCATGTTTTCTAAATAATTAGGGTTAATGACTTAGGAGGGTAATAAGGTTTCCAGTTTGTCCGTATTAGGTCACTAAGGTTTTTTTTTGTGCGTATTAGACCAATATGGTTGTAATTACCGTTTAGAAATAGTCCTTTTTACTGGTTAAAAAGGACTATTTCTAAACGGTAATTACAACCATATTGGTCTAATACGCACAAAAAAAACCTTAGTGACCTAATACGGACAAACTGGAAACCTTATTACTCTCCTAAGTCATTAACCCATTTACCAATATACACTTTTGGTCCTCATAGTTTTAAGGATAAATAACACAAAAGACACTAAGTTTACACCAAAATTCTAATTTGACACTGTTTTTTGTTTTTTCTCAAATTTAACACTGTGTTTTACATTTTTTTTTTTACAATTTTGCCAATTTGACCGGTCAACCAGGTTATGTGCTAAAGTGTCAATTTTGATAACGTGACATGCTGACGTATCAAAATTAAATTTTTTCCCATAAAAAACACTAACTTTTCACTTTTTTTATTTATTTTGACACTCATTTTTTTTTATTTATTTTTAAAATTTTGACACTATTTTTTTGTATCAAATCGAACATCATTTTTTCCAATTTTATTCAGTATCGACCATTTTGTATTTGAAACCGTATAAATATATTTTCTATTACATATTAAACCATATAAATATATATGTATGTATATATATATATATATATATATATATATATATATATATATATATATATATATATATATATATATATATATATATATATATACAAATTTTCTTTTTTTTTTTTTTTTTTTTTTTTTTTTTACATTCAAAGTATAATGTTATGAATAAATATGTATTAGTTATATCATGTGAACCAAACTAATCATAACCTTCAAATAAGATGTAAAAATTTCATGGGTTGCAAACCTAGACCTCCAGTCCTAGATCGACTACACATCTCTAAACCTCCAAACTCATTATAAAGTTGCATATTTAATATAAAATATGGTTTTTTATACAACTAATACATATTTAAAAAAATATTTATACGGTTTCAAATGGAAAATGGTTGTCATTGAACAAAATTGAAAAAAAATAATGTTCGATTTGGAACAAAAAAACAGTGTCAAAATTGAAAGAAAAAAAAAATTAAACTTAGTGTTAAAATAAAAAAAGTGAAAACTTAGTATCTTTTATGGGAAAGAATTGAATTTTGACACGTCAACATGTCATATCAGCATGTCACGTCAGCTGGTAACCGGGTTGACCGATCAAGTTGTTAGAATTGTAAAAAAATTGGAAAACATAATGTCAAATTAAAATTTTGATGTAAAGTTAATATCTTTTATGCTATTTACGTGCTTTTAATTCCAAAAAGAAATGAATTAATTACAATTTTGATCCCTACATCCCTTAATTAGGAAATGGTTTAATTACAGGTTTGGTCCATATAGTTTTTAAATCTATAAGTAAATTGATTACTTACACTTTTGGTCCTTGTAGTTTTTTAATTTAGGAAATAACATTTTACTGAACAAATTACTACAATTTTGGTCCCTCTAGTTTTTAATTCTAAAATTAGGAAATGGATATGATTATATTTTCCGTCTCTGTAGTTTTTAAACTGTAGGTCCCTTTTTATTATTCTAGTTATTATTATATAACTATTTATCATTTCTTTTACTAAATAGGTCATCTTTCTATCTTTGTTTTTTAATTATTTTCCATGTATGTATCTCAAATATATAAATTAAGCAATTAATTTTACATACCAATACAATACAGTGTAATTTTATTCAATTGAAAATATAGGAATAATAATCTGGCCGCAACGCACAGGAAAATCACCACTCATGATAGATAAATGCTAATGAAAATATAGTTATTCTTAAAGGCATTCCGAGTCCAAATGACTCACTCCATTACCTTTTGCTTATCTCATTACATTGTCTGTTCAGTTATTTCATTATTCCATTCTATCCAACCAACTGAAGAGAATATTGTTGGTATAACTCACTTTGGTATCCATGTAGAGCTAAATAGTTACCGTTACATATCCTATTACCTTAAGATTTTAAGACTTTAATACCTTTGATAAAAACAAATCTCAAATGGATAATATTGTCTTTTATTCTTGTGTAGTTTTCTTGTAAAACAATAATTACTCACCATAATTCCCTTTTTATGTATGTGTATAGTTGGTGGAATTTTTAGAGTACAATGTTGTATGGGAAGAAATGAAAGTAAGTTATAATAATTAATAAACAAATCAATCAACGATGTTGCTATTTTTATATAATGATATCCTACTTTCATATTTTTGTGTTACAACGTCGTAGTTTCGGCTTATTATTATTATTATTATTATTATTATTATTATTATTATTATTATAAGGCAATGTATTTCAAAAAACCAACCAAATTACAACATTGTACTCCCATTCTTTATTTTTAATTATAATTTGCAAACTCTAACCCTTTATGGTAGTGATGATTACCTTTGTATTATGATGACATTGCTGTGATTGGTAGATTTTTAGTAGTGCATTGATGTAATAAAAAGAAATCAAAGGCAAGATGCTATATTAAACAACTCACTGAAAATAGGTTGTTTTTTCATGCATTTATGTTTTAATTTGCTGTTTTATTAAGGGTTGATACTGTAGACAACTAATCAATTTGTATGATACAGAAAAGCAGTCTTTATCTTAGCGTGATGAGGCATCTAATGGAGTTCTCAATGACTAGGCTAAAAGTTGCAGATGTAAAACTTGTTATTAGTGATGCATCTACCATTGCCATAAATAAGATATTAGCGGAGGCTAAAGCTGCTAAAATGAAGACTGGTGTGTCCCTTTTTTTTATATCTATTTAAGTGGTAAATAAAATCAGTTTTACTTTTTGAAAATGATTTACTAAGGAGGTTTTTATGTTATAATGTACAACAGAGAAAAAGAAGGAACAACTGGTGGTTGATAAGCCGGATAATGCAGCAGTCGTAAATGTTGTTTCTACTGGTTATCATGAAAAACAGGGTGTTGTGGTATAATACTCTATACTTCCTTATGCTCAGTCTATATAGTGTAATGATATATGGTGTAGTCCAAAAACAAATGCGGAAAGATCAAAAGAGTAATGCCTTTTTTTGATCTGTTTTTATTATCTTTTATTTAATGTTTCAAGCCATGCGCGCTATCTCAGTTTTGTTGAACTCTCATATAACTTGCATGCATAAAAATTCCGTTTTCTCTATCTAAGCCTTTTGCTTTAACTGCTTATTGTTAGAATAGAATTCAAAAACTATACATTATTTGTGCATGCGACATCAAAAATTCAGATGACATTTCATTCCACTTGTGTAGGCATAGGCAAACAACCAAACTGATCATGGAATATAATGACTCATTTCTTTCATTACCTTGCTTATTTCGTCCATTCAATTGCTTGTAGTTTTCTTGTTTAACAGTCAATACTCACCATAATCCTCCTTTCATATATGTGTATCAGTTAATAGTCACCACACCATCACATCCTGCAGTAAAGAAGCCCCTGCATATGCATGACTGGTGAATGAAAATTTAAAATAGTACTTCTTCATCTTTACTACCAACACAAATTTTAATGTGTCTTCCTTCACTTACAGGCCTGTGCACAGAGATCCAGCTAAAATTGCAGCAGAACAATTCGCCTTACTGATAAGTGACGACATGAGCATTGACAATTTTGTTCCAAAATCAAAGAGTGACTTAGGAAAATATGCATCACTGATTCATAGTAAATACATCAAGCCACATGAGGTATGTTGAATCAGGGTGAGTTTAGAAATAGCAATGTACTTTTATGCATCTGTTTGACTTAAGAATGTTAAGAGATGACCACGTGATGAGCACATCTTGCATTTTATCTAGAATCCTCTCACGTCACATATGTTTTGTATCTAATCAATTCTTGTTATTAGTCTTCCTTATTTATCTCACAATTAGCTATAGCATCAATATATATATATATATATATATATATATATATATATATATATATATATATATATATATATATATATATATATATATATATACATACACATCATTGTATCCTCCTGTAAAACATCTTTAATATATACAAGATACTCTTTCCATATCCTCTTCTTTTCTTATATGGTATCAGAGCTTTGCTCGGCACATATCACTCCAGAAAACTCACCTCTTCCTTCTCCAAAACACATGGGAATCAACGACAACGCCTCTTCTTCTTTCATTGTCAATACAACATTCAAAGACATCACTATTGTTAATTTCCCAGCAACCCTAAAACTCACATCCACCAATTATTAGGGCTGTAAACGAACCAAACGAACACGAACAAGGTCTTGTTCATGTTCGTTCGTTTAAGTTAGCCGAACAACAAACAAACACGAACGGATAAACGAACGAGATTTTCTTGTTCATGTTCGTTCGTTTAACAAATTACTTTGTTCATGTTCATTCATTTATGTTCGTGAACATGCTAAACGAACATAAACGAACAAAGATAAAAAAAAATACAATTGAACATATATGAACATAAACGAACATATAATATAGCAATATAATAAAAAATAATTGAATATAGATGAATACAAATAAACTTAAACGAACGAACATAAACGAACATCATAAACAAACATTCACGAACATAAATGAACGAACGAGACCATTGTTCATGTTCGTTCATTTAACTAAACAAACGATAATTTTTGTTCATGTTCGTTCATTTATTAAATAAACGAACTTCCCGCCGAACAGTTCACGAACGGTTCGCCAAACGTTCAGTTCGTTTACAGCCCTACCAATTATCTTGGATGGAAGACTCAGATCGAAGCTCTGCTACACGGCCTTGATCTATATTGATTTATCGATGGCTCACACCTTGCACTTGCACCAACAATCGCCGCCGATGGAACAAGCACCCCCACACAGACTATCCGAAATGGTTCAGGCAAGATCGCCTTCTTTTCGCTGCCATAGTGGGAACTCTTTCTCCTGAAATTGTACCACTGGTAACAAATGCATCTTCTTCCCGCAAATCTTGGCAAACCCTAGCCAGTACATATGCCTCTCCATCAAGAGGACACATCAAAAAACTCCAACATCGGCTAAAGCAACTCACCAAAACCTCCAACCAAACCATCACTCAGTATATGCAAAGTGTCAAAACAGTAGTTGACGAGCTTGCTATCCTTTGGAAGAAACTCGATCAGGAGGACATCACTGATGCAGTTGTCAATGGGCTTGATCAAACAACTTACAAGCCGATCCTTGATGCTCTTCATGCAAGACACTCACCAATATCCTTCACCGAACTACATGAAAAACTAATAAATCATGAATTGTCTATTGCTCAACAGGTCTCAAATGCTGATATCCATCAACCTGCTGCTGTTTTCTATTCAAACCATCAGATCACTAAGAAAACATGGCCTCCTCGACAACCAACCACCACACCTGGCTTGTTTCCTACACCCTCAAAACAACCTAATCAAGCCTATTCAACCACTGGGCAACGTCCATTCTTGGGTAAATGCCAATGGTGCCATAATAAGGGTCATTGTCTTAGTAATTGTTTCACCTTTAAGAAGCTTTTTCCAACAGCTTCTGTACCACCTAACCGAAACCTACAGGTTAAAAACGCACAGGCACACATGATGATTCCATAACAATCATCACCCTCCAACACTGCCAACTGGCTTTTTGACAGTGGTGCCAGTTTTCATGCCACCAATGACCTCAACAACTTGTCAATCCATGCACCATATGATGGAACAGAGGAATTAGTTATTGGTGATGGTTCGTGTCTACAAATCTCTCATATTGGCTCTGTTATTATCCAAACACCACACACACAACTCATACTCAAACATGTCCTATATGTTCCTACTCTTTCTCAAAATATCATATCAATTTCTCGTCTATGTGTTGATAACAAATTTTTAATAGAATTCTATTCTTTTGTTTTTTTGTCATAAAGGATATGTCATCCAAGATTTCACTCTTCAAGGGAACTGCAATCAAGGGAATGTATAAAACCAGATCTGCCACAAAGCCTCAAATCTTTGCCATGAATCGCATTACTCCAACCACATGGCATCATTGATTGGGGCATCCTCAAAATAAAGTTCTTAAGCAATTGTCATCTGTTCTTTCTTTCAATTCCAGTTGTTCTGATCATTGTAAATCATGCTCTATTAATAAAAGTCACAAATTACCATTTCATGAAACATCTCTTACCTCACATGCTCTACTAGATCTTATTTTCTCAGATGTCTGGTGCTCTCCAGTTCAATCCTATGATCACTATAAGTATTATATCATTTTTGTTGACCATTTCAGCAAATATACATGGTTGTACCCTATGAAAAAGAAATCAGATTCATTATCTATCTTCACTCGTTTCCAATGACTTATTGAAAATTTCTTCAACAAAAAGATCAAACAGTTTTTCTCAGACAATGGTGGTGAATTTTTAAAACTTTAATCCTACCTTTCTTCCTTAGGAATTACTCACCTCACTTCACCGCCTCATACTCCAGAAAATAACGGATATGTCGAAAGACGACATAGGCATATTGTAGAAACAGAACATGCATTGCTTTCTCATGCAAACATCCCAAATATCTTCTGGCCATTCGTCTTCACCACATCAGTCTATTTAATTAATCGGCTGCCCACCTCAACCCTCCACAACTTATGTCCTTTTCGTTGCCTCTTTCAAAAGGATCCCAACTATTCCAAACTAAAAACTTTTGGTTGTTTATCCTATCCATGGTTAAGACCTTACTCACTACACAAATTACATCCCAAATCCACTCCATGTATTTTCGTGGGATATTCCCCCATGCAAAGTGCCTACTATGCCTTTGATCCGGTCTCTTCCAAATTATACACCTCTAGACATGTTGTCTTTGTAGAAACAGAACTTCCATATGCTAAACTCACCTCTACCATCACCTCTTCCTCTCCAATATATCTGGATGAATGGCTACCACTTGCCATACCGGTTCTTACCTCATCTTCCTCAGGTACTGCTACCACCACTGAACCAAGTACATCTATATCTCCTCACCACCTACTGCCAATAGCCCAACCAAACCAAACACAAGAAATAATCGTAAACCAAACCCATGATATTTCAATTCAGATTTCCTCTTATACACTGCATCTCCCACTTACCCCACTGAACCCACAACAATAACACAAGCACTCAAACACCCCTCTTGGAGAACTTCTATGGAGGAAGAGTTTGATGCTCTTCAACGCAACCAAACCTGGTCACTAGTTCCATCTTCAGAAGCGCCAAACTTAATTGGTTGCAAATGGATATATAGAACAAAATACAAGTCAGATGGTTCTATAGACAGACTTAAAGCTTGCCTTGTTGCCAAGGGCTTCAATCAAAGGCCAGACATTGATTACAAAGAAACCTTCAGTCCTGTTCTTAAACCAGCTACCCTATGCCTAGTCCTCACTCGAGCCACCTCTCACAATTGGCCTCTCAGACAACTACATATAAAAAAATGCTTTCCTACAAGGAAATTTTCATGAAAATGTATACATGACTCAACCTCCTGGATTTGCTAATCCATATTTTCCAAACCATATTTGCAAATTGAATAAAGCAATTTACGGCCTCCGATAGGCTTCGCGAGCTTGGTATGACAAACTTGAAAACAAAGAGAATTTGAAATTTAAAATGAAAACTGCTCCTGTATTACATATACAAGGGCTACAATTTATAGACACAAATAAATATGGAAAGAGCTCTAATCTAGGCAAGCTAGCTATACAAATAATCACATTAAAAATAAAGAATCCCTTTGATAGATTTTTAGGGATCAATCATGATTCTGATTTGACTTTCCATTCCAACAGAACTCAAATCCTATCTACTTACTCTTGGGTTCAAACCAACTATCTCTGATTCCTCCCTTTTCATTCTCAAAACACCTACCATTTATATCCTTGTTCTAGTCTATTTTGATGGCATTATAGTCACTGGTCCCTCTCCCTCTCATCTATCTCAATTCATTAAACACCTTGCAACAAAATTCTCCCTAAAAGATCTTGGGTCTCTCTCCTATTTCCTAGGATTTGAAGTCATTCCACACAACCATGGTATCCTTCTATCCCAACGCAAATATATCTTAGATATTCTATACCGAGCAAATATGATAGATTGTAAACCAACACCAACTCCGATAATTACATCACCTCCTCTTACACTTCATGGTGGTACTCCTCATTTATCTCCCAAAGATTATCAGACACTGGTTGGTGCTCTGCAATACTTGTCTTTAACAAGATCAGATATCTCCTTTATTGTTAATCAGTTGTCTCAATTCATGCATGCACCAACCTCACTCCATTGGACAGCTCTAAAACACTTACTCTGGTACCTTCATGGTACTCTACATCATGGTATATTTTTCACTTATAGGTCTCCACCTACCTTACATGACTTTAGTGATGCGGATTGGGCCAGAGACAAAGACAATTACCGAAGTACCACTGGATACATAGTTTATATTGGATCTAATCCTATTTCCTGGAGCTCAAAAAGACAAAGTACACTTACAAGGAGTTCAAATGAGGCTGAGTTCAGGGCCATTGCCTCTGCCATTACCGAAGTGCAATGGATCAGTTCACTTTTGAGTGAACTTGGTTTCACCTCTGCAACCACTCCAACCATTTACTATGACAACTTAAGTGCAACTTCTTACTCAGCAAATCCAGTATTTCACTCATGTATGAAACATCTAGCTTTAGATTTTCATTTTGTTCGAGAAAAGATTCACCAAGGAACCTTGCGAGTTCAACATGTTTCTGGAGATGACCACTTAGCAGATGCTCTAACCAAAGCACTACCAAGACCACGTCTCCATTACTTATTATCCAAGATTGGACTTCTTTCAGCATCGTCCATATTGAGGGGACATGTTAAGAGATGAGCACGTGATGAGCACATCTTGCATTTTATCTAGAATCCTCTCACACCACATATGTTTTGTATCTAGTCAATTCTTATTATTAGTCTTCCTTATTTATCTCACAATTAGTTGTAGCATCAATATATATACATCATTGTATATCCTCTTGTAAAACACCTTTAATATATACAAGATACTCTTTCCATATCCTCTTCTTTTCATATAAATAAAATATGCATAACTCATTTATATGTATGTTGAATCGGTATTTTTCCCTAATTTGTTTTTCTTGATAAGGCATTTGTACCTAAAAACAATATACCCAGTTATAGATCATTATACATTGCTATAGTTGTTAGATTTTTCAAAGTGCAATGTTGTATGGAAAGAAATTAAACTAAGATCCTTTATTAAACAAAGCACTGAAAGTAGGTTGAGTTTTTTCCTTCATTTATGTTCTAGTATGCTAGGGTTCATAATGAAGACAACTAACAAATAAGCTTGTATGATGCAGGAAAGCTCTCTTTATATTAGTTTGCTGAAGTCTGTAATGGTAGCATCAGTGGTTAACCAAACAGGTAATGATGCAAAAGTTGTTGTAGATGTTGTACATTCTATTGTCTATCCAAAGATGGCAACAGAGAAAAAAGAGAAAGAAGACTGCTGCAAAGACTGGTATGTCATTTTTTAGTTTCTCTATTTAAGTGGTAGAGAAAATTAATTTTACTTCTTGAAATCATAAGGAGGTTTTTATGTTATAATGTACAACAGGTGAAAAGGAGGAACAACTGCCTGATGATGATGATGATGCAGATTCAAATGCTGGCATTTTTCGTTACGGTTATGATTTCTTGTGATACTTGTTGGGTGTCATTCTTGGTGGTTCCTGTAGTTTTGATGAGTTTCCTGAGTGAGTGTTAAGTTTCAGTAGTAGTAGCCCTGCCTGCTTATAGAGATATCCATGGAAATTGATTTTACTTTCTTCACCTTTGGGTTATATCAGTGATTGAATGACCAGAGTTTTGGATCATCTAATGTGTCACTTGAATGCAATCTGTTTCGCAAACTTAGTTCCAATAGTGATTCTATCGATTCATGAGAATGTTTTCTAAGTAAAATAAGTGGTGGAACACATGAGTTGATGATTATTTCCCTTATTAGTCCCTTAAATTCACTGCTTCTCATGTTGTTGATTTAACAAGTACACCATAATTTACTT
This sequence comes from Lactuca saligna, assembly GCF_052625555.1. NCBI lineage: Eukaryota > Viridiplantae > Streptophyta > Magnoliopsida > Asterales > Asteraceae > Lactuca > Lactuca saligna. Next base: position 89,269,196 of record NC_136418.1, read on the forward strand.
TTGTTTTAGTTGGTACTATAGAATAAAATCACAAAGGAATTTATTGATTAAAGTAATAGAACAAACTAGTTAATAAAAAAAGATATGTGAGAGCTCTTCCATGAATCCAAAGGAGTACCCATTTCGACTTACTTTTTGTCCCATTTTCCCATATCTACTCTTTCTTTTTCTTTTTCCATATAGGTTTCATGACTCCAAACATTTCTAATCTACTTATAAATCTATCCCAAGTCCTAGATTAGACATGAACCCTCAACCTTTTATATATGTCTCATGATATTCTTGGGCACTTGTTTGTTTGGTCCAAATGTATTATGTCTTTACCATGCAGAAATTTCATTGGTAACTAATAATTCTGCTTTTACCAACTTTTATTTACATTGTTCTAAAGGTTTTTGAGTTCATAGTTTTTTTAATTTTAAAAAGCATCTCGAGGGTTTTAATTTTCTGCTAAACAACTTCACTTAAGATGCAAAATGTTGTTGACCATTTTGTTCCACACAACATTTTTAAGACTTAGATTGGAAACAAACATAACAAATGCAACAAAATTTACATGTATTAGAAAGGAAACACTTAAAAACAATGATTCCTCAACAAACAGATATCGATATTGTCTGCTGAGCACAAGCATTCAAACCATATAGAAAGTCATGGTTTGAGTCTATAATTCATGAATGCAAGATAAAGGAAACACATATATCACTCTTCTTTCTTTCTTTCTTTCTTTCTTTTTTTCTTGGAATTAATACACTTTAAAAGATATTGTGTAAACTAGATAAAGATACAATCAAGCTAATGACTGCACAACATGTGCCTAACACATATACCAACTATGAAGCCAACATGAACAACGCCCCTGAACAAAGTGGAGGTGGAAGCAATACCCATGAAAATAATAGTAACGTTCCAAGGGCATGCACCTATGAAGAATTCATGAACTACAAATGTAACATCCGGATTTTGACCAGGTATAATGAAAGTTTAATTATGTTATTTTGTAAGAGGGACTCGGCGAGTCGGGGCTCAGACTCGCCGAGTAGAGACGCGGGATTGAGCGAAGGTGCGCGCTTGGACTCGGCGAGTCCAGGGTATGGACTCGGCGAGTCTGCGCTGTGTTATGGAACCCTAAATCCCCGGGTTTGTGGCCTATTTAAGGGGCCTTATGGCCGTCATTTGCGCTCATCCAACCCCCAGAGTGTGTCCCTAGAGTTCTTGAGCGTTTGGTGAAGGATTGAGAGCAAATCTTGACCTTGTGAGTGTTGTTTAGCAAGAAGAAGGAGGCTCTAGGCAAGAGGAAGCAAAGGAGGTTGCTATTTCGTGGATTTGGAGCTTGGATCATCACTCTAGAGGTATTATTTTCGGACCATTTCCTGTTTGGTGAAACTTGATGCAAGTTAGGGCGTAATATGATCATTTATGGGGTGATTTGGTGCCCTTTTTGTACCCTCTTTGAGTTGAGACCATGGATCTGGATCCATAGAGGTCCAGAGAGCCTCACTCATCAAGCTTTATGGGTGAAAATGGAGTCCTTGGCCTTGTGTTGAAGTAATAGAGTCAAAATCATCATTTGTGATCATGTAGAGGTTATTTATGCATCAAGATTGTGACTTTACGTGCTAAATAAGCATGGGGGGACTGGATCTATGGATTAGTGGACTGGATCTGGCCTTTAGAGCAAGATTGAGTCAGTGCATGGCACGGACTCGCCGAGTCCGAAGAACAGACTCGGCGAGTAGCTTGAATGTTGCACGACCACTCAGCGAGTGGCCTCGCCGAGTTGGGATGAGTGAACTCAGTGGGTCAAGGGGGAGTCAGGATGGACAGGTGGACCGAGTCAAACCGGACTCGCCGAGTCGTTCTTGAGACTCGGCGAGTTGAGTCGTGGTGGCCCCACAACTCGTGCCAGGTGGAGCTCGTCGAGTTGGGAAGGGATGCTCGACGTGTCAAGAGAGGGTTTCAGGGAAATTGGTGATTGCGCTCAGACTCGCCGAGTCGCTATAGTGCACTCGCCGAGTCCGGTCAAGTTGACCGTTGACCAGCGTTGACCTAGATTGTCCTGTTATGGTATGGTCAACCCTAGTTGAGAAAGTGTTAATTAGAGATATATTGTGCTATAGGGGGACTTCAGCTCGGCGGATCGAGTGTTTAGTGATTTCAGGGTTACGGTTTACCGAGACACACGAGGTGAGTCTTCTCACTATACTTTACCTTGAGTAGGTAACCAGAGTATGTGTTAGAGTATTTGTATGCCATGTATGTTATGTGTTGTACTGCATTACTTTTATGTGTTTGATGCTGTGCATGTTTACAGAGCTAGAACCGGAAGGTTCACAGAGTTAGAACCTGAGGGTTCACAGAGTTTGGGTGCACGGACCCACAGAGTTATAGCCTCGAGTGGCTAATATGTGTTATATGTAGTATTTTGGGAACTCACTAAGCCTTGTGCTTACAGTGTTGATGTTATTTGTTTCAGGTACTAGTGACGACCGTGGGAAGGCGCCGGCTTGATCCGTACACACACGTTTGGAGCTTGACATTTTAATCTTCGGATTTTGTAATATATTGTTGAACAATTGAAAAGGGGTTGTTTCTATGAAAATTGATGGAATTATGCTTTTATAAAAATCGAAAATTTTGTTTGAAAAATTCAGTGTTACAAATTGGTATCAGAGCCTTGGTTTGAGGGATTCGGGTACACCTTCGGGGGTATTTGAACTCAAACTGAGGAAATGAAGAGATATTTTCAAAAAAAAAAAAAAAAAAAAAAAAAAAAAAAAAAACCAAAATTTTCTAAGAGTAAAGGGTTTTCCAGGAAGAAACGTGTGTACGATCAGTCAGCGCCCGAACGGTGAATTCCCAAAATATCTTTTGTTATGTAATAACTATTATTGTGATGTGTGTGCATGCTAGAGTAGGCTAGGTATTGCTGATAGGGCTAGAGTGGCCTGTTTTGTGATGCCTTAGCTTAGGGAATGGTGAGCTGCTATGAGACGCTGAGAGTAATTAGGTAGCAGCTAGGGTTTGTGTGAGATCTGTTTAGAGAGATTTAAGTATAATAGAGTACTTGGGGACTGGGATCCGAAGAGGACGATTTGGAGTGTGTACCGAGACGGTGCGGACAGTAGTATTGGGCCCGTACTACTAAAAGCACCGGAGCGGTACACAGTTCAAATAAGAATCTGGGGATGCCAAGAATCAAGGAGGGGTGGATTGTTGAATGTAAGAGTGTTCGAGTGAATTCTAATTGTCGCATGTTGTATTTCAGAGGTTGATCATGGTGAGGACGCGACATATGCCGGAGGATGCCGGATCTAGTGATGAGGACATTCGACAGATCATTCATGAGGAGGTGGCTGCGGTCATCAGAGCCGAGATACCAGAGATGTTCGGGTCTATTAAGACCGCCTTGATTGAGACGTTTGAAGAGCGCTATGCCGCTCTTTCTGAGGCTGCGGTTGCAGCAGCTACCGCAGCGATTGCTGCGGCGAGACCCCAGGGAGGTGATGCGATGTTGTTCAGGGAGTTCAGCAACACCAAGCCACCAGAGTTTGATGGTACGCAGGACCCGGTGGCAGCTATGAGGTGGATATCCGATATGGAGGGATGCTTCTTCACTTGCTCGTCCCCTGAGCATTTGAAGGTTCGGTTCGCATTGAACCAGCTTCGCTTGGGAGCGAAGGACTGGTGGAAGTTTGTGACTGCGCATTTCACACTGACTGAGCTTTCGGCAGTGACCTGGGAGAGGTTCACTTCCATGTTCCGAGATGAGTATGTTCCTCAGGTGGAGAGGGAACGTCTGGCGCAGGAGTTTCTGACCCTCAAGCAGGGTACCGAGTCGGTTACAGCGATTACGAGGATGTTCCAGGAGAGGGCGATGTTTTGCCCTGAGCACGTGTCCACCGAGCAGGCACGTATGAGCCGTTATCTGAGCATTTTGAGGCGGGATATTCGGGAGTTCGCTGCGAACTCCTCGTACCGGACATTTGCCGAGCTTCAGGCAAATGCTCGGAAGAGGGAGATTGAGCTTGAGACTCAGGCCAGGGAGGAGGCGGAGTCTATGGGGAGGGATCGGCGACCGGCACAGTCCCAGCCGGCAGCCAAGCGGGCCAAGCCCGCTGATCCCAGACCCGGGAGCCAGAAGGGCCGCACTTGTGGGAAGTGCGGCAAGGGTCACGATGGCGCCTGTCGGGCAGGGTCTTGCTACAAATGTGGCAAGGAGGGGCACATGGCTAAGGACTGCCCCAAGGGATTTGCAGTGTGCTTCCACTGCAACCAGACTGGACACCAGAAGGCGGAGTGTCCGCTGCTGCGCGGAGCATCTCAGGGGTCTGCTCCCGCCGCCATCAGAGCTACTGCTGCAGAGAGTCGGCCCGTGAAGGCCGAGGCACCGAGGGCTCGGGGGAGAGCCTTCCAGCTGACTGCGGAAGAGGTCCGCGCCGCACCCGACGTTGTGGCTGGTATGTTTCCTTTTCATTATTGTTTATGGTGTTGAGATATTATGCTTATATCATGCTATGCTTAGGTACCTTCCTTGTGAATTCTGTACCTGCTTTAGTGTTATTTGACTCGGGTGCGAGTCGATCTTTTGTGTCCTTGGCATTTAGTCAGCGTATCAGTGTTAGTCGTGGAGTATTGAGTCGGCCTCTGCGGGTTTCCATAGCCGCCGACAGGGTGATTTGTGCTACAGAGGTCTTCCGGGGATGTGTATTGGAGATATTCGGGGTCGAGTTTCCGATCGACCTGATTCCGATTGCGATGGGTGATGTTTGTGTTATAGTGGGCATGGATTGGTTGAGCCGATTCGGTGCGGTTATCGATTGCGAGCGACAGCTGGTGACTATACGAGATCCTAGTGGGGGAGTTCTTTCAGTGTACAGCGAGGGTACACGTTCTGGATCAGCCTTTTGTTCGGCTGCTAGGGCGAGACAGTGTTTACAGCAGGGCTGTAAGGGTTATGTAGCGTATGTGATGGATACGCGAGTGATCTCCGAGAGACCGAGCTCTGTGGAGGAAGTTCCGGTGGTGCGGGAGTTTCCAGATGTATTTCCCGAAGAGTTACCAGGAGTGCCTCCCACGAGGCAAGTGGAGTTTGGCATCGATTTGGTTCCGGGGGCCGCACCTATTGCTAAGGTGCCGTATCGCCTTGCGCCTCCAAAGATGCAGGAGTTATCCTTGCAACTTCAGGAGTTGCTGGGGAAGGGGTTTACTCGGCCGAGTAGCTCGCCGTGGGGAGCACCCATCTTGTTTGTGAAGAAGAAGGATGGCTCGCATCGCATGTGTATTGATTACCGGGAATTGAATAAGCTGACGGTCAAGAACCGTTACCCGCTGCCGAGGATCGACGATTTATTCGATCAGCTACAGGGAGCATCTTGGTTCTCCAAGATTGATTTGAGGTCGGGCTATCATCAGGTGAGAGTGCGGGACGAGGACGTCCAGAAGACAGCATTCAAGACACGTTATGGGCATTATGAGTTTGTGGTGATGCCTTTCGGGCTCACTAATGCCCCGGCTGTGTTTATGGACCTCATGAACAGGGTATGTCGGCCGATGTTGGATCGGTCGGTGATTGTTTTCATTGATGATATTCTGGTATATTCGAGATCTAGTGAGCAGCACGAGGAGCATCTGAGGGAGGTGCTTGGGGTTTTAAGAGCGGAGAAGCTTTACGCAAAGTTCTCCAAGTGCGATTTCTGGTTACGGGAGGTCCAGTTTCTGGGACATCTCGTTAACCAGAAGGGGATATTGGTCGATCCGGCCAAGGTTGACGCAGTGATGAGGTGGGAGGTGCCGAGGTCACCTTCTGAGATACGGAGTTTTCTCGGGTTGGCAGGGTAGTATCGGAGATTTATTAAGGATTTCTCCAAGATTGCGGTTCCACTCACCAGATTGACCCGGAAGGGTGTGGCATTTGCATGGGGTCCCGAGCAGCGGACCTCCTTTGAGACGCTTCGCCAAAGGTTGTGTGAAGCTCCAGTATTAGCCCTTCCGGAAGGTATGGAAGGTTTTGTGGTATTCTGTGATGCATCGATCCTAGGATTGGGAGCGGTATTGATGCAGAAGGGTCATGTGATAGCTTATGCATCGAGGCAGTTGAAGCCTCACGAGACGAGGTACCCCACACATGATTTGGAGTTGGGGGCAGTGGTGTTCGCCCTCAAGATTTGGCAGCACTACTTGTATGGGGTTCGTTGTACGATTTACACGGACCATAAGAGTTTGAAGTACTTGATGGATCAGCCTAACCTAAATATGCGGCAGAGGAGATGGTTAGATGTGGTCAAGGACTATGATTGTGAGATCTTGTACCACCCGGGCAAGGCTAATGTGGTAGCCGACGCGTTGAGCCGCAGGGCGGAGAGTACTCCCCTACGAGAGGTATGTTTGAGATTGACCGTGATAACTCCAGTTCTGGATGCCATTCGTGGGGCTCAGGCCGAGGCCGTGCGTCCGGAGATGCAGAAGAGAGAGCAGGTTGTTGGGATGGTTTCTGAGTTTGTATCGGATAGTCGAGGCCTTATGACTTATCAGGGCAGGATCTGGGTACCGTTTGTGGGCGGTACCCGTGCTACATTGATGGAGGAGGCTCATAGATCGAAATTTTCGATCCACCCCGGGGCCACGAAGATGTATTTGGATCTAAGGAAGGAGTATTGGTGGCCCTGTATGAAGAGGGATGTGGCATGGTTTGTCGAGAGGTGTTTGACCTGTCGAAGGGTAAACGCCGAACACCAGAGACCGCATGGCAAGTTGCAGCCATTGGAGGTTCCCGAGTGGAAGTGGGAACAGATCACTATGGACTTTATCACCAAATTGCCGAGGACTGCCAGAGGAGTTGATGCAATTTGGGTGATTGTGGATAGATTGACAAAGAGCGCTCACTTTCTTGCCATCAGTGAGAGTTCTTCAGCAGAGAAGTTGGCGGAGGTTTACGTGAGGGAGGTTGTATCTCGGCATGGGGTGCCGATCTCGATTATTTCAGACCGCGATGTGCGTTTCACTTCCCGTTTTTGGAAGAAATTTCATGAGGAATTGGGTACTAAGTTGCATTTTAGTACCGCATACCACCCCCAGACCGACGGTCAGAGTGAACGGACGATACAGACACTCGAGGACATGCTTCGAGCTTGTGTATTGGATTTTGGGGGTAGTTGGGACTTGTATTTGCCTCTAGCGGAGTTTTCCTACAATAACAGCTATCATTCGAGCATTGGTATGCCGCCCTTTGAGCTGTTATATGGTAGGAGGTGTCGGACTCCCATATGTTGGGGAGAGGTTGGGCAAAGGGTAATGGGCAGTACAGAGATCGTGAATCAGACAACAGAGCAGATACAGCTGGTCAGGCAGAGGTTATTGACCGCTCAGAGCCGGCAGAAGAGTTACGCGGATAGGCGCCGGTCCGAGTTGGAATTTCAAGTCGGCGACTTTGTTCTCCTGAAGGTCTCTCCTTGGAAAGGAGTGATCCGGTTCAGGAAGAGGGGCAAATTGGGACCCCGGTTTATTGGCCCGTTTCGTGTGATCGCCAGGGTGGGCCGGGTAGCCTATCGGCTGGAGTTACCAGCAGAGTTGGGACAGATTCACAACACTTTTCATGTATCGCAGTTGAGGAAATGTATAGCCGATGAGTCGGCAGTGGTTCCACTTGAGGATATTCAGGTTGATGCAAGCCTGAACTATGCGGAGAGACCAGTGGCTATTAGGGATCGGAAGATCAAGGTTTTGAGGAACAAGGAGGTACCTCTGGTATTGGTTCAGTGGCAACATCGAAAGGGATCAGAGATGACCTGGGAGCCGGAGGATATGATGCGGGAGCAGCATCCGGAGCTGTTTTAGAGCGGGACTTCGAGGGCGAAGTCCAGTTCTAGTGGGGGAGAGTTGTAACATCCGGATTTTTACCAGGTATAATGAAAGTTTAATTATGTTATTTTGTAAGAGGGACTCGGCGAGTCGGGGCTCAGACTCGCCGAGTAGAGACGCGGGATTGAGCGAAGGTGCGCGCTTGGACTCGGCGAGTCTGCGCTGTGTTATGGAACCCTAAATCCCCGGGTTTGTGGCCTATTTAAGGGGCCTTATGGCCGTCATTTGCGCTCATCCAACCCCCAGAGTGTGTCCCTAGAGTTCTTGAGCGTTTGGTGAAGGATTGAGAGCAAATCTTGACCTTGTGAGTGTTGTTTAGCAAGAAGAAGGAGGCTCTAGGCAAGAGGAAGCAAAGGAGGTTGCTATTTCGTGGATTTGGAGCTTGGATCATCACTCTAGAGGTATTATTTTCGGACCATTTCCTGTTTGGTGAAACTTGATGCAAGTTAGGGCGTAATATGATCATTTATGGGGTGATTTGGTGCCCTTTTTGTACCCTCTTTGAGTTGAGACCATGGATCTGGATCCATAGAGGTCCAGAGAGCCTCACTCATCAAGCTTTATGGGTGAAAATGGATTCCTTGGCCTTGTGTTGAAGTAATAGAATCAAAATCATCATTTGTGATCATGTAGAGGTTATTTATGCATCAAGATTGTGACTTTACGTGCTAAATAAGCATGGGGGGACTGGATCTATGGATTAGTGGACTGGATCTGGCCTTTAGAGCAAGATTGAGTCAGTGCATGGCACGGACTCGCCGAGTCCGAAGAACAGACTCGGCGAGTAGCTTGAATGTTGCACGACCACTCAGCAAGTGGCCTCGCCGAGTTGGGATGAGTGAACTCAGTGGGTCAAGGGGGAGTCAGGATGGACAGGTGGACCGAGTCAAACCGGACTCGCCGAGTCGTTCTTGAGACTCGGTGAGTTGAGTCGTGGTGGCCCCACAACTCGTGCCAGGTGGAGCTCGTCGAGTTGGGAAGGGATGCTCGACGTGTCAAGAGAGGGTTTCAGGGAAATTGGTGATTTCGCTCAGACTCGCCAAGTCGCTATAGTGCACTCGCCGAGTCCGGTCAAGTTGACCGTTGACCAGCGTTGACCTAGATTGTCCTGTTATGGTATGGTCAACCTTAGTTGAGAAAGTGTTAATTAGAGATATATTGTGCTATAGGGGGACTTCAGCTCGGCGGATCGAGTGTTTAGTGATTTCAGGGTTACGGTTTACCGAGACACACGAGGTGAGTCTTCTCACTATACTTTACCTTGAGTAGGTAACCAGAGTATGTGTTAGAGTATTTGTATGCCATGTATGTTATGTGTTGTACTGCATTACTTTTATGTGTTTGATGCTGTGCATGTTTACAGAGCTAGAACCGGAAGGTTCACAGAGTTAGAACCTGAGGGTTCACAGAGTTTGGGTGCACGGACCCACAGAGTTATAGCCTCGAGTGGCTAATATGTGTTATATGTAGTATTTTGGGAACTCACTAAGCCTTGTGCTTACAGTGTTGATGTTATTTGTTTCAGGTACTAGTGACGACCGTGGGAAGGCGCCGGCTTGATCTGTACACACACGTTTGGAGCTTGACATTTTGATCTTGGGATTTTGTAATATATTGTTGAACAATTGAAAAGGGGTTGTTTCTATGAAAATTGATGGAATTATGCTTTTATAAAAATCGAAAATTTTGTTTGAAAAATTTAGTGTTACAACAAACCCATACCCTGCCACGATAATGAAGGAGTTGTAGGAACGATTCTCTGGGCTGAAAAGATGGAATCGGTATTCCACATCAATTATTGTGCGAAAACTTGTCGTGTTAAGCTTGCGACTTGCACCTTCATGGATTTATCCCTTACCTGGTGGAACAACTATACCAAGACAAAGGGCATTAACCCAGCCTATGGCATAACTTGGGGAGAACTAAAACCGGTGCTTATAGAAAGATTTTGCCCCAGAGATGAGATACATAAATTGGAGCAAGAATTGTGTAGCTTAACCATAAATGGAATGTAGATTTTATCCTACACATCATGATACAATGATTTTGCAATCCTCTATCTCAGTCTCGTAACTCCGGAGTGTAAGAAGATCGATGGATACATGTAACACCCTCGAGCTCTAACATCTAATCTATAAGAATTGTCAAAATTTTATTTACAATTACGGAAAATATAATCAAAATTAAAACTTTTTACATCCCATGTTAAATCAATTGAGCACACTATAAATCTATCTATTTATATAAAAGAAGAATACAAAATAGCATCCTAATATTTAAATCTTGATCTTGTGCTTTTGTCTACTCACTCTTCTAGTACCACACTGCTGAAACTTGTAGCTGCAAAACATAAAATCTCTACTACATTAGACACTAGGTCTGGTGAGTTATTCTCCTATCTTTTATTACTTTCTCTCTCATAATCTGTACTCTGTTATATCTCATCTCTACTTAACCTTATATACTCTATATATCTCATATAGTATATATCATCTCAACTCAGTCTCATATGCTCTGTATATCTCATCTCATTCTCATTCTCGTATTCTCTACATATATCCATCTCACACTCAATCTCATACATTTTGTATGTCTCATCTCCATTAGATCTCGTATACTCTATATACCCCATCTAATGCTCAATCTCGTACACTCCATATTACTCATCTCATGCTGAGTCTTGTGTACTCTATATATCCATCTCGCACTCAATCTCGTGCACTCTGCATGTCTCATCTCAATTATATATATATATATATATATATATATATATATATATATATATATATATCATCTCATTCTCAATCTCATATACTTTGTATGTTTCATCTCGACTATACTCATTTTGTAATCTCATTCCCGAAGGAAATATACTCATATCTCAATCTCATTCTCAAAGGCAATATACACATATCTCATTCTCGTTCCCGAAGGAATATCAATCTCAATTCCCGAAGGATATATTCTAATATCTCGATCCCATTCCCGAAGGAATATTAATCTCATTTCCCGAAGGAAATATACTCGTATCTGGATCTCGTTCCCGAAGGAATATAAATCTCACTTCCCAAAGGAAATATACTCGTATATTGATCTCATTCCCAAAGGAATATAAATCTCATTTCTCGAAGGAGATATACTTGTATCTTAATCTCTTTCCCGAAGGAATATAAATCTCATTTCCCAAAGGAAATTAGGCTCATCACATGCTCAGCTACATGTCTCTATGTATATCTCATAAATATACTCAAATCATCTACATATATGCTCAGATACATGTTCCTATGTATATTCATGATCTACTTCTATCTCATAACTTGATGGCACTGACTTAGTGCCTCACGATTCTCATACTTATATGTAAAGATATATAATTTAAACATATAACAATCATAAAGAAAGAGGGAGAGTGATGAATCACCATATCAGTCAGTGATCTATATCTCTTGAGTTAATACCTGTTACGAAACACGAAACACATGTATAACAAGTTCTTCCCTCCTTTATAAGATTTTTTCCTTGGAATCTATTTTAATCTCATGCCACCAATCTAAAATATCTTATTCACTCAGTTCTCATTAGTTCTCATGCTCTTACTCTATCTCATCTCATGCTTTTTCATCTATTATTATTCTCATCTTATGTTCTCTTGTCTTTTCTAAATCTCATCTCATTTCTCTATTCTTTCTCAAACTCTTTTTTCTATTTTAATATCATCTAACTCTTTGGTAGTAATCGATTTTAATTGCTAGGGAAAATGGTCCTTATAATTACAAATCATCACTTCTCCTAATCATTAACATCCTTCTCTAATATCAAAATCAATCAATCCTCCACATAATTGGTAGTATACCATTACTAAAGTTGGCTATTTCTCTTAGCCTTTTCTCAATTACTATAGGATAGTTGAGTTATGGCTCATCTCTTAAGCCACAAGTAGATCACTAACATGAATTATATGGAGTAAAACTCATCAATCCTTCACATAAATAGATATCGACTAAGTGCTCGGGAAGTCGATCCATTGTGAATCATATCTCAAATACTATCACTCATTTCTCAACAACTTCACGATTTCACGAATCATTCAATTCAACCTACTCAAATACTCATGAATCACTCAAATTAATTACTCGAATCACTTAAATCAATCACTCAGTTCGATCATTCATATCAATATAGATTTATCAGATCAACTATTCAGATCATTCACTTTGATCCAAAATAAATTACCTAGATAAATCACTTAAATCAATTACTTTGATCAATACACATCACTTAAATCAGTTTTAAACACTCATACCAATCACTCAGATCAATCACTTAAATCAATCTAATCAACCACTCAGATTAATCATATCAATTACTCAAATCCCTCAATTCAGTAAATCAATCAAATCAATCTCTCAATTCAGTCAAATCAATTACTTATATCAATCAAATTACTCAAAATATTGCTAGCAAAAAACGTCCTTATTTGAAGTTTGAGCTGTGGATTTGGTCCTTGCCTCTATCTGCTGTTAGAGGCATTCCGTTTTCTTCCCCCCGTGTCATGCACATGAGGGTATTTTTTTCTTTTCATTTATGGGACAAAAATTTCAATCTAATTTCTCTATTTAACATCGGCTTGAAACCCATCTTCCCCAACGGCTCTCTTTGTGAAAATGGTAGCTATCATATGTTTCTGTGGCAACAATTCTGTGTTGCGCACGTCGTGGGCTCAACTCAATCCAGGTTGGCGCCTCTACTCATGCCCTCTATCGGTAAAGTAGTGTTCTAATTTTTGTAATCAAACACCTTATTCTTGCCCTAATTTTGTGCTATTCATCTTTGAAAGGACTCAAAATTTCGATTACTTGGATGCTTCGATCCACCAATGTGTGATCGTGCTAAGGCTATCATTCATGGTCTACTAAAGAGCATGAACAATTTGAAGCTTTCAGTGAAAGAGTTAGAAGATGAAATTCAGAATTTGAGGTTTTACCTGAAGATGGCAGTGAAAGAGTTAGAAGATGAAGTTTGTAAATTGAAGTTCTACTTGTGGTGAAGTTCGATTTTTTTTCTTGTTTTATGGACGTAGAATTAGGGATTAGGGTTAAGTTCTACCTGTGGTGCTGAGGTGTTTTTTTGGGATCTTCTTGTTTTGATGAATAGGCCTTTGTATACTGTAAAGGTCATTTCATGAACCTTGTACCTCGAATTATAATGTATGGAATATTATCTTATTTAATTTTTGTTGTTGTGGAGATTGTAATGGTAATACAATACATGAAATGGTAATAAGAAAAGTACAATACCATAATAGAACTTACTAAGTGTTATTGAATCAGAACATATAATCCAAATAAGAACATGGAGTTCAATTCAAATTACAATACCATAACACATAAGCAAAAGCAACTGCCATTACAATATCCAAGTGTAACAAGAACGAAGCAACCACATGAGTTTTGGAATTACAAAATAACTTAACATACTAACCACAGTTAAAACAACTAACATATGCTAGTTTCTTAAAAACATTAGACCAAAAGAAGATTTTATAACCTAAGACTACACTTGGCCATACGAACTACTCTTGATCATAACCTTCATTAGCCCCTCCAGGCTCCTGCTGACATGCACCTTGACCTTTACATGTCCTTGAGTTGTGTCCTTTTTGTTTGCATTTTTCACAAGTGACACTCCCAAATTTCCTACTAAGCTTCTCCACTTCTTTGGATCCTTGACTTTGACCTTGACTTTCTATCACACTTTCAATTTGACTAGACTTTTCCTTTTGGCTCATTCTTTCCTCCATGGACTGTCTTCTTTTCTTCTTTAACCTGCCATACATTTTGTGGTGTGGCGGTGGGATAATTCTAGTGGGAAAATCACTTTTATGCCACATTGACCTGCCTTTTATGTGTACAACTTTAAAGTCATATGCAGCCTTCCAAGTTTCTAGTAAATAAAGTTTTTTGTTTTTACCCAAGTGTACAAATCCCCTACCTTTTCCCCAATGTGTTTCATCTCACTCCAGGTAGCTATGGCATGCCTGCAAGGGATTCCTGTCAATTCCCACTTCCTACATGTGCATGTCATGTGGTTAATGTCCACAACATGTTGATCATTCCATGGTCCAAATACCTGATACTTTCCACCACCATTCCACCTTACAATATACTCAACTGCTTGTAGCTCATTCTTCTTTAAAAATTTGGTTGCAGTAGGTGTGAGAGGACCTCGGCATTTCCTTTCCTCTTTAACCACATTGTAGATCCTCTTCATTAGATATTCCCTTATAAATTCCAATCATTTAATGATTTACTTGTCCCTTCCTTTCTCCAACTTACCATTCAGAACTGCACACGTGTTATGTAGAAGCACATCTAAGATGTCCCTTCCTTTCTCTAAGCATGTCATACTGCTCTGAGTAATCCCCAACAACATTCTTTGTAGCCCTTGCCTTGGCCATAAACATCTTATTCTTTGAAATCCCCACTGAGTATGTCTACTGAAAGTCATCTTGTAAGGCTCGAATTGGATCTGTGGGGTTTGATTGAACTTGTCTAATAATATGTTTTACGAGAAAAGTGGTTGTGCAAGCTCATATTTTTCTTGATTGCAGACAAGTGTGCTTCAGACTATATGTTTTTACATACCAATTCCCTGATGGGTTTTGGCCAAAAGAACATCCTATGTGCTCATGCAAACCCTAATGCTTGGATCTAGGTTTCTCTATGGTACATACAATTCATCCAAGACTATAAACCCTAGATCTAGTATATGATAATCAATATAACATATGAATTAGGGTTTAGATCATACCTTGATTGTTATGTAGCAATAACAATCTCAAATCCTTCTTGTATTGACTTTAGAAAGCGTAGAGTCACAAATGTCACTCCTCTAATAGTTCACAAACACCAAGAGCAAGAGGATAAAGAATAAGGAGAGAGGAGACACCCAAAAATGTGTAGAAACCCTAGAGAACAAGTTCACCACGTTTTTGGGGCTTAAGGGTTCTTTAAATAGTGAGGCTATTAGGGTTATCTAACAAGGAAACCCTAATTTGGATGCTTAGGCCCTAAGCAACCCATGAACCCCCTTTTTAATAAGCATTGGACGATTTCTAATGGGTTTCCCCATAGAATTCGTCCAACCTTATATTATAAGGTAATCCATAGCCTAATTGCAATTATCTTATAATTATAATTCTAGTCCCTTAAGTTTAATTAATCTCTTTTAGCCACAAACTTAATTCTTATTAATTTTTGACTAATATTAATTAAACAATATGATTTCTCCTTTAATATATTATTCTCATAATATATTAATAAATCATATCTAATCCTTTCTCTCCATAATTCATCCTATCAAGTTGCTTTGGTGAAGGCAACCCAAAAGGACCATGCACCATCGGGTCAAGTACATACCAAAATAGTTATGGACTTAGACACTTATCCAACAGTCTCCCACTTGGATAAGTCTAATAACTATTATGCGTATGACTTCAGATCCTGATCTACAATCGTAGCTTTCCAAAGCCGTTGTCAACTCTGATCTTATCAGATACGCGTGTCCTTTAGATAAGGGATCATATATTCCTCCATTCTAGATATCTTATAGACTGAGACATGGATCTAAATCATTCTCTATGTCTATGTGTTGTTTCCCGAATTCATATTTATGACGACTGACAATAGACTACAATTAAACACATCAATTTAGTCCCGGCTTGGCCAAGAGCTTAGTTGCCATCACTAAATCATCGAGGGGCCCACAGATATCACTTTTATCGTACTTTGGATAAAAGGAACGGATAAACTTTGACTCAATGCTTGCTTGCACTCACTCACCAAATCACACACAACAATATGTTTTATAACACCAAGTCACTGGTGCGTTTACATATTATCAATGTGCAATCGACTCGCAACATACAACTCACACATCTTGGTTTCAAGAATATAAGATGTTATCGTCTCACTAATCACTCGTGATAAAATCCATGAGGTGATCCAAGTGAGTGTGGGTTTAATCCAATGCTCAAATCATATTCATAAGCACTCATGAATGTTGCAACAAACATTTTCTTATGTCTAATGCTCTTTAGACAATCCACACACTAATTCATGACAGTCTTCATTCATACATACTTCCAACATATGAACGAATGTGGTCCGTTCGAATAATTTGATTGTACTGAACCAATTTAATTATTCGGGAAGTCAAAACATGCAAGGTGAAACACAAGGATAATACTAATCCCATATGGTGTCAAACCTTTGAGTATAAATAAAACACCTTTTATTTATCACCATATCGATTACTCATGATTTGTCGTTTCGGGTAATCAACTTCTTACTTGAATTATTACCACACTTGTCCCATGCTCTTAGCATGCACACAATGTTTACCTATGGTTCTTACTTTGTGAAATGGATCAAATGAACACATTACCAATCATACTCATTTCACAACTCCCAATCCTTTCTACAAGTGAAAGAATATCAAATTCTTGCCACTTATAGAATATACTAGATTATAACATTTTATGCAATGATCCTTTCGTAATATCACTGCACTAAAGTCACAAGGACTATTGCCAATGAATTTACAAAGTCCTCTATCGGAGATTGTTACATGACAATTCCATAGATGTGATGTCTCTCACTCAAAGTACATTTCTTTGAACATCCTTTTGCATAAAGTTTCTAATCTAGACATAGATTCTTAATATCTAACTCCCAATATGGAAACCTTTCCATACTTACCATACCACAACTCATTCTTAATAGAATCTTATCTATTCATAATAATGTCGATATGGTCCATCCAATACTACACTTCCAACTACTCACAAGCGACCAATCCTCGGCGAACTTTGGATTGTCCTTTGATAGTTGTTTAATTATCTTAATCAAAACCGATTCTTGTCCTTTTCCCTCTAAATGCGCTAGACATTTTGAAATTTTTTAGAATGGTCAAATATTATAGCATTTGCAATCGATCCTATACCCGAAGCGTATGGGAACCGATGCATAATGTCTTACATAAAGATTTGATACTTTATCAATCTTCTACCATAATATTTTGATGTACTATGTGCTCACAATTCGGATTATGAAGAGGAATGTCGTAATCATAATCGAAATTTAAGAACACACCATGTATCCATGACTAAAATTATTAACATTCCACAACCTAAACCTTTAGATTTGAAACGAAGCATAATATTCTCTCCCTTAATTATAGAAGAACAACTTTGCAAAGTATGACTCTTGTTTTCTATAATTAATACTGCTAACTTGCAATACTTGACTTAATAATCATACCAGCATAAAGTTTCTAATCTAGACATAGATTCCGTCCATAATCTTTTGTCAAAGCTTCTTAATCTCATACACCCTTGTCTAAGATAGCTCATATGTGTGTCTAAACAATTCAGACTAATTGCCAAATCTCACAATTCGGATCATGGAAAGGGATACCGTAACAATAATCAAATTTGAGAATACAATTTTACAATTGATATCTTCTTAAAATCTCTCTTAGTGAAAGCATTTTCTCACAGTCATTTTCATGAAGGAGAAAATCTTATGACACTTAGATTTCAATGGTGTATCTGTTCATATCCATGCGAATTGTCAAAAGCAAAGTTTGCGACAAATCCAAACTCTTATGGACGAAATTTTTTAATCTTGATCTCTTGCCTTATGGTAACACGGCTGCCCACCATGTCTTCCAAGTAGTTAAGCAGCACACCCTTTCTTATCAATGTACTTTTCATTGATCAAGGTGCTTGCCTTTTATGCGTTCAAATGAGAACTCATAGAACTTACATACATAATTAACTCAATTGGAACGACACGAAAACAAGATAGTGTCAACACGATAGGTTTTGAACCTCAAGTCGTGTGCTAGTGATGATCGATAAGGTTTATTCTTGATTAGTTCTTGAAACTTTTCAAGATCATTAAGACTCCCACTGACTCCTCGACATATAAGATTCTTTTGTCAATGAACATTTCTTGACAAACGAATATTCAAGAGTTAGTGTAGCTTTTATCAAGACAAAACATTTCATAAAATTGGTTCTAGTTGGTTTTTGTCTTATCCAAGACATCACAACTTTCCACGTTTGATGAATGTTATCAACCTTCCTAATGCTTGTCACTCAATGTCACAATCTTAACTCTAAGACTTGTTTTGGAACGAAGTATGATTGACTTCTTGATTTAACCATTTCTTCAATTCTCGATTCCTCTTCTCAGACATACAATTGTACTAATACTCACTTAGAGTATCAATTGAGATATGGTTCTTAATCATTAAGACCTATCATAAAACATAATAAAAGGTACTCTCCCTTCTTCTTAGAATAGAGAAACTTTTATCTTTCTGCCTACTTGATTCTTCTTATTCGTTCTACTATTGATTTAAACTCTTTTAATCAATTCAGAATTACACTTAACCTTATAAGTATAATCATATTTACTAAAATTTGGTAAATCATGACGAATATCTTTGTTACTCTTGTGGTGGACTTGATCAACACACAACTCTGTGTACTCGATCTCCTAGTCCTTCACTTGACACTTTGTCAATGAATTAGTCTAATTTTCAAATATGAAACTTCTCATTCATCATGCAATACTTGTTGTATGATTCCAAATCTCTATCCAATTGAAACTTGGGTGATGAGAAACTTTCCCTATTTGGTAAATTCTTGACCATTTCACAAATAACATAATTAAGAATCACATCCATTCGTTGTAGAAATATGCAAACACCAATTTTTCATAACGATTTCATTGCAAGGAAATAAATAAATACGTCAAACAAAATTTATTTTATTTATAAAATCAGCGGAAAACATTTGTCCTTACAATGCAAAATCAACAGAAAAACTGTGTAATCAAATATTCCTAACTATTCTATCATAACTTTCTAAGCTCAAAATCTAATCTTCAAGTCCATGCGATCGAGATCCATTTCTTTGCGATTAGACTCATCTTGCTTTTCCATCAAGCTTCCTCTCTTTTCATTGATCCTGCAAAACATTCAAATGCAATCTTATCACATTATGTATTAAGAATCAACGAATAGGAACTTAATTGAGTTAGATAGTGGATTTTACCTGAAGCACAGCCATACTCTTTGACTCTCCCATCTTCTGGACTCTTCAGGCTCTTAGGGCAGACTTGTATCCAACGCCCTTTCTCTTGGCAGCAAACGCAAGTCGGTTCTCCTAGAACGTCCTCGGAAGCATGGTTGGTTGACTTTCCCAACAAATACGTTCCATTGCTTTGCCAAACCATTTCTGATTCAGCAGCAATGAGCATGTAAGTTAGGTCAATGAGGTTTGTGTGACAACCCTATTTTTCCCAAAAGCATTGTAACCACTCGAAAGCTAAAAACAACGAAATTAACCTCAAAAATAAAGTGTTCAAGTATCTAAGTTGGGATCCATCAAATATTAGATATCATGCCCAGGTTTCCAAAAACATAAAGAACGCTCAAAACCGAGTTATATTGAAGAAATTATAACCACTCGTATATTTACGACACGACGTTAAAACATTATTTGACGTAAAAAGTGGAATCTCAATAAAATGCATTTTAGCCTTAAAGTATCTAAACAAAAGTCGTAGATCACGTTGAAAGATGAGCGTGCATAAAAAGATCGCCCAAATTGGACCTCGTATGAAGAAGTTACGAATTTTCAAAGTTTCGTAACAGTAGTAGAGGGCTAAAAACTCGGATTAAAGATCGAGTGTTATTTAACTATCGCCACCTAAACGGAAGTTGAAGATCTCCTCGGTGGTAATAAAACAATAGAAAGACAAACGAAAACCGACGTTGAATAAAGAACCTATGAAATTTTAACGAACTTTAGGAGGCCCGGCTTATTAAAATTATATCATTAAAAATAAAGTCAAAACTAGCTTACGGAGTCTAAATGAAAGTTGTAGAGCATAATCTCACCTACGTGTGGATATAAAGAACGCGAGAAACGGAGCTCGTACGCGAAAGTTACGGAATTTAGAAGTTGGAAGCAGGGATTACGCCCCGCGTACTAGACCCAGAGTCGAGTCCCATCAGCCCGCCCAAGCTACGCCTAGCTAGCCAGGAGTCGTAAGCCATGACGCATTATTACGCCCCGCGTAACCGAAGTACGCCCCCATGTACGAGGGTTTTCAGCCCTATAAATAGAGGGCATAAAACTCGAGTTTTGGCACACCTTCACAATTTCTCAGCATTTCTCCCTGTTCCAGAGACCATTTCATTTCCTTGGTTTCCGCACTCGAGCCCCGACGAAAGATTTACGTTGCAGAGATCCCCGAAGAGCCCGACGACGCAACTATCCGCGATCGAAACTCTGCTCAACTCTAGTCCCTCTCTTCAAACTTAACGAGTGAGTTCATACCCCTACTTTTCAAGTCTTTTTCATGTTTTGGGGGGGGGGGGGGGGGGAATACAAGTATATTACACGTTAAAAGTATCGTTTTATTAACATAAATGAAATTTCTATCTTCGAATATCGATACAAACATCGTATGTATACAAAGAGCGATTATGTCATTAAACTATTTCTGCTAAAAGGAACATACTATCTGAAAAACTATAATGGGTATAGTTAGCAAGTCAATCCTACGTTTTTATACATCTTGAAAAACGAAACACTTTCAAAAGAAGTAAAGTCATTTCATTGTAAATCTATTTATACTAGTCAATGTGAGATATTTAAACTTCAACGTACATTTTTGTATGCATTTCAAGTCCTGTATTATATACCATAATCTCTTGGAGGGAGAGCGTGATACTTGTGTATAGATCTATACGGGATTGACAATCCCGCACCTAAACTACTAGCTATAGTTAGACCGGCAGGTCTGGGGTGACAAATGTCATAACACTGCAACACTTGAAGAATGTTGTTACAGGCCGTCAGTGTCATTAGTATGGTTATGAAACTCACATAAAAAGTATAAAACAAGATTGATTTACGAGATTCATATGTGCATCGCAGTTTTCCTACATTATATTTTCATAACAAATTATTGTTATCATTTGTTTATAAAAGTTACTAACACATTCCAACTTTGGAAACTTTTTCATTTTACAAGAAAATATTGGATTTTCTAAAAACCTTGTTTACCAATTTACTACCAAAAGGGATATACTTTTCAACTCGAAACACTCATGAACTCACCAACTTAATTGTTGACACTTTTCAAAACCACTTGTATTTCTCAGGGAATCAGTGATACAGGTAAACTACCAGCTTTTGGAAGAAGGAACACAAAGGATGTTTTTATCATTAAACATTTATCATCATATTGTAATATTCTTTTGATAACATGTATAACGCAACAATATACGTTTTCATTTTATATATATGATGGTTGTGTTACTTTCTTTACAATATTCAATTGCTGTGATACTACGTGAAGTCATCCACCCTCGAATGTTTCCGCCATTCTGGTTTGGGGGTGTGACAGATTGGTATCAGAGCATTGTTTATAGTGAACTAAGTATATCAAACCACATAAGATATACAAACTATAAATACAACGGGAACCAAAAACCCTCTGATAAAAACATTTTCATAGAAATGTATTTTCTTTTAAATATATACATTTTTACCGCACGTATCAGCCTCGCATCATGACAAGTTTTTCTAAAAAGTAGTATGGCAAGTTGCAATACCACGATCGAGCCTTGGGGTATGTAATCAAATCAAGAATAAATATAGCCTGATCAACTATATTTATCCTGGATTTGACCAATATACGTCGAGGAATGGTCGTAGTAGTCAACAAGCCAAAAACTTATAAAATCTAAATTCGCTAAATTGAAATACTATAAGTCTATTATTAAACGATAAAACATTGCGCTCAGTAAAGATATAAATAGGCTTAGGAAGTCGTTAATTAGAAATTTCTTTTCTTATAAAAATCTCATACCTCTATCCCAGTACAGACAAATGGCCGGATTTCCTTTACCGGGAGACCCCTACTACCTAAATCAAGGTAACGGCGGCTGGATAGAAGAAGACCCGGAGGAAGACCCAGAGGAAATCGAAGAAGAAGTCGAAGAAGAATTCGAAATCGAAGTTGGAGAAGAATACGAAGTCGACGAGGAGATCATGGAAATTTCTAGTGGAACAGATTCCGAACCGGAAGTAATCGACCCTCCCATCCCCCATCCTCCAGTGATCAGGCCACATCAACCGGGACCCATTCCCATCTTGGGAAGCCACCTCTACTACTGGAGCCGTCAGCAAGGTGTACGCCCTCCGTTCGGCATGTGTCGGGATTTTTACAATGTCAGTGGAGGAGGCTCAGCTGATCGAGCACTTCCTGTTGTCGTGAACGCTATAGCTAACCAGAACTACCAGGCAGACCAACAAGCAACCAGAATTCGAGAGATCAATGCTGCTACCCAAGGTAACGCCTCCGACATCAGCCGTTTGGAAGGACTACATGAGAATATCCAAATCTACACGGGGACACTTCAGAACCAAATGATAACAGCTCTAGATGAAATAAGAGAGATGAAACAACAACAAGCGGAATTTGAGAGGCGACTGATGGGAGTCAAACGGTCAGATGCCGAATTCAGCTCCAAACGCCACAAGTAGAGTTTGTTCAAGCTCCAACAAATTTTGATATAGATTAGGACCGCGGATAAAGTTTTTCTCTTATTTTCTTTTGTATCTGTAAACGGAGACCTCTTAGATAGGTCAAATTTTCCTAGAAGCATAATGAAACACACCTTAGGTGTGACATATATATATATATATATATATATATATATATATATATATATATATATATATATATATATATGCAGTACCTCTTCATATACCTCTCGAAATTAATTAAATTGTTATATCTAATTTGAAACCAAAAACTAAAGTCAAAACAAATTACAAGATACGACTAACCCTCAACTACACGATTGTCAAAACATTAGAAAATTATAGTATTCATTCTTATTTTCTCTACCAGAACATGCCTCCTCGTAGATCAACACGCAGAAACTCAACTCCAGCACCACCTCCACCACCTCCTCCAACTATGGATGCAGCTATGTTCCAAACTGCTGTAACAGCCGTTGTAACCGCGGCGATGGCTCAAATGAGCAACAATGGGTCGGGAGGTGGAATAAATAGCTTTACCAACGGCCCAAGCCAAGGCCGTACTGGAGTCTGCACTTACAAAGACTTCACCAATGGAAAACCTATTCCCTTTTATGGAACTGGAGGAGTATTGGCTCTGTCCCAATGGATAGAGAAAACGGAAGCCGTATTTGAAATTTGCGCATGCCCGGAAGAAAGCAAAGTAAAATTTGCTGCCTGTACATTCTCTGAACGCGCCTTGACATGGTGGAACGGCCACGTCAAGACACTAACCCTGGTGGTAGCGAACTCCATGGGTTGGGAAAATTTGAAGCGAATGCTCCTACGGGAATACTGCCCAAGGGGCGAGATTCAGAAGCTGGAACAAGAATTGTGGAACCTTTCGATGAAAGGATCGGACATCGCAGGCTACACCAATAGGTTCAGCAATTTGATAACACTTTGTCCTAGGATGTTGATTCTAGAAAGCCAAAAAGTGGAGAGGTACATCTGGGGATTATCACCCCAACTGCGAGGAAGTGTGCTAGCTTCCAAGCCCATGACCTTCGACAGTGCCAAAGAACTGGCGCAATCTCTCGTTGATCATGGCGTCTGCCAAGGAGTCACGACTATCGTAACTGAACCAACCAAAGGGAACAACGACAACAATAACAACAGCAAGAAGAAATTCTGGAACAAGAGAAAGGGACTAACCTCGCAAGAACCTTCAAAGAGACAAATGGTGGCGGTTCATGCTGCTACTACTCCCGGCACAACTCCTACAACTCCGGCACCAACAAAACAATATGCAGGGAACTTGCCAAAGTGCAACAAATGCAACTACCATCACCACGGTAATTGTCGCGAGATGTACTGTAAGAATTGCGACAGGAAAGGGCACACAGCCCGTTTCTGTAAGGCACCAGCGCGGCCATTCACTCAAGTTCCTGGTACTGGAGTAAGCCAAGCATGTTATGGATGTGGAGAAACCGGGCATTTCAAGAGGGACTGCCCCAAGACAAGGAATGTTGGTGGTATTGGGAGAGTGCTGGCGATAGGTCAAAATGAAGCAATAACTGATCCAACAGTAGTTACGGGTACGTGTCTCCTCGACAACATTTATGCATGCATACTCTTTGATTGCGGTGCGGAGAGAAGTTTTGTGAGCCATAAATTCAAACATCTACTTAACCAGAGACCCCAACCACTTAATAAAATATTCACTGTAGAAATGGCTAATGGAAAAACAGAAAGCACAAGTGATATGTATGTCGGGTGCACATTAAATTTAAACGAACACTTATTTCAAATCGACCTTATGCCCATTTCGATAAGAAGTTTTGATATAATCATCGGTATGGACTGGTTGAGTCTTCACCATGCCGACATTCTTTGCCATGAAAAGGCCGTTCGTCTCAATCTTCCCAACGGTGAAAATCTCATCATATATGGAGACAAACCTAGTGCAAAATTACAAATCATCTCCTGTGTTAAAGCACGAAAATATCTTCGCAAGGAATACCATGCCTTTCTAGCCCACGTAGTAGACCAGAAGAAAGAACCAAAGAACATTAAAGATATTCCAGAAGTCTGCAACTTCCCAGACATTTCCCAGAAGATCTCCCAGGAATCCCACCAGAACGTCAAGTCGAATTCAGAATCGACTTGATTCCCGGAGCCACCCCAGTAGCAAAGTCACCTTACCGTTTAGCTCCAGCCGAGATGCAGGAACTGTCCAGTCAATTGAACGAGCTGTTGAGCAAGGGATTCATCAGGCCAAGCTTCTCACCATGGGGTGCACCAGTCCTATTCGTGAAAAAGAAGGACGGATCTTTTCGCATGTGCATCGATTATCGAGAACTGAACAAACTGACAATCAAGAACCGATATCCCCTTCCACGTATAGACGATCTTTTCGACCAACTACAAGGAGCGAGCTACTTCTCAAAAATCGACCTAAGATCCGGTTATCACCAACTACGAGTACTGGAAGGAGACATCCCCAAAACGGCTTTCTGAACACGATATGGTCACTACGAGTTTGTAGTAATGCCCTTCGGGTTGACAAACGCTCCAGCAGTGTTCATGGATCTGATGAACCGAGTATGTCGTCCCTTCCTGGACAAATTCGTGATCGTGTTCATAGATGATATACTCATCTATTCTAGAAACCAGGAAGAACACAGCCAACATCTCCGCCAGGTTCTGGAAACATTAAGGGTAGAGAAACTTTACGCAAAATTTTCCAAGTGCGAATTTTGGATTCGAGAGGTGGATTTCCTAGGACACATAGTAAGCAAGGAAGGAATACACGTGGATCCCTCGAAGATCAAGGCAATAGAGAATTGGACGATTCCAAGAACCCCTACAGAGATCCGACAATTTTTAGGACTCGCCTGGTATTACCGAAGGTTCATACAGAATTTTTCCAAGATTGCCAAGCCACTCACCACACTAACTCAGAAAAATGTGACCTTCGACTGGGGAGAAAAACAAGATGCCGCATTTCAAATGCTAAAACGAGCATTATGTAGTGCGCCCATCCTAACCCTGCCAGAAGGGACGGAGGACTTCGTGGTCTATTGTGATGCATCAAACCAAGGACTCGGGTGTGTCCTGATGCAACAAGGGAAGGTCATCGCCTATGCCTCAAGACAACTAAAGGCGCATGAAGTGAACTACACAACGCACGATCTTGAGCTAGGAGCAGTCGTCTTCGCTCTAAAGATATGGAGACACTACCTCTACGGCACAAAATGCACGATCTTCACTGACCATAAAAGCCTTCAACATATCCTCAACCAGAAAGAACTCAACATGAGACAAAGACGGTGGGTAGAGCTACTAAGTGATTATGAATGCGAAATTCGATATCACCCCGGAAAGGCTAATGTAGTGGCTGATGCACTCAGTCGGAAGGAATACTCAGGTCGCCGAGTGAAGTCCCTAACTATGACGATCCATTCCCACCTGTCCACGTAAATCAAGGACGCCCAAATAGAAGCCTTGAAAACTGAAAATGTGGCAGGAGAAACCCTAAGGGGAATGGATAAGAATCTTGAAACCAAAAACGACGGAGTTCGTTATTTCATGGATCGAATATGGACACCAAAGTTTGGTGGATTCAGAGAAATCGTCATGGACGAAGCCCATAAAACATGATACTCCATACATCCCGGCTCCGACAAGATGTATCTCGACCTCAAGAAGTTGTACTGGTGGCTAAACATGAAAGCTGAAATTGCTACCTACGTGAGTAAATGTCTGACGTGCGCTAAGGTCAAAATAGAATACCAAAAGCCTTCAGGTTTATTACAACAACCAGAAATACCCGAATGGAAGTGGGAGCGGATAACTATGGATTTCATAACCAAGTTACCCAAAACGACAAACGGACTCGACACCATTTGGGTAATTGTCGACAGATTAACAAAATCAGCGCATTTCCTACCGATCAAAGAGACGGATAAATTGGAGAAGTTAACAAGGACATACCTCAGGGAAATTGTACGACTGCACGGTGTGCCCGTATCCATTATCTCGGACCGAGATAGTAGATTCACCTCAAGATTCTGGCAGTCGCTACAAAAAGCTTTGGGGATAAGACTAGACATGAGTACCGCCTATCACCCTCAAACCGACGGCCAGAGCGAGAGAACCATACAAACCCTAGAAGACATGCTGAGGGCCTGCGTAATTGATTTTGGCAAAGCATGGGACACACATCTACCCTTGGTCGAGTTCTCGTACAACAATAGCTACCACACCAGTATCAAAGCTGCCCCGTTCGAAGCCCTCTATGGCCGCAAGTGCAGGTCACCTTTATGCTGGGCCGAAGTGGGGGACACACAACTAGCAAAAGAACAAGCAGCTGACAACACACTTACTGGGCCAGAAATCATACGAGAAACTACGGAGAATATTGTTCAAATCCGAGAACGTCTAAAGGCATCAAGGGATAGACAAAAGAGTTATGCAGATAAGAGACGAAAACCCTTGGAATTCCAAGTTGGAGACCGTGTCCTACTAAAAGTCTCGCCTTGGAAAGGATTGATACGCTTCGGAAAACGTGGGAAACTGAACCCCAGATACATCGGACCATTCGAGATCCTTGCCAGGATCGGTCCAGTGGCTTAAAAACTTAGACTACCTCAGGAACTCCACAACGTACACCCTACCTTTCACGTATCAAACCTAAAGAAATGCTTATCCGACGAGACCCTTGTCGTCCCTCTAGACGAAATTGCAATAAATGAAAACCTCCAATTTGTAGAAGAACCAGTAGAGATCATGGATCAGGAAGTCAAAAGGACTAAACAAAGCCGCATACCTATCGTAAAGGTCCGCTGGAACGCCAAGAGAGGACCTGAATACACCTGGGAACGAGAGGATCAAATGAAACAAAAGTACCCGCATCTTTTTCCTAATTTGTAATATCTATCTTAGATTAAATTTCGGGACGAAATTCCCTTAACAGGGGGATGATGTGACAACCCTATTTTTCCCAAAAGCATTGTAACCACTCGAAAGCTAAAAACAACTAAATTAACCTCAAAAATAAAGTGTTCAAGTATCTAAGTTGGGATCCATCAAATATTAGATATCATGCCCAGGTTTCCAAAAACATAAAGAACGCTCAAAACCGAGTTATATTGAAGAAATTATAACCACTCGTATATTTACGACACGACGTTAAAACATTATTTGACGTAAAAAGTGGAATCTCAATAAAATGCATTTTAGCCTTAAAGTATCTAAACAAAAGTCGTAGATCACGTTGAAAGATGAGCGTGCATAAAAAGATCGCCCAAATTGGACCTCGTATGAAGAAGTTACGAATTTTCAAAGTTTCGTAACAGTAGTAGAGGGCTAAAAACTCGGATTAAAGATCGAGTGTTATTTAACTATCGCCACCTAAACGGAAGTTGAAGATCTCCTCGGTGGTAATAAAACAATAGAAAGACAAACGAAAACCGACGTTGAATAAAGAACCTATGAAATTTTAACGAACTTTAGGAGGCCCGGCCTATTAAAATTATATCATTAAAAATAAAGTCAAAACTAGCCGACGGAGTCTAAATGAAAGTTGTAGAGCATAATCTCCTACGCGTGGATATAAAGAACGCGAGAAACGGAGCTCGTACGCGAAAATTACGGAATTTAGAAGTTGGAAGCAGGGATTACGCCCCGCGTACTCTGGGAGTACGCCCCGCGTACTAGACCCAGAGTCGAGTCCCATCAGCCCGCCCAAGCTACGCCTAGCTAGCCAGGAGTCGTAAGCCATGACGCATTATTACGCCCCGCGTAACCGAAGTACGCCCCGCGTACTCCGGAAGTACGCGCCGCGTACGAGGGTTTTCAGCCCTATAAATAGAGGGCATAAAACTCGAGTTTTGGCACACCTTCACAATTTCTCAGCATTTCTCCCTGTTCCAGAGACCATTTCATTTCCTTGGTTTCCGCACTCGAGCCCCGACGAAAGATTTACGTTGCAGAGATCCCCGAAGAGCCCGACGACGCAACTATCCGTGATCGAAACTCTGCTCAACTCTAGTCCCTCTCTTCAAACTTAACGAGTGAGTTCATACCCCTACTTTTCAAGTCTTTTTCATGTTTTAGGGGGGGGGGGGGAATACAAGTATATTACACGTTAAAAGTATCGTTTTATTAACATAAATGAAATTTCTATCTTCGAATATCGATACAAACATCGTATGTATACAAAGAGCGATTATGTCATTAAACTATTTCTGCTAAAAGGAACATACTATCTGAAAAACTATAATGGGTATAGTTAGCAAGTCAATCCTACGTTTTTATACATCTTGAAAAACGAAACACTTTCAAAAGAAGTAAAGTCATTTCATTGTAAATCTATTTATACTAGTCAATGTGAGATATTTAAACTTCAACGTACATTTTTGTATGCATTTCAAGTCCTGTATTATATACCATAATCTCTTGGAGGGAGAGCGTGATACTTGTGTATAGATCTATATGGGATTGACAATCCCGCACCTAAACTACTAGCTATAGTTAGACCGGCAGGTCTGGGGTGACAAATGTCATAACACTGCAACACTTGAAGAATGTTGTTACAGGCCGTCAGTGTCATTAGTATGGTTATGAAACTCACATAAAAAGTATAAAACAAGATTGATTTACGAGATTCATATGTGCATCGCAGTTTTCCTACATTATATTTTCATAACAAATTATTGTTATCATTTGTTTATAAAAGTTACTAACACATTCCAACTTTGGAAACTTTTTCATTTTACAAGAAAATATTGGATTTTCTAAAAACCTCGTTTACCAATTTACTACCAAAAGGGATATACTTTTCAACTCGAAACACTCATGAACTCACCAACTTAATTGTTGACACTTTTCAAAACCACTTGTATTTCTCAGGGAATCAGTGATACAGGTAAACTACCAGCTTTTGGAAGAAGGAACACAAAGGATGTTTTTATCATTAAACATTTATCATCATATTGTAATATTCTTTTGATAACATGTATAACGCAACAATATACGTTTTCATTTTATATATATGATGGTTGTGTTACTTTCTTTACAATATTCAATTGTTGTGATACTACGTGAAGTCATCCACCCTCGAATGTTTCCGCCATTCTGGTTTGGGGGTGTGACAGTTTGCGTCATGATCCATCATATAATACTTTCTTTTGAACTCATTATATGATTCAGGGAGTGACTGTAGAACCCAACCTATAACCAACTCATCAGGGAATGATGCACCCAACATTATCAACCTATCGATGTGTGATTTCATTCCTAGAACGTGGGCACACACGGGTTACCATCTTCATGTTTCATTTCTAATAGGGCTTTAGTGGCATTGAACCTTTCAGTTCTTCGATCTTGTGGGTTAGGGAGAACAACAGGAGGAGGAGGAGGAAGTGAAGCATGATTTCTTGTTCCTCGATCGAATCATGGAATGCTTGTTCCACAGGATTTGGGAAGACCATAGTTGTTGTACTTTGACATCTACAAAACGGGAGAAAACAAATTCAAGTTAGTTGATTGATTGAGTCCTTAATAAATCACCCAAATGAGATATTAAGGCTAGGACCCAACACAATATTTCACAACTCGGGAGAGGGATGTCGTAACCCTAATTGCTAAACATTTGAAGGTAAGTGAATAACGATTCACTAATTTTCCATCATGAAAAACGAAAAACAGATTAAGTCTTAAATGTATTGAAAACTCCTAGATCCTTTGAGATTCATTGAACCTTTTCAATGGCATGTTTAAATCTCGATATGCCCCTCTAGTTTGTGACTGGGATGTCGATGATCACAAAGCGGGTGTGAATAACCATGCAAATCTACATGGTGCCCCCACATGTTACAGTCACCTATTCGATGTGCCGGTAAACCACACACTCTCCACCGAACTATGACAAACATTGAGTCACCCTTTGCTACCTTTGCTTAGAAGCATTTAGCGTGATGGTTAACCACACACGCTCCACTAACGTCTTCGCAAGGGCACATAGTGTAATTTCATGTAATTGCATCAATTCACTTTTGCTTAAAGTAACTAAGATTGGGAATTTTATGAAAGCATTTAGTTACTTTTATACTTCATTATACTTATAATAGAAGGTTTCTGTCCTATCCTACCCGTTCGGCTAACGACCCTGCACTAGTCAAGAGTGCGGTGGGCAAGAGTGGATACCCATTCAATCGCCATTTTATAGGCAATTTCCTTAAACACCCCTTATAGACTAGCTTCGTGAATGAGGCCTACTAACGGTAAGACTGACTTTTACTTATACATATATATAATGTTAGACTTTTAATGTTATATATAGTATAGGGTGTATTTTACACTTTTAAAATACTAGGTGGTCTAATTTAATAATTATACTTTTAATTTAATTAAATTGTACACCAAAACTTTATGGATTTACTAAATCTCTTTTAATTATACACTTTAATTAATTAATAAAACCATAAGGGTGTAATTTGAACTTTTTGAAAACAATACTAGGATTTTAGAATTTAACATTCCTAAATTAAACTTTTAATCAACTTTTAAATTCCAAAACTTGAGGGAAAGTTTTGAAACATTTCAAAAACATTAGGGTTTAACTTATTTAAATTTCAAAAACAAAACCTTTAAGTTCAAATATAAAACTATAAAACCTAAAGGGGAAAAATTGAAACTTTTCATAACACAAGGATCAAATAACAAATAATATAAATTAAACAATTAATTTCATCATTATCTATATTTGACCTAATTTCAATTTCTTGCAAAGTAAGTTACCAAATTAATGCAAATAATCAAACTTTATCATATAAGGAAGTTATTATCTAATCAATTGGTAATTATCTTTTGTTTAATCAAGGATATACTAAAAAAATATGTATAAAATCAATTTTTAATGATCTAAAACAGATAAGGCAAGTATCCATGAGTAAAACAGCAAGAAATCCCGAAAATAGCTCCATTTGACGCTCAAACTCGCCGAGTACCACACTGGACTCGCCGAGTACACTGTGGTACTCGCCGAGTTCATCAGGCAGGGAGGTCAAAAAACGTTTTTGCAACTTGAACAAACACACAAGGCATCAATACAATAGAAACTAATCATGGCTCTGATACCACTGATGAGTTTTGGCCAAAAGAACATCCTATGTGCTCATGCAAACCCTAATGCTTGGATCTAGGTTTCTCTATTGTACATGCAATTCATCCAAGACTATAAACCCTAGATCTAGTATATGATAATCAATATAACATATGAATTAGGGTTTAGATCATACCTTGATTGTTATGTAGCAATAACAATCTCAAATCCTTCTTGTATTGACTTTAGAAAGTTTATAGTCACAAATGTCACTCCTCTAATGGTTCACAAACACCAAGAGCAAGAGGATGAAGAATAAGGAGAGAGGAGACACCCAAAAACATGTAGAAACTCTAGAGAACAAGTTCACCACGTTTTTGGGGCTTAAGGGTTCTTTAAATAGTGAGGCTATTAGGGTTATCTAACAAGGAAACCCTAATTTGGATGCTTAGGCCCTAAGCAACCCATGAACCCCCTTTTTAATAAGCATTGGACGATTTCTAATGGGTTTCCCCATAGAATTTGTCCAACCTTATATTATAAGGTAATCCATAGCCTAATTGCAATTATCTTATAATTACAATTCTAGTCCCATAAGTTTAATTAATCTCTTTTAACCACAAACTTAATTCTTATTAATTCTTGACTAATATTAATTAAACAATATGATTTCTCCTTTAATATATTATTCTCATAATATATTAATAGATCATATCTAATCCTTTCTCTCCATAATTCATCCTATCAAGTTGCTTTGGTGAAGGCAACCCAAAAGGACCATGCACCATCGGGTCAAGTACATACCAAAATAGTTATGGACTTAGACACTAATCCAACATTCCCATCTTTCGAAGACCTAGATACATATAAGTGCCAGGAATAAGTGGTAAAATTTGAATTTACTGCTTTTCCCTTGCCTTTATTTACTTTATTTGCCCTACCTAACACATTGTACTCAATTGGACCACTTGTCCCACCAACCACATGTGGCCCACTAACATTGGTATCAGGCACAACTCCTTTGCAATATACCCTTAGTCTTGTTACATCATTCTTTTTAAAAGCAAGATTCCTCCTTGTTTCAAGTGCATCCACTTTATTCTTAAGATCTTTCTTTCACTTCCACATCTGTCCCACATAAAAACTAGATTTATGCACCTCACCATGTGAACATACTTTCTCCTTACTAAATCGTTTTAATAGAACCCTCCTGTTTTTTTTAGTATCAGTCTTCTCCTAATGACTCCCATTCATCACAATCAATTACCTCAAGGTCTTCTGGTTCATTTGTTTCTTGTTCGTCTTTTACCTCATTATTAAACCCAAACTCTGCATACTCCACACCTCCATCAATATTCATTCTAAAGTCACTCATGTCAACATCAGTTCATCAACTTCATTGTCTATGTCTACTATAACAACACTATCAGAATCACTATCATCATCAGTGTATTCATCTTCACCCTCTTCTGAATTTAACTCGTCTGATTGACCATCAAATAAACCCTTATTATCTTGATCAAAGTCTTGATATTCATTATCACGGTGGATTGTTGTACGGCCTGCTGTGTTGTTTTCATTATCATGTAACACTTCAAATGGATCAAAGTCTTCATTCAACATTTTAGATACATCCTTTGGTACATACACTATTGCTGCATCAAGCTCATGTTCTTGTACTTCCTTGTCTTGATTATCCCTTGTTTCACTTGATGGTGCTTCTTTGTCTTGATTATTTCCTGTTTTAGTCTCCATATATAACCTCTTAGAACATGACCTAGTAGCCTCACTTGGCTTCAGATTTCTTGTTCTCCTCATTTCTGGAGAAAGTGATTTTGATTCACCTCCATAAACCACAAGTGGTAATGATGAACTACAAGTTTCATGTTGGGGATCATCAACTATTTTTTGTTTTCTTTGTTTTGGTTCAATTGCCACTTAATCTTCTTCATTTAGCTGCTCAATAACAACGTCGTTACTCTTATTTGGTGACATGAAGTATGTAACCAAGCTGGTTGTGTCACGCTCAGTATACACCTGGATCACCTTGTTAGCTCCAATATATTTAGCTAGGTTACACACATCTTGATCATTACCTAGAGCTCTAAAGCCAAAAATCAAGTCTTCATTGAGAATCCTGAAGTGATAATATATTACTGGGGAACCACGTATCCTAGTTCTAGCATCATAGCGTTGAGTTCATGCACTGAAAACTCATATATATCAACTAAATCAATATATGTAAGTTTCCCCTTCACATGTCTTACATTTTGAAAATGTGTGAACTTTCTACCATGGTGAAGTTCAGTCGTGAACAAATGGGGATGATCAACTATCACAAACAGCAAAAAATACAAAATGCAGTTAGCGTATTGTGTGAAATTTCAAAAAATATAAGTTTAAAAAGCTATAATAACATCCACCATACAAATCCAGTGCATCAAACCCCATCGTTGTATGAAGTATAGTCCACAGTGAATGCATCATTTTTTCCTTCAATCTACAAGACTGCAGTTCAGCTCAAGAAATGATTTGGAGTGGATATTTTTGTTTTAAGGTTAGAACGTTAATGAGAATTGAACGGGAAAAAAGGTGGAATGTCTGATGTTTTTGGGCATCGTTATATGTGCGGTAATAGATGAGCATTCCCCCCATAAATGAAAAGACGAAAATAGCCTCATGTGCATGGCAACGGGGGGAAGAAAACGGAATGCCTGTAATGGCAGTTAAAGGCAGGGATCAAATCCACCGTTAAAACTTCAAATAACAACGTTTTTTGCTAGCAATTTTTTTGGATCCTACCCATAAAAATTGGCAAACTACAGGGACCATTTTTATAATGTTGTTCTTACATTATTTTTTAAGTTTGATTAACTTAAACACATGCTATTTGTTGTCGACAAAAACCAAGTCATCAAAGGTCACATAAGGATGAGTTACAAACCTGCAATTTTGACTAAATTGCAAAAGTAAAAAAACGTTTTATTGTTACAAAAAAAAATCATTACTAGCTTTTTCAAGGAAAAGCATTTTCCCTAATTTAAATGTTCCATTTTATTTAATTTCCCTCCTATAAAAAGTTCAATACTCAAAAACCATTTCCCTTATCCACAAGTCAACAATCATTGCAACATAGCTTTACTTGCAAACAAAATCATTTGACTTAAGATCTTCAACAAGCCTATTCAAATCCATCCACGAAGAGCCATTTTCCGACACACTTTTCGCACCAGCCTCCGCCACCACTTTTGTCGATCGGAAAAATTCACTCCGTCGCACATCTAAAACATCTTTCACCGCCTTCTCGACCACAAATCTGTCACAAGTATCTTTTATATCAATACCAATCTTCCACACTTCGCTCACAAACCGACTATTAACATTTTGGTCCACTTTAAGTGGCCAACAGATCATCGGAACCCCCTCCACCATACTCTCCACCGTCGAGTTCCATCCACTATGTGTCAGAAAACCACCGATTGCAGAATGCGCTAACACCTCCTCTTGCGGAACCCATGTTGTAATGAACCCTCTCCGGTTAGTTTCACCGACAAGATTCCCCGGAACTTTACTCTCATCATAGTCTCCGGTGACCGAACCAGGCCGTTTCACGAACAGGAAAGGGTATCCACTGTTCACTAATCCATGCCATATTTCAACGAATTGGTCTACTGTCATCGTTGCCATGCTTCCGATGCTAACATAAACGACAGATTTTGGTAGTTGGGTGTCTAGCCATGAGAGACAATCTCGATTTTCTGTCCATAGACTGTTTGAAACATTGTGTTGCGTTGATTTTGGGAGACGGGATTTGAGCAGAGTGTGTAATGGGCCTATGCAGTATATGTTTGGGCAAAGACTGCGGATTTGATCGAGTATGGATGCGTCGAGAGCTTCGAATGTGTTGAGTATGACTCCATGAGCTCGAGGAACTTGTCGAGCTTCGTTCATTATGATTTGCATAACGGGATTGGTAAGGTTATCGTAACGATAGAAACCTGGAAGATCCCGGCGCCGGAGGAAAGCTTCTGTTCCGGGGACGTTCTTTATCAACACATCCAAATCGATACCTGAATCAAAAAAAAGTTTTCATTTTTCATTTCTCATTTTTCAACATTTGAAGTCATATATCGCCGGTGAAAGGAAAAGAAGGAGCTGAGCTCACCGTTGAAAGGGACCTCGCCGGCTCCGATGAGCTTAGGAAGACACAAATACGTCCAGAGAGCGCAAGGACTCACGGTTTCGAAATAAATCAAAGGAATCTGTATCTCTTCCGCGACATCAAGTGCAAATGAAAATAATCCGTCGGGTATTACAACAGTCACCGGAGAATCGGATTTGCAACTGAAGCATCCGGAAACCATCATGTCTCTGAAAGCTGGTTCGGTCACAGTTTTCATTCCTTCAAACACCTCGTTGTAGCGTGCGGTGGAACGAGGATGATCGTCGGGGAGTCCGTCGGAGATGGTCTGGAAATGGAAATTTGGGTAGCGGCTGAATCGAGACAAGACATTGGTGTGACGGAGGAGGTTTCGTTGGATGTGGTCGGTGTTGAGGACAGTGACGGAGATGCCGGAGATACAGAGGAGCTCTGCTAATTTGAGGACACAATTGACAGGACCTTGCATTGGCAAAGGGAAAATCAGGACATGGGTAGACATAATTAACTGAACTCCGAGAGAATCTTCCGAGAATACGTACTTTGGTGACAAAACAGCAGTACTTCAGATTTCTCAATGGCTGATGATCAAGATGATATGCTACTTTATTAAAAAGCAAATTACAAAAGTTGTCCATGTGGTATTAGGAAAATTATAGATATGGTCCTTAAACTATTTTTCATCATACATATATTCTAAAAATGAGTATCTTGTATGATTTTTATCTTTGGATAGTCTAATTTACTTAGAGTTTAACCATTAAGTCCATATAATGATAATTACATCCTTATTCGTATCTCCTCCAACTTACACCCAATGAACTCAAACACATGAACTTAACATTTTGGAGATTAAAATAGCATAGCAATAGCTTTAATCCTGTAAAAGGATGTTTCTTTCTCCAAAATTGATGATGGCTCAACTAGGAGGATGAAAAGAATAGAAAGGAAAGCAAAAGAAACGAAGAGCGAATCACAACTAATCTGGGTGAATAAAAAATGTATGTGGTTACAGAGGAAAATTTATGGTTATAACTTTTAAGGATGTTTTATACGAGAGAGAAGAAGAAATGGATCTTTAATTGTTATTTGTATACAAAAATGATTGTGTTATCGGGTCGTTGGAAACATGTTCATCAGCAGGGCCGGTCCTGAAAAATGAAATATTCTTAAAGGCTCAGGACGAACAAGAAAAAAATGGCCCTTATCTTTATTATAATTTTGTATTTTTAAATAAAAATATATAATCAAAAAAATTAGGCCCTGTGCAGCTGCCCACTTTGCCCTCCCTCTAAGCCCCATGTTCATCAATTATTAAATTGGGCCATTTGAGTTAAGTGTTCTATGATACTTTAATACAAAATTTATAAATTTATTGGTAGAAGTAAAGGCTTGTGAGTAGGTTTTGAAAATTATAATTTCTATAATGTATTATATTAAACTAGTAAAAAGCATGCAAGATTATCACCATAGGAATTGGTTGTGTAATAAAAGATAGTTAAGGACCATTTATGTAATTATTCTTTATTATTTAAATATCAAATTAAAATAAATAATAGTGTCTTTGTCATCTTTATATAGTGTTTGAATATTTATATTATATAAAATAACACAAATTAAATATATTTTTTCCACCGTATGCGACATGCAAGATATAGTGTTTGAATATTTATATCGTGTCAAATAGTATTTGTCCGTGGTTACATAAACTTTGAGAACATTGGACTTAAGAACCGATACCGGACCTATAATACCAATTTCATCCGACCCAATTCACAAAATGTGGTAACAGATAGAATTTTAGAGGCTTCTTAACCATCCAAGCTTCTCACTGGTGTAGTAGGGTGACATGGCTGTGTACCCATGTTTGAAAAACAACTAACTAAAAAAATCCATTTGACCCATTTAACGAGTGAATTAAATTATTTACCACTTTATAAATAAGGTTAATTTTAACTTTTAATCTTGTATTAAAATAATGTTTTTTTTATTCATTTATTTTTACAACAAAATGAATACCAACAACCCCACCCTAAATTATAGTAAAATGAAATATTTTGCTAATAGTTCAAGCAAGCAGACCAACTAGAAATGTATTTCCTTTTGATTCGTCGATACCACTCCAATTCATTCCTTTCCAATTTAAAATTTAAAATGTTCATTTGTGTTATCCATTGTTTATACTAAACATTACCCCTAACATTTTCAACAACTTCTTTCCTTTTTCTTTCCCTATCATGTTCGACAAATCCAACCCCATCTCTTGTCAAAAAGCCAACCCCCATACAAGATATAAACCTAAACCTCGACAAGTTAGATAACGACTTCATATTGGAAATTCAACCCCTATCACCCAAAGACATTTCAGAACCAATTCCCTCTGGTCGACAAAGTAAAAGGAAGACAATCTCTTAAGCGGTGACTCTGAGGGAAAAATTCATGTTGACCAAAGTGTGAGTCGATAAATCCGAGGATACATAGCACGAAAATTCACAATCGGCTGCTCACTTTTTGTTGTACATTACCGAACAATTTCATGAAGAAATGGATCGTGGTAACTAATGTACAAAACACCAATGGAATACAAAGTTTCAATATTTGAGAAATAATATTACAAAGATGAATGGGTTGTACAACAACCTAAAAAGTTAAAGGAAAAGTAGACAAAGTGATGAAGGCATTCTTAAGAAGACGTATGAATTATTACATGAGGACAACAATGGAAGGTTATTCAAATCTAATGATCCTTGGAAACTTTTAGCAATTAGTCCAAAATTGAGAAGTATGCAAAAGAAAAAGGGTGAAGCTATTACATGAAAAAGAACAAAAATGTCATCGATCATTTATACGACTTCATTTGATTCTCGTGTCACGTTAGACTTAAACAACAATGACGAGATCAAATCGAAAGAAATTTCCAGGCTGATGGGTAGGAAGAAAGCAAAAAGGAATGAATATTCTTAACATGCATCAAGATTCAGCCACATAGAGGACATTCAGAAAATGGAAATAAACATCGAAAAAAATATAAATTGACTTTTTGCGAAAGTTTGGGAAACGAAAAAGAAAATTTGGCCAAAAAAAGGTGTGTGAGGAAAAGCAAAAGGCACATAACGGAAAACAACACCTCATGGATATGAGATTTTTCATGCAAAGCATCAACCATCTTTCAGGAGATGAACTCCAAATGTTTGGTTTTCTATACATCTAAACACATAATCATGGGCAAAGGAAACAAAATAATAAGGATCTAAGTTTCATGTTATTACTACTACCCTAATAAAACATAAAGAAAGAAGAATTACACACTTGTTAGGTAGCCATTAATCTCCATGCTTGAAATTGTCATCCTCAATGTTTCTTGGATAAGATGACCCATACCAAAATCCCTCTAACGGTATCACAACCATCTTATATATATATATATATATATATATATATATATATATATATATATATATATATATATATATATTAAAAGAGAAACCTTATGACATCATCTTCAACAATCAAGACCATTCATTGTATTTTCTTGATTAATTTCAACCCTTTGATCATTTTGGTGATGTCATCCTAAAATTAATTAAAATTAAATTAATATTGACTAAATTCGAAGGTTTGACTAATTGATTTAATGTTAATATTATTTATAAAGGGAATGTATTCAACTCATTTAAACCTCATCATAATTTTTGAAAGTAATTTTGTTCCTTCCTAATTAAAATCACGTTCATAACTATCACCTTTCATATATATTCTTTCAACCCATATCTATTATATGAAACGTATCTACAAGATTATAGGATATCGTTGCCCAATTTAAAAAAATCAAAGAATTTGAAATTTAATATCCTTTCCATAATCATTGTTGAATGTTTTCTTCAGATCCTTTGCAGCATCACATTCGAACATCGTAACCCTTTGCAATATCATGTTCATAATCCAGTTTACTTCTTTAATATGATGTTCTTAATTTTTGTTAATTGTATTTGATTATTTTGATTCTCATTAGTGTTGTATTTGACTGTGATCTTTGAATGCATGAATAATCTTGATTATAAATGTTAATATTAGTTTTCAATATTTTATTTTGTCTTTTTAACCATGCATTTCATGTTGCACTCTACATGTTTGATAAAATGCCCATGAGAAAAGCAAAGTAACTTTTCATTAACTGTATGTATGTATGTGGCTTACGGAATTAAATTTTTCTGAGATTGTTTGGATTGCACGGTAGTTGATGATTAAAAACTACCATGTACCCTCTAGTGTTTTTAATTATCAATATTACACTGCTATTAATTTAACATATTTTCCCATAATTCTTGATTTTTTACAGATTTAGTTAATAGTAATGTACTTTGACTTTAATCTATAATGTTTTGAATTGCAATTTCTAAATTTCTTTTGAGTTGTTGTAACTGTGTTCAGCGGATACAAAGTGCATTGTAATTTCTATTTATTTTTTAACATATTTAGTTACTAGCAATGTGCGTATGTGTTTTTTTTTATTTAAAAAGCCAAAGCTTTTATTTCCACATTTTCCCTAATTTGTCTATGTCCTTGGAAGGTCATATCTCGGTTATGCTAAACCCTTTTTGGTCGATATCAGTGAACAAAGTTTTGTATTTAAGACAATCTTGAAATCTTTATATATATTAAAAGAGAAACCTTATGACATCATCTTCAACAATCAAGACCATTCATTGTGTTTTCTTGATTAATTTCAACCCTTGGATCATTTTGATGATGTCATCCTAAAATTAAATTTAATTAAATTAATATTGACTAAATTTGAAAGATTGACTAATTGGTTTAATGTTAACTAGAAAGGTTACCCCGCTGTGCGGGGGCCAGAAGCTTTCAATGTTGTTTCCGAATTGATAAATATGACAAACATAGAAAGTGCAAAGATGAAAAGTTCGGGCTTTGCCCCGGAACAAAAATGTAAAAGTTTTGACTGCAAGGACCAGAAGTGTGAAAATGGCTAAAGAATTAAAGGGGTAAGAATTAGCAACTTTTTAGATTAACTATCACCTTTCGTATATATGCATTTAAACCTCATCATAATTTTTTAAAGTAAATTTTGTTCCTTCCTAATTAAAATCACGTTCATAACTATCACCTTTCGTATATATTCTTTCAATCCATATCTATTATATGAAACGTATCTACAAGATTACGGGATATCGTTGTTCAATTTTAAAAAAAAATCAAAGAATTCGAAATTTGATATCCTTTCCATAATCATTGTTGAATGTTATGTATAAATCATGTGCTATTGTTCGTATATTATGCTTTCTTCAGACCCTTTGCAACATCACATTCGAACAACATCACTCTTTGCAGCATCACATTCGTCATCCAAGTTCCTTCTTTAATATGATGTTCTTAATTTTTATTAATTGTATTTGATTTTTTGATTCTCATTAGTGTTATATTTGACTGTGATCTTTGAATTCATGAATAATGTTGATTATAAATGTTATTATTATTATTTCAATCTTATATTTTATACTTTTAACCTTGCATTTGATGTTGCACTCTACATGTTTGATAAAATGCTTATGAGAAAAGCGTAGTGACTTTTGATTAACTGTATGTATGTATGTGTGTCTTACGTAATTAAATTTTTCTAACATTGTTTAAATTGCACGGTAGTTGATGATTAAAAACTACCATTTACCCTTCAGTGTTTTTAGTTATTAATATTACGCTGCTATTAATTTGACATATTTGCCCATAATTCTTGGTTTTTAATAGATTTATTTAATAGCAATGTACTTTGACTTTAATCTATAATGTTTTGAATTGCAATTTATAAATTTCTTTTAAGTTGTTATAACCGTGTTCAGTGGATACAAAGTGAATTGTAATTTCTATTTAATTTTAACATATTTAGTTACTAGTAATGTGCGTATGTGTTTTTTTATTTGAAAAGCCAAAGCTTTTATTTCAACATTTTTTCCTAATCTGTCCATGTCCTTGAAAGGTCATATCTCGGTCATGGGAAACCCTTTTTGGTCGAAATCAGTGAAGAAAGATTTGTATTTAAGATAGTTAATCTTGAAATCTTTATATATATTAAAAGAGAAACCTTATGACATCATCTTAATCAATCAAGACCACTCATTGTGTTTTCTTGATTAATTTCAACCCTTGGATCATTTTGATGATGTCATCCTAAAATTAAATTAATATTGACTAATTTGAAAGTTCAACTAATTGATTAAATGTTAATATCATTTATAAAAGGAATATATTCAACACATTTAAACCTCAACATAATTTTTGGAAGTGAATTTCGTTACTTTCTAATTAAAATCACGTTCATAATTATCACCTCTCGTATATATTCTTTCAATCCATATCTATTATATGAAACGTATCTACAAGATTACGGGATATCGTTGCTAAATTTAAAAAAATCAAAGAATTCGAAATTTGATATCCTTTCCATAATCATTGTTAAAAGTTATGTATAAATCATGTGCTACTATTCATATATTATGTTTTCTTTAGACCCTTTGCAGCATCACATTCGAACAGCCTCATCCTTTGCAACATCACGTTCATCGTCCAACTTTCTTCTTTAATATGATGTTCTTAATTTTATTAATTGTATTTGATTTTTTTTATTCTCTTTAGTGTTACATTTGACTGTGATCTTTGAAAGCATAAATTATCTTGATTATTAATGTTAGTATTAGTTTTATCATGTAATCTTTATATATATTAAAAGAGAAACCTTATGACATCATCTTCAACAATCAAGACCATTGATTGTGTTTTCTTGATTAATTTCAACCCTTGGATCATTTTTATGATGTCATCCTAAAATTAAATTTAATTAAATTAATATTGACTATATTTGAAAGTTTGACTAATTGGTTTAATGTTAACTAGAAAGGTTACCCCCGCTATGCGGGGGCCAGAAGCTTTCAATGTTGTTTCCGAATTGATAAATATGACAGACATAGAAAGTGCAAGGATGAAAAGTCCGGGCTTTGCCCCAGACAAAAAATGTAAAAGTTTTGACTGCAAGAACCAGAAGTGTGAAAATGGCTAAAGAATTAAAGAGGTAGGAATTAACAACTTTTTAGAAAATAGATCAAAGTTGTCAAACCGTTAAAGTTTCGTGGCCAAACTTTAAATATTAAAAGTTCTAAAAAAAGGTGTAAAAATATTGATTGCAATGACCAAAAGTGTCAAAATGGGTAAAGAATAATGAGCAAAGTTGCCAAAAAAGAAATCCAAATTTAGTATTCCTAACTTCCAACTATAATACATGGACCAATTCTGTCAAAAAAATGGGAAGTTGAAAGGAACACAAACAAAAGGAGATGAATAAATTAGTTAAAGAAGTACAGGGACCAGATATGTAAATCAAGGAACCAGGACAAATCCACAACTTTAATATATATATATATATATATATATATATATATATATATATATATATATATATATATATATATATATATATATATATCAAATGTATTCAACTCATTTAA
The DNA here is from genome assembly GCF_052625555.1 of Lactuca saligna. Classification (NCBI taxonomy): domain Eukaryota; kingdom Viridiplantae; phylum Streptophyta; class Magnoliopsida; order Asterales; family Asteraceae; genus Lactuca; species Lactuca saligna. The sequence continues at coordinate 89,312,449 of NC_136418.1, forward strand.
AACTCATCATAATTTTTGAAAGTAAATTTTGTTCCTTCCTAATTAAAATCACGTTCATAACTATCACATTTCGTATATATTCTTTCAACTAGGTGTGAGACCCGTGTATTACATGAGTTTTATTAAAAAATTAATATAAATTGTTAAGAATTACATGTTTTTTAGTAATTACTTTACATACATACAAAAATGTATAATGAATAAAGTAACTTTAAAATTCCAAACAAATAAAATAAAATGGTACATATTTGTAAAATGATGATGACAATAATAATGTAAACATTAAACATGAATTAATTAAAACTTGCTACATATATAAAAACAAAATGATGAATAAGTAAGTTAATGTATAATAATAAAAACAACTATTAAAATATTGACACTTTTTTTTTATGAATTACAATTTTCCAAAGACTTCCTTGAGTACAACATTAGATGTTGTTTTGGTAAGTTTCTCATCTTTATCTAAATTAATATCTTTAATCCAGCTTTACTTTTAACTCTCGACAATGCAACATACAACTGCCTATGAGTGAATACTAGTTGTTTCAAAAACAACCCAACCCTCGATAGTGATTGTCCTTGACTTTTATTTATTGTCATTGCAAAACATACAGCTAGTGGAAATTATCGTCTTTGAAATATGAAAGTAATTCTTTTACCCGAAGGCGTCAAATACATTCTTGGAATAAACATACGGTTACCGATATTACTTCCAGATATTATTTTAGCTTCTATAACACGTTTACCCAATGAAATAACCCGTAACCTTGTGCCATTTCACAATCCACATTTTTGATCCATATTCCTTAGTAACATAACCGGAACACCGACTTTTATCACCAACTTATGAATTGGCATACCTGAAGGTCTAAGACCATTTAGAACATCAGGAGAGTATAAAGTTTCATCAACTTCATCATGAACAAAATCTGCATGAGAAAGACTATCAAAACTTAAATACTAATGTGGATCTCCTGGGAATACTTTTAACAAATGCTCGTTAATCTCTTGAATGACTTCATTCTTCGGTGCAATGATTGCTCTTTCTTGAAAATAAATCGGATTCTTGGCATTTTCAACAATAGAAGGATAGACAAATCCAGTTAATGAACCAATAGGATCAACTGAATCAACAATGAGAAGATCAGTTGGAATATCAATAATTGCCTCGCCATCATTCAACCCACCAACTTTTCCTTCTCCAATATCCAAAATCCATTTTGCAAAAGTCTCCGTTTCTTGAATATCAGATGTGAGAACACTTAACCTCATGTTTTTTTTGTTAATGTTAAGACTTTGCAAGTTGACCAAATATAAGAGGAACTTAAAGAAGCGTTCACAATGTCTTGCCTGCTTCCATTAGGAACAACTGGTAGAATTTGTCTAAAATCGCCTCCAAAGACAATTGTTTTTCCTCCAAATGGCAATTTTGAGTTTCCATGAAAATCACGACTCAATATATCTTTCAAAGAACGATCCAAGACTTCAAATGCATGCTTATGAATCATAGGTGCCTCGTCTCATATAATTAATGACGCTTTTTAACAATTCGGCTACATCACTATCCAGTGCAAAAGAACAAAAGGAATTCTCAGTAAGATTTAGAGGAACTATAAAGCATGAGTGTGTTGTTCTACCTCCGGTTAGTAACAATGAAGCAATGCCACTTGAAGCAAAATTTAAAATGATATCACCTTAGGATCTTATACATGCATATAAAGTCTTCCAGAGAAAAGTTTTACTGGTACCTCCATAGCCATAAACAAAAAACACACCTCCTTTTTTTCTGTTTAACAGTAGTCATGATTTCATCAAAAACTAATCGTTGTTCAATTCTTAATGAATCAAGAAGTTGATGAGATTCTTTTTGTAGACTGTTCATATCAAAATCTAACTCCTCAGTAATCAAACGGTTGTGTGATGAAGATACCAAATCATGATCAATGTAAGGCACCCCAACAAAATCTTTAAGGCTTGAAATATTTTGGAGTAGAGTTTTTTCAATCTCATATAGCGTCAAATTTTTAAGCTGATCGTCATTAAGGGATAAACCTATACAATTGCAGAGTTAATTATTAAAAGATAAATATATACATTTATCACGTAATAAACATAATGTGTATAAAAAACCTTTAAAATATTTATAAAAAAAATCAAAATTTCAAATAATAATATAATTAGCATTTCAAAAATTATATAAGCAATGTATAAAATGTAATGAATGAGAAAAATGATAATACCTGGAGACTTTAATCTCATTCGCTGATTGTAGAGAATCCCATCGGATAAGTATTGCCAAGTATTCTCCCAAACATAACACGGTTTAGACAAAATATTAAACTTTAGCATAGTTGCAAATAGAAACCGTAAATAATAACTTGATCTTGAATGACTTGCTTCCTCGATGGCATCAATATATTCTCTATCATATACTAAAAGTCCAAGAGAATAACATGCATCTCTAAAAGTAGGACATGTCCATTAACCGTACAAATATCTGCAAATGATTTCGGACCTTTGACTTTATTTAAAAGAATTCTCAAAAAATATGTTTCACCGAGATTACGTGAAACTGTGTGAATCCTTCCAATATAAAACCCTTTTTTTCTTGGCTCCCAACAACGATCTTTTTGTTTCCATACAAATTTTTGTAGGAAACTCAACATAAGAAAGTTTTTGTGCATCCTCATTATGTTCATTACAGCTCATCCAAGATAAGAACATCGAAGAAGAAACAGATTGTTTGTCGAGGATATCTTCAATATCATCATCTGCTCCGTATACAACATTTTGTTTTCCAGGAAGATGGAACGGAAGCCTTACAACAGAAGGATATATGTAATGAACATCAAATCCATATATACGCCACGAAGCTTCAAATGCAGACAAATACTTACAATCATAGTAGTTCTTTATTTCATCAACATGAATATCGTCATTATCACCTCCATTGTTTGGTGCAACTTTAATAGTAGCCCGATCAGGACCCTTGTTAATATATTTAAAGAAATATTTGATGGAAGCCACTTGATTGCACCACTCAACATTAATGTGAGCCTGGTATCGTTTCAAAAGGTTTTTGTGATATGGAACAACACTTCTGTTGTCTAACTTAACACCCGACTTTTCTATAAAAGATCCATCATTACATCTCCTATATATAGGATAACCATTTGAATCAACAGAAGTATTCTCCATGAATGGCTTCGGGAAGTTTTTTGAACACTTGTTTTCACTCATTCATGGGCATTTAGGATTATCAGAACCCATAGGCACAGGTAAAGGTTCTAAACTCCCGTATGGTTTTTGATGTTGTTTCTTTACCCTCGCACAAGTCACAAATTTGGCCACATACTTTGCAACATCAAGCTTCATCGTTGGCCACCAGTAATAGGGTTTCAGGTCCCTATACATTTTAGTGCTACCGGGATGAATCGAGTACATGATTTTGTGAGCTTCTTCCATCAGAAGATCTCTGACTCCTCCTGTCTTAGGTATCCAAATCCGATCTTGGAACACCTTCAGTCCATGACTGTTTATACCGAACACTAACATTTTGCCCAAACGTTCTTCCTTTCAGTCATTCTTCTCAAAAGCTTCTGATGGGTTTTGGTCATAAGACATCCTATGTGCTCATACAAACCCTAATGCTCAGATCTAGGTTTCTCTATTGTACATGCAAGTTATCCAAGACTACAAACCCTAATTCTAGCATACAAGTAATGATATTAACATAAGAATGAGTTTATAATGTTACCTTGATTGTTATGTAGCAATAACAATCACAAATTTCCTTGTATTGACTTTAGAAAGCTTAGAGTCACAATTGTCACTCCTCTAATGGTTCACAAACACCAAGAGCAAATGGAGAAGATATGAGGAGAGAGGGGAGGTATTGAATTCGTCCCTATGAAGCATTGGGAAGGTCTTACACAAAATCATGTGCCAAGGGGGTTTATATAGGTGTACAGATAGGGTTTCAGTCATTATCCTTATCTAGTTGCTTGCTTACCAAGCAACCCATAAGATAATCCTTGAATCCTTATCATAGTCGAATTTTAAGGCATTATCACCTTAAATTCGTCCATCCTATACTTAGGATAATCCTTACCTTATTTTGTAACTATCACATAATTACAATTCAGCCCCTCTAGTTTAATTAATTACACTTGATCACAAAATTATTTCCTAATTAATTATTGACCAATATTAATTAAACAAATATGATTTCTCCTTTAATATATTATTCTTATAACAGATTAATAAATCATAATAAACTCTCTCCTCAATTTATTTCTCCAATCAAGTTGCTTTGGTGAAGGCAACCCAAAAGGACCATGCATCATCGGGTCAAGTACATACCAAAATAGTTATGGACTTAGACACTAATCCAACAATCTCCCACTTGGATAAGTCTAATAACTATTCTGCGTATGAATTCAGATCCTGATCTGCAATCGTAGCTTTCCAAAGCCGCTGTCAACTCTGATCCTATCAGATATGCGTGTCCTTAGATAAAGGATCATACATTCCTCCATTCTAGATATCGCATGAGATATGATTTCTAATCATTCTCTTCGTGCTATTTCTCGATTACCGATTTATGACGACTGACTAATTGAACAAATCAAATTAGCCCTAGCCCGGCCGAGCATTTACGTTTGTCACCACTAAATCATTGAGGGGCCCAAAGATATCGCTTTTGTTCTACTTTGGATAAAAGGAACGGATAAAATTTGACTCATTGTTCGCTTGCACTCACTCACCGAATCACACACAACAATATGTTTTATAACACCAAGTTACTAGTGTGTTTTCATATTATCAATGTTCAACCGATTAGCAAGATACAACTTACACATCTCGGTTTCAAGAATATAAGATGTTATTGTTTCATCAATCACTCGTGATACAATTCATGGAGTGATCCACGTGAGCGTGGGTTTAATCCAATGCTCAAATTCATATTCATAAGCACTCATGAACGTTGAAACAAAGATTTGCTTATGTCTAATACTCTTTTAGACAATCCACACACCAATTCACGACAGTCTTCATTCATACTTACTTCCAACATATGAACGACTGTGGTTCGTTCGAATAATTCGATTGTTCTTAACCAATTAAATTATTTAGGAAGTCAAAACATGCAAGGTGAAACACAAGCATAATACTAATCCCATATGGCCTCAAAACTTTGAGTATAAATAAAACTCCTTTTATTTATCACCATATCGATTACTCATTATCTGTCGTTTCGGGTAATCAAATTCTTACTTGAATTTCTACACTTATCCCATGCTCATAGCATGGACACAATGTTTACCTATGGTTCTTACTTTGTGAAATAGATCAAATTGAACACATTTCCAATCATTCTCATTTCACAACTCCTAATCCTTTTTCAAAAGTGTAAGAATATGTAATTCTTGCTAATTATAGAATATGCTCGATTCTAACATTCTATGCAATGATTCTTTCGTAATGTCACTGCACCAAAGTCACAAAGACTATCGCCAATGATATTACAAAATCTTCTATTTGGAGATTGTTACAAGACAATTCCTTAGATACGATGTCTCTCACTCAAAGTACATTCCTTTGAACATCCTTTTGCATAAAAGTTTCTAATCCAGACATAGATTTTCAATATTCAATTCCCAATATGGACACGCTTCCATATTTTCCATATGACAACTCATTCTTAACATAATCTTTTCTATAATAATGTCGATCTGGTCCATTCAATACCATGCTTCCAACTACTCACAAGTAACCAATCCTCGTCGAACTTTGGATTGTCCTTTGATAGTTGTTTAATTATGTAAGTCAAAACCGATTCTAGTCCCTTTTCCCTCTAAATGCGCTAGACATTTGGAAAATTTTAGAATGGTCAAACATTAAAGCATTTGCAATCGATCCTATACCCGAAGCATATGGGACACGATGCATAATGTTTTATTTGCTATGCTCTCAAAATTCGAATTGTGAAGAGGAATGCCATAATCATAATCGAAATTTTAAGAACACACTATGTACCTTTGACTAAATTTATTAACATTTCTCAACCTAATCCTTTAGATTTGAAATGAAGCATAATATTCTCTCCCTTAATTATAGCAAAACAACTATTCCATCCTTACAACTTTATAAAGAATCACTCTTGTTTTCTATAATTAATATTGCCAACTTGCAATACTTTCCTTAATAATCATACAATCATAACATTTATGCTCCCACTATCATGATGATTATTATAAAACATAACACTTATGCTCCCACTAGCTTCAACATGTACTCTAAACATCTTAACTTCCAGAAAAACAATACCTATTGAATTTCTTAAGTCCATGTTTCTAATACTTAATGCTTTGATAATTTTATCAAGGCCTCTTAAGCTTATACACCTTTGCCTTAGATAGTTCATATGTGTGTCTAAACAATTAAGACTAATTGCCAAACCTCACAATTCAAATCATGGAAAGGAAAGGGATACCGTAACCATAATCGAATTTGAGAATGCAATTTTACAATCACTATCTTCTTAAAATCTTTCTTAGTGAAAGCATTTCCTCACAATCATTATCATGAAGGAGGAAATCTTATGACACTTAGATTTTAATGGTGTATATGTTCCTATCCATGTGAATTTGTTAAAACCAAAGTTTATGACAAATTCAAACTCATATGGAACGAACTCTTTTAATCTTGATTTCTTGCCTTATGGTAGCACAGCTGCCCACCATGTCTTCCAAGTAGTTAAGTAGCTCACACTTTCCTATCAATGTACCTTTCATTGATTAAGGTGCTTTGCCTTTTATGCGTTCAAAATGAGAACTCATAGGACTCCCATGCATAATTAACTCAATTGGAACAACACATAATCAAAATATTGTCAACACGATAGGTTGTAAACCTCAACTCGTGTGCTAGTTATGATCGATAAGGTTTATTTGATTTGTTCTTGAAACCTTTCAAGACCATTAAGACTCCCACTGACTCATTGACATACAAGATTCTCTTGTCAATAAATAATTCTTGACAAACAAATATTCAAGAGTTAGTGTAGTTTTTATCAAAACACTTCATAAATTGGTCCTAGTTGGCCTTTGTCTTATCCAAGACATCACAACTTTCCCCATTTGATGAATGTTATAAACCTTTTTAATACTTGTCACTCATTGTCACAATCTTAACTTTAAGACTTGTTATTGGAATGAAGTATGATTGACCTTTTGATTTAACCATTTCTTCAATTCTAGATTCCTCTTCTTAAACATACAATTGTACTAAGACTTACTTAGAGGATCAATTGAGATATGGTTCTTAATCATAAAGACCTATCATAAAGCATAAAAGGTAGTCTCCCTTCTTCTTAGAATGGAGAAACTTTTATCTTTCTGCCTACTTGATTCTTATTCGTTTTGCTATAGATTTAAACATTTTTTAATCAATTCCGAATTATACTTAATCTTATAAGTATAATCATATTTACTAAACCTTTAGTAAATCATGACGAATATCTTTGTTTCTCTTATGGTGGACTTGATCAACACACAACTTTTTATGCTCGATGTCCTAGTCCTTTACTTTACACTTTCTCAATGAATTGTCTAATTTCCAAATATGAAATTTCTGATTCATCATGCAACCAAGTTGCGTGATTCCAAATTTCTGTCCAATTGAAAATGTGGGCGATGAGAAACTCTCCCTATTTGGTAAATTCTCGACATTTCCATAATTAACATAAATAAGAATCATATCCATTTGTTGTAAAAAATATGCAAACAACAATTTTCATAACGATTTCATTGCAAGGAAATAAATAAATAAATAAGTCAAACAAAATTTATTTTATTTATAAAAGCAGCGGAAAATATTTTTCCTTACAATGCAAAATCCATTGAAAACTATGTATTTCAAAATGAAAATTTCTAACAACTGTATTATAACTATCTAAGCTCAAAATCTAATCTTCAAGTCCATGCGATCAAGATCCATTTCTTGTGATTAGATTCATCTTGCTCTTTCACCAAGCTTCCTTTCATTTCACCGATCCTGCAAAAACATTCAAATGCAATCTTATCACATCATGTATTTTGAATCAATGAATAGGAACTTAACGAAGTTAGATAGTGGATTTTACCTGAAGCGTAGTCATACTCTTTGACTCTCCCATCTTTGGAATTTTCAGGCTCTTGGGGCAGACTTCTATCCAACGCCCTTTCTTTTGGCAGCAAACGCAGGTCGGTTCTCCTAGAACATCCTCGGAAGCATGGTCGGTTGACTTTCCCAACAAAGATGCTCCATTGCTGATTCAACAGCAATGAGCATGTAAGTTAGGTCAATGAGGTTGTCGTCATGATCCATCATATAATACTTTCTTTTGAACTCTTTATATGATTCAGGAAGTGACTGTAAAACCCAATTTACAACCAAATCATTTGGGAATGACACACCCAACATTATCAACCTATCAATGTGTGATTTCATTCCTAGAACGTGGGCACACACGGGTTTACCATCTTCATGTTTCATTTCCAATAGGGCTTTAGTGATGTTGAACCTTTCAATTCTTTGATCTTGTGGGTTACGGAGAACAATTGGAGGAGGTGGAGGAAGTGAAGCATGATATCTTGTTCCTCAATCGAATCGTGGAATACCATCTTCATGTGGAATGCTTGTTCCACGGGATTTGGGAAGACCATGGTTGTCGAACTTTGACATCTACAAAACGGGAGAAAACAAATTCAAGCTAGTTGATCGATTGAGTCCTTAGTAAATCACCCAAATGAGATACTAAGGCTAGGACCCAACACAATACGCTACAACCTAGAAAAGGGATGCCATAATCTAGTTGCAAAATATTTGAAGGTAAGTGAATGACGATTCACTAATTTCCACCATGAATAAACGAAAAAGAAATTTAAGTTTTAAATCTATGAAAAACTCCTAGAACCTTTGAGATTCATTGAACATTTCAATGTCATGTTTAAATCTCGATATGCCCCTCTTGTTTGTGACTGGGATGCCGAGGATCACAAAACGGGTGTGAATAACCATGCAAACTTACATGGTGCCGTCACATGTTACAATCACCTATTCGATGTGCCGGTAAACCACAGAAGCTCCACCGAACTATGAAAAATATTGAGTCACACTTTGCTACCTTTGCGTAGAACCATTTAGTGTGCAGGTAAACCACACACGCTCCACTAACGTCTTCGCAAGGGCACAAAGTGTAATTTCATGGAATTGCATCAATTCACTTTTGCCTAAGTAACTAAGATTGGGAATTTGAAAAACATTTAGTTACTTTGTATTTCATTATACTTATAATGGAAGGTTTCGTCCTATCATACCTGTTCGGCTAACGACCATCCACTAGTCAAGAGTGCGGTGGGTAAGAGTGGATACTCATTCAATCGCCATTTTATAGGCAATTTCCTTAAACACCCCTTACAGACCAGCTTCGTGAATGAGGCCTACTAACGGTAAGACTGAATTTTACTTATACATATATATATATATATATATATATATATATATATATATATATATATATATATAATGTTAGACTTTTAATGTTATATATAGTATAGGGTGCATTTTACACTTTTAAAATATTAGGTGATCAAATTTAACAATTATACTTTTGGGAAATCTTCAGAAAAGTCCCAATATTTACGGAAAAGTTACACTTTAGTCCCAAGATTTTTTTTTTGAACGAAAAAGTCCTGAAAACCGGCAAAAATTTGCAGTTTGACCCTTTTTGACCGGTTGAAACCGGTACCAAACTAATTTGGGACTATTTCGTAAACTAATCCAAAATATTGGGATTTTTCAGTAAACAAAAAATATTAGGACTTTTCTGTAAACAAAAATATTAGGACTTTTCTATAAACAAAACCTTAATTATTATTATTATTATTATTATTATTATTATTATTATTATTATTATTATTAAAAATATAAATAAGAATACTATTTTTTGAACTTGTTATTTTTAATATTATTACTAATACATATAAATGCATTAAATGAAAAAAATATTATTAATAACATTGTTTAAGGGTGGAGGTGGAGGAGATGGTGATGTTTTTAGTATTGAAATCGTGAATGTCTACTTGTATATTTTTACTTTGTATATGGTCATTTCATATTTGTTATTATTGTTTTCAATTCAGAATATTAATATTTAACAATTTGAAAGAAGTTGCATATTAATAGTTTAAGGTAGTAGAGTTTCTCATTTTGTATATAAAATTGTTTAAGGTTGAAGAATTACTTTCCAAATCCAACAAATCCACTACAAACATCTACATAAGTAACCTATATTAAAATTCGAAAGTATTAATTACAATATTTTGTTTAACAAAAAGTAATAGGAATAATTCAAAAGTATTATTCAAAATTCAAAAGTATTAATCCAAAAAACATGTCCTATTACTTTTTATTGAACAAGATATTGTAATTAATATTTTTGAATTTTGATATGGGCTACCTATGTAGATATTTGTAGTGGATCTGTTGGATTTGGAAAATAATCCTTCTACTGTAAACATTTTTATATACAAAGTGAGAAATCCTTCTAACTTAAACTATTTATAAAGAATTTTACAAATATGCAACTTCTTTTAAATTGTTAAGTATTATTATTTTTAATTGAAAACAATAACAACAAATGTGAAATGGCCATATAAAAAGTAAAAATATACAAGCAAACATGCATGATTTCAATGCTAAAGGCAGCAACATCTCCTCCACCTCCACCCTTAAACAATGTCATTAATATTATTTTTTCATTTAAATACATTTATATGTATTAGTAACAATATTAATAATAACAAGTTCAAAAAAAAGTATTCTTATTTATATTTTTAATAATAATAATAATAATAATAATAATAATAATAATAATAATAATGATGATGATGATGATGATGATGATGATGATGATGATGATGATGATGATGATGATGATAATAATAATAATAATAATAATAATTATAATAATAACAATAATAATAATTAAGGTTTTGTTTATAGAAAAGTCCTAATATTTTTGTTTACAGAAAAGTCCTAATATTTTTTGTTTACTGAAAAATCCCAATATTTTGGATTAGTTTACGAAATAGTCCCAAATTAGTTTGGTACCGGTTTCAACCGGTCAAAAAGGGTCAAACTGCAAATTTTTGCCGGTTTTCAGGACTTTTTCGTTCAAAAAAAAAATCTTGGGACTAAAGTGTAACTTTTCCGTAAATATTGGGACTTTTCTGAAGATTTCCCTTATACTTTTAATTCAATTAAATTGTAAACCTAACCTTTTATGGATTTATTAAACTTCTTTTAATTATACACCTTAATTAATTAATAAAACCATAAGGGTGTGATTTGAACTTTTCAAAACATTACTAGGGTTTTAGAATTTAACATTCCTAATTAAACTTTTAATCAACTTTTAAATTCCAAAACTTGAGGGCAAGTTTTGAAACATTTCAAAACATTAGGGTTTAGAATTTAAATATATATCAAAATTAAACAATCAATCAAAATTTAAATTCCAAAACTTGAGGGCAAGTTTTGAAACCTTTTTCAAAACATTAGGGTTTTAACTATTTAAATTTCAAAAATTCAAAACTTTTGGGTTCAAATTTAAACTATAAAACCTAAAGGGCAAAATATGAAACCTTTTATAACAACAAGGATCAAATAACAAATAATTCAAATTAACATTTAATCACATAATTATCCATATTTGATTTATTTAATGATTTCTTGCAAAACAAATTATCAATTTACTCAAAATAATTAATCAATTATCACATAAGGAAACAATTATCTTATTAATTGATAAATATCTTCAATTAGATCAAAATTATAGTCAAATATATCATATAATCGGATTAATATTGATCTAACATGATAAGGTAACTATCCATAAGCAAAAACAGCAAGAAAACCCGAGATACCCTCCATCTGACGAGTTGACTCGTCGAGTCAAGCTTGGACTCGTCGAGTCTTCATGGACTTGGCGAGTTCAGCTATGGACTCGGCGAGTCCAGCCTCCAAAACACCAAAAATCGAATTTTTTCAACATATAATGCATCAATACAATAGAAATCAGTCTAGTCTCTGATACCACTGATGGGTTTTGGTCATAAGACATCCTATGTGCTCATACAAACCCTAATGCTCGGATCTAGGTTTCTCTATTGTACATGCAAGTTATCCAAGACTACAAACCATAATTCTAGCATACAAGTAATCATATTAGCATAAGAATGAGTTTATAATGTTACCATGATTGTTATGTAGCAATAACAATCACAAATCTCCTTGTATTGACTTTAGAAAGCTTAGAGTCACAATTGTCACTCCTCTAATGGTTCGGAAACACAAAGAGCAAATGGAGAAGATATGAGGAGAGAGGGGAGGTATTGAATTCATCCCTAAGAAGCCTTGGGAAGGTCTTAAACGGAATCATGTGCCAAGGGGGTTTATATAGGTGTACAGATAGGGTTTCAATCATTATCCTTATCTAGTTGCTTGCTTACCAAGCAACCCATAAGATAATCCTTGAATCCTTATCATAGTCGAATTCTAAGGCATTATCACCTTAAATTCGTCCATCCTATACTTAGGATAATCCTTACCTTATTTTGTAACTATCACATAATTACAATTCAGCCCCTCTAGTTTAACTAATTACACTTGATCACAAAATTAATTCCTAATTAATTATTGACCAATATTAATTAAAAAAAATATGATTTCTCCTTTAATATATTATACTTATAACATATTAATAAATCATAATAACCTCTCTCTCTCTCTCTATTTATTTCTCCAATCAAGTTGCTTTGGTGAAGGCAACCAAAAAGGACCATACACCATCGGGTCAAGTACATACCAAAATAGTTATGGACTTAGACACTAATCCAACAGCTTCCTCTTGATCTCTCTTTATACTGTCCACAATTTTCGAGACAACTTCAATTCTCAACGCTCTTGGCCTTTTTCTTTCAATATTGACCTTCTGACTGAGAGCATCGGCAACAACATTAGCTTTACCAGGGTGGTAAAGTATTTCACAATCGTAGTCATTAAGTAATTCAAGCTAGCGTCGTTGCCTCATATTAAATTCTTTCTGACTAAAGAGATATTGGAGAATCTTATGATCAGTGAAAAGTTTGCACTTCGTGCCATAGAGGTAATGTCTCTATATCTTTAGAGCGAAAACTACCACCGCCAACTCCAAGTCATGAGTCGGGTAGTTCTTTTCATGCTCCTTCAGCTGCCAAGATGCATATGCGATCACCTTATCTCTTTGAGTCAAAACACAACCCAATCCAACACCTAACGCATCGCTATAAACAACAAAGTCTTCAACTCCATCGGGTGGAGAAAGTATCGGTGCCTCGCATAGCTTGTTCTTTAGCTCCTCGAATGCTTCTTTATGCTTATCCCTCCAAGCATAAGTAGCTCCTTTGTGGGTCAAAGCTGTTAATGGACTAGCGATCGAAGAAAAACCTTGGATAAACCTTCGGTAATATCCGGCTAATCCCAAAAAGCTTCGGATCTCCGTGGGAATTTTCGGTTGTTCCCACTTCATTACAGCTTCAATCTTTGCTGGATTAACCATTATCCCTTCGTGGTTGACTACGTGACCCAAGAATTGGACTTCTCGAATCCAAAAATCACATTTGGAAAACTTTGCATACAGCTTCTCCTTCTTCAAGACTTCCAACACTTCTCGCAAGTGTCTACCATGCTCCTTTTGGCTTTTCGAGTAAATCAGAATGTCATCTATGAACACTATCACATATTTATCAAGGAACGGATTACAAACCCCGTTCATTAAATCCATGAATGCTGCTGGAGCATTGATTAGTCCAAACGACATAACCAAAAACTCGTGGTGTCCGTATCGTGTTCTGAATGCAGTCTTCTCTATATCCTGCTCTTTTACTTTCAGCTGATGATATCCTGACCTTAGGTTGATCTTTGAAAAATAACTTGAACCTTGTAGTTGATCGAACAAGTCATCAATCCTCGGCAACGGATATCTATTCTTTATTGCTGCCTTATTCAGCTCTCTATAGTCAATGCACATTCTCATGCTTCCATCTGTCTTCTTCACGAATAACACCGGAGCTCCCCAGGGCGATGAACTAGGTCTAATGAAACCTTTGCCCAATAACTCCTGAAATTTCATCATCAGCTCCTTCATCTATGTTGGTGCTAGTTGGTAAGGTGCCTTTCCTATTGGTGTCGTTCATGGTAACAAGTCTATTCTGAACTCCACTTGTCTATCAGGTGGTAATCTAGGAAGATCTTTGGGATATACTTCCGGATAATCACACACCACTGGAATATTCTGCATCACCTTCTTTTCTTTCTTAGCGTCAATCATGAATGCCAAATATGATGTACATCCTTTGGCCAAACACTTTCTGGATTTCATTAGAGAAATGATTCCAGAATTTACCCTGCGTTTGTCCCCATACACCATAAACGACTTTTTCCCTGGTGGGTGTACTTTTACTATCTTCTTTCGGCATAATATCCCGACATCATTGGCGCTAAGCCAATCCATTCCCAACACGATGTCGAAACCGTTAAGTTTGATAGGCAATAATTCCTCGTGGAACTTATTCCCATTCAGGTCGATTAAGATGTTTTTCATACGATGGCTAACAGGTATAAACTTGCCACTAGCAACTTCGACTAATAAAGCATTATCTAGTCCATCGACATGCAAAGCTAGTTTTCTACCAAATTCATGCAAAATAAAGGAGTAGTTGGCTCCTGAATCAAATAAAATTTGGGCAAGCAAATTGTTTACGAGAAAGGTACCTGAAGCGACACTCGCCTTCAAGTTTTGTGGAATGTTGGGATTTGCTGCCTCCTTTTTCTTCGGACAATCCCTCGAGAAGTGCTCCTCCTCACCACAACCATAACAAACTTTCTTGGTGAGGGTGCATTCGTTGGCATAATGCCCTGGCTTTCCACATTTAAAACATGTGACCACCTCCCCGTCACATTTCCCATGATGCTTCTTCTTACACTTGTCGCACCATTTCGCCTCTACCTTTCCTCCACTTCCTCTCGAACCAGATTTCGAGAATTTACTTTTCTTGATGGACCCTGTAGATCCCTCGAACTTCCTCTTTTCACCACCCTCAACTTTGTTGGCGGTTCTCCCCTTAATCATATTTTCAACAGACTTGGCAGCCCAGATAGCTGCCTCAAGAGTTTGTGCCTGACGCACTTGCACCTCGTACTCCCATGGGAGTCCCTTCGCATACCGGTCCACCTTTGTTAGCTTATCCGGGACGATGCGCAAGGCAAACTCCATTTTGTCTGTGAAGGTGTTTGTGTATTCATCAACTGACATGCTGCCTTTTATCAACGTTAGAAACTTGCTTTCCAATTCCAGTAGATTTTGGGCTGAGCAGAACTTGCGTTTAAATTGCACCAAGAATTCTGCCCAAGTTAATTGCAGTGGTTCATTAAGGCTAAGGGTATTCCCCAGATTGTTCCATCAACAAACAGCTCCACTCCTAAATTGACGTACTGCGAACGTGATCTGCAACTTGCCTTTACAGCCATAAGTCATGAAGGCAAACTCCACTTCAGAGATCCAATCCATTACTCCGATTGGGTCCTCCTTTCCACTAAAAGTCGACGGCTTGCAAGTTAAAAAGTCCTTGTACTTGCACCCCAATCCATCTTGATTATTGTGTCTATTAACAGGTGGGTTCTCTTGACTAATGATCCCACTAAAGTTCCCTCCTTCAGACTGCCCTTCATTTACTTCGGGCTCTTCAACTCAAATTGACTAATCTTCGCGATTCCGCTTAATCAGACGTCTGGTTTCATCCATCTGATGATCCAACATTACCTGAATCATCACTTGAACTCCTGCCATTGTCATTAGCTCTGGTTCTGCTGCTACAACAGGTATTTGCTCAATCATTGGTGGTTGATTCCTATTTTCATCAGCATTTCCCACTCCACTCCTCGTTCTCACCATTTTTGATCTATACACCGAATAAGGTGAAATTAGATCCTCATTCACGATAGATATTCAAGTCATCCTTATTACTCCGAAATGTTTACATGCTAGTTCTAATATCGTAGACGTACGCTTAGAATCCTAAACACATTAGGTTTCCAGATCCGGTCGTCCACAGACCGTAGATCCGAACAAACAATATCATATATGACAACATATAACGTTTAGCACATAAAAGCATTTTAGGCAGCCTCCTAAAATAAACTAGCGCTCGTGTCTATAATATAATAGACGCACATCTCACAATCTCCACTTAGCATTCTAAGTTTAAGTTTAGAAATCCTATAAATTCCTAGTTCGCTTAAACTAATGCTCTGATACCAACTTTGACATCCCTAAAATCTCAGCCAGAAAAGACCGGTTTTATTTATGCTTTTTAAACATTTTCATAGTAAATCCTTTTAATTTTAAAAGAGATGTGGAATTTGTTCCCAAAAACAAGACATGATAAAATAGATTCTTATCAAAACATTTCATAAAGAAATATAATTTCATTTCATAATCAAAATTCGGGATGTCATGTTCCGATACAAACCAAAAAGCATAAACGATAACATTACAAGTCATTCAATAAATATATACATATACAGACTTGTAAATAAAACAACTTGATGATTCATTCATCTTATGCCCCTGTGCCACTTCCTGTAATACAAATAAACTGAGTGGGTCATGCTTGGGAGCCTGGTGAGCATATAGGATTTTCAACCCACAGTAAATAGTTATATTTAATTTCACCAACGAACAATAACCCAATTACCGATTCCCGTTATCCTCACTTTATGTCCCTAAAACAACAACTATTACAAGGGACCTAATCTAGGATTTTCATCGGGACGGACATTACTGCAAAGGGGATTCCTTAGCAATAGATGTCCTAAAGGAAACCATGAGGGGGATAGAGTACACCGGTGAACACATCGTTCACAACACCTACATGTTATGAGCCTGTTAGTGTTCCACTGGACTGTCTAGAATCAGTCCATGGTCGTCATTCGTACTCTGCTAGATGACTAGATCAACAACAACATCGAGGCCTCTCATCATTTTATTTTATCACACACCAACTTTCTACCCATGTTCTACCCAACATATTAGTAGATAAAATATATACATTTATATACAACTTAGAACCTATACAAAACACCTATTCAACAACTAGTTCAAATAAACAAATAATATACAAACACATTGCACGTATTTTACAAGAATACTTCATATCTATGTGTTAGAAGAAAACGAATATACACTCACTTGATCGGAAGATGATCGGACAACACTACGACTTGTAGAAGTAGTATTCTTCGGTAGATCTGGAAGATCTTCACAAAAACCGGGCTACTCGCAGGCGGAGCTTCGACTCGGGAATCTCACTTCTCGGGATCTTCGGGACTTCGAAACTTGCTTCGGGGCTCGGGAATGATACCAGGGATTCAGGATATAATTAGCACGCAAAACGATGCAAAACTTAGAGAGAAAGGGAGAAAAATGGCAAAAGAATCGGCTGCCCTCCCATGCCCTTTTATAGGGGATGATCATCGCATTACGCTGGGCGTAATGCTCCGGTACGTGGGGCGTACTCCATAGTCGTTAACGCTTACGTCATCGGAGCACTTGAGTGTAACACCGTAAATTTCAAGACAAAATTTTCATTTAAAATAATCATTTTACTCTTAGAAACACTTGTTTAAAATCTTATTCATAGTCGATTTACAAAACATAACTCCATTTTCACTTGCATAGAAAACCAAGATCCTCCAAAATATGACTCTTTCTCTGGTGTGTACAATCAAGCCGGTGCCGTCCCGTGATACTGAAAGAAACCTGTAAAACATCAAACAAAACACTGTAAGCACGAAGCTTAGTGAGTTCCCCAAAATACCACACATAACACATATTAGCCACTCGAGGCTATAACTCTGTGGGTCCGTGCACCCAAACTCTGTGAACCCTCAGGTTCTAACTCTGGGAACCTTCCGGTTCCAACTCTATAAACATGCACAACATAAATCACATAGAAATCATGCAGTACAACACATAACATACATAGCATACAAATACTCTATCACATAGCTCTGGTTACCTACTCAAGGTAAGGTATAGTGAGAAGACTCACCTGGCAAGCAGAAAGCAGATATCCCCGCACTTGAATCTCGAACTCGCCACCGCCTAACACGTAAGGCAAATACTCTCATGAATATAACTCTCGAGGCTAGAATAAATCCTCTCATAACACCCTCTTATGGGTAAAAGACTATTTTACCTCTCTCTTGGCCCAAAGGCCACATCGCTGTCCAAACCCTAAAACTCAACGGCCAACCCTTGGTCGAAATCAAAGTCCTCAGTCTAGGTCAACCCTTGACTGACTCTACTTGCCGAGTCAACCCTGTGACTCGTCGAGTTCCCATAATCAGAACTTCCCCATATCGCGACTCAACTCGTCGAGTCACCACGAGACTCGCCGAGTCCCACAACTCTGAGTCCACTCACACCCAACTCACCGAGTCATCCCTTGACTCACCGATTCTCGACTCAACCAGGAAATATTTGGGACTCTTCGTCAAGACTCGTCGAGTCCAAGAATAGACTCGCCGAGTCTACGGCTATCTTCAACCTACTCGCCGAGTTGTTCATACAACTTGCCGAGTTCCAGGCCATCTTCATCTAACTCGTCGAGTCCACCCATGTGACTCGCCGAGTACCGCCGGTCTGAATACATTCCGAAGCATTCCAGGCCATGCAACTGCTCCAAGACATAGATCTAGCCTCCTACCACTCATCCATCACGTAAAGTGGCAAACTTTACGTGAATCCAAAGAGATCTAAGCCGTTTGCACATTGGGGATAGGGTTTGGGACATGCAAGCTTCACTAAACACTCCAACACAGGGACTTTCATGCTCTCTGATTCTTCTCCCTTCCAGATCTGAGGTAGCAACCTCAGATCTAACCTCTAGACTTCCCATTTCATCCATAGAGAATTTCTCACAAACCCCAAAATGAAGAAACAACATAATCAACAGGTCAAAAATGAGATACTACCTCTAAGTGATGCCCCAACTGCAATGCAATTCGAATCTAAGCAAAGCCCCTTGCTCCAAGCCTTCAATCTTCCCAAAATTCCTTCAAGCATTACTTCTCCAAGCTCCAATCCACTCAAGAATGGTGCTTCTCCGCGATTTAGGGTTTTCTGGGGCTCAAGGGGTGATAAAGAGGCTGGGAGGAAGACATAATGATCATTATATAAGGCTCAACCCTGAGAATTAGGGTTTTCTCCACTCAGCGCCTACTCGCCGAGTCCAATACACTGACTCGCCGAGTCGGCCACTTAACACGCGACCAAGTCGCGACTCTACTCGCCGAGTCCACACATGGACTCGCCGAGCCGCTCTTTCCCAATTTACTCTTTTAGCCCTTAAACTCTACTCTTGATATTTCGGGATGTTACAATTCTCCCCCACTTAAATTAGGCTTCGCCCTCGAAGCCTACAGTAACTTAACTCCATAATTACTCCCACAACGTGCCACCTAGCCTTAATCGGACCAGATCTCACAAGGCATACCCATCGAAACTCGAACACACTTTCCCTTTCCTTACGGTGTCCTGACCATTGTCCTGAACCGGGCACCGGATGCACCCTCTGATGACCACACACATCAATCCGAGAATTACCCATGAAGTATCACTGCCCCAAATCTCAACAATCACTCGACCCATAAGGGTTAGAAGACATGAACCATCGGATCCCCGATTCGAATCCCTCTCTATCCAATCCGTGACGACGGAAAGACCCACTCTTAAATCCCAGAGCAACTCCCATGAGTCCTCTTCTTGCAATCACACACCCATGCCGCACCAACCTTCGCACTCTCGGGTTAGGAAAACCCGTCACAATGATGACGTCTCTAACATCCCCAGGAGAAACCACCACTACGCACACAGCCCTCGATCAGAATCAAGTTGGGAGTCCCAGACTCCATCCCTACATCCATCCTGAGACTCTTGGCTCTACACCCGCGGAATCCTTCCGCGTCCTCAGCAGACATCCCATCATGATGTCATTCCATACCACTGTCACAGACACAGTGTTCGACCACCATACTCCAAATCATCCATTCTCACTACAACTTTCACTTCCGCGAATCAACACTTTCCCCAGTAAATGAGGATCCAACACTTCCTCCCATACAACAGCACAAAGGGTGGTATACCAATGCACTAATGATGGCTGTTGAAATAGGATAACTCAACCAAGGATAAATACGTGCTGCAACACTCTCCAAAATCTAATACACATGCCCGAAGCATGTCTTTGAGCGTCTGAATCGTTCACTCCCTCTGAGGTGTCCTCCGACATCATCAGGATAAGCTCTAGCTCATCACATATCCCTCTTCAAGACTGAGCACCAGGTCAGCTTTTGACTCCACAGCTGAGCCTCCAAAGGTCACCCAAATCATGATCCAAATATCCCACTAACTTCCTCCCCGTGACCACTATCCCGGCCTCGTGACACGCAAGTCACGAAATTCTCTTTTCCTTATGCAAGAAAGTATAATCCAATCGAGGATCGTCTCCACTCTGATCTCTGGTTTCTGCTGCGCATATCCCTTGCCATCTCACCACATTCCCCGACAGAGACGGGGACCCCAGTCTCGCCCCCGGTCCAACATCCAGGCTCCAAAAACTCAATACTAGGGCTACTCAAGCCCAAAACTCTTCCACATCATACACTGATCGGAGAACATTCCATCATCACACTCTCTTGCCATCTAGTGAGCACTATGACTCCCCGCGGTATCACAACACCCTCTGACTAGTGAGTACTACGGCTCCCCGCAGTATCACAACACCCTCTGACTAGTGAGTACTACGGCTCTCCGCAGTATCACAACACCCTCTAACTAATGAGTACTACGGCTCCCCGCAGTATCACAACACCCTCTGACTCCACTAGCTCATGCTCCACAGACTATCATAGGCGGCTACCCATACTCGTCTCGAATATTCATCACAGACTCTGGAGGCAATCGTCATAACAGATGCCCACCCTTGCGAAGATCCACTCTCCCAAGTAATCTCCCTGGATGCCCATACTCGAAGGGCTATCACTAGTTCCATAGATACCTGATATACCACAAGTCGTCTCAACTCAAGATTCACGAATAACTTTGAAATAAAGATATCAATACCCGGATACCTCGGAACACCCCCACCGATCATCACAAGATCCTGCCACAACCACAGGTTTCCTACCCCAAGCACCATATAGATGCAATAATACATTCCCTCTGAACCCCATAACTAGATCTTCATTTTTCCCAAGTTGCAACTTCGGTGTATTCAATTTCCCAACTGCAATACGAAGAAACGCTAACGCTACGAAATACGCTGATAATTCTCCGAAACCCTTTTTCCCGCCACTCAAAACCCAAACAAAGATACGCATACCGACCCGGGAGTTGGCTGCCCAAGCATTCTTTATCTACTTGCCCCAACACTGACCAATACCAGATTCCTGACTAATAAACACCTGTCGTGGAGACATTCATCCTTCTCAAACAAGTACTTTCCGCATTAACTCACTCCGACCCCTTTCCTTGATCACCGACATCTCTGGTCTCATGATTTCTTACCGCATATCTCTATACTCCACTTATAAATGCTCCTGAAAAATCTCCGCTTTCTTACATACGGCACCCGGTTCTCCCCCACTTAGGGTTCAAACCGTCACCAAATAGCACACAACTATTCCATAACTATATTCTCCAGCAAAATCGCACCTGCCCCCGGAAAGTGCTACACAACGCCCGATAATCCCCCTTACGGAAATGAATCGACTTCATATACTCTGAACCTCTGATGAACTCCTCAAGAACTTCTCGTCACGTCTGCCTCTAGTCGTTCCAAATATCTTACCAATCTAGTACCAACAAATCAACTACTCAATAACATCCCTGGCTCATAGACTGAACCATAAAATCATCGTACCCCTCACCTCAACTCATCAACCAACGCTCCAACACCGGGATCACCCCACGAACAAGGACCCACTCCCATATTCAACACCCCATGGATAGAAAACTCTCTGCACCGCTAAACTCGACTGAACTCCCCACTGATACCACTACCGTACACCCGACTATACTCAATTAGGTATAGCGTGGCCCTCGACTATCTTAGTCCCAACTGACTATCTGCTCATGATAGATCACTGCCTCGCGGCACACATGTTACCTGATACTCTGGGGGGAAATCATCATCAATGACGACCTGCAGGGTTTACCCCTAAACCCAAAACGAAAACATCATGCTTCTCATATTCTCACACTTACATAATTAGTACCTCCCCGATCATAGGAGGTGACATCTCCTTTATCGACTGATCACTCAACTCAGATCGAAATTCTCCCTTCCACTGACTCCTTACTAGAATACTCTGAGGGACTCTTGATCTCCCTCTCAAGGGACGCCTCTTCGAACTTACTCGTGACCGAATAACCGGAGAACCACAAACATCATTCACTACGAACCATGGTACTCCTTCCACGACATCTCTTCTCAATATGCCCCGATGTATGGTACCCTAACCATGACATCACTCCCCAATTCGCTCCGATGTATGGTACCCGGACCATAACATCACTCCTCGATCCGCCCTGATGTATGGTACCCGAACCATAACATCACTCCTCGATCCGCTCTGATGTATGGTACGCAAACCATGACATCGCTCCACAATCTGCTCTGATGTATGGTACCCGAACCATAACATCACTCTTCAATCTGCCTTGATGTATGGTACCCGAACCATAACATCACTCCTTGATCCGCTCCGATGTATGGTACGCAAACCATAACATCGCTCCTCAATCTGCTCTGATGTATGGTACCCGAACCATAACATCACTCCTCAACCTGCCCTGATGTATGGTACCTGAACCATAACATCACTCCTCGATCCGCTCCGATGTATGGTACTCAAACCATAACATCACTCCTCAATCTGCTCTTTAGAACCTTCAGAATGCTCCCTGTATCAAGTATGGGTCCTCTGCTTTCAGTAGTACGGGCCCATACTACCTGCCACATCTACCCATACTTTCCACACGGACCATCCCAGAGCTTCTAAATAGCTGCTCGACCTGCTCTTTCACCAATCCCATCGCGCGTGCTCGCTCCCCAACAAAATTCTCTATTCTACAAGCGCACTCATCTGGATAGGGTTATTCCCTAGGCTCTTCCATCGTCCTCCCACTTCTTTGCTATCAGCTGCTGAAGAGCTCCTAATGATGCCAGCCATCTACCTCCTGAATATCGTCATATTCACTTGGTAGCTGACTCCCATCATCGAGAGTTCCACAAAGCACAAAGCAAGCAGCATTCGAGCATCGAAGGATACATAGGACTCCCTCTCTGTGATAACTCCACCTTCTCAGCTCATCCTCGAAAGTACCATCGAACTCTGTAACTCTACCCCTCATCGGTTCTAACTGGATACTCTCACTCATCACATACTTAAAACATAACACATATAACAATGAGTCCTAGGCTAAGGCATCACAAATCAGGCCACTCTAGTCCTAACATATGAAATACCTAGCCTGTCTCTAGCATGCAATAATATCTCATAAAGTGCATCATACATATCTCATAACACAAAAATAAGGGTATTTTGGGAAATCACCGTTCGGGCTCTGGCTGATTGTACACACTGCTCCTTCTTGCTTTCTCTTTGAACTCTTATTCACTTTTAGAAAATTATTTCTTTAAAAACTTTTCGTACTTCCTCAGTTTGAGTCCAGATTTACTCGAAGGCGCATCCGAATCCCTCAAACCAAGGCTCTGATACCAACTTGTAACACCGTAAATTTCAAGACAAATTTTTCATTTAAAATAATCATTTTACTCTTAGAAACACTTGTTTAAAATCTTATTCATAGTCGATTTACAAAACATAACTCCATTTTCACTTGCATAGAAAACCAAGATCCTCCAAAATATGACTCTTTCTCTGGTGTGTACAATCAAGCCGGTGCCATCCCGTGATACTGAAAGAAACCTGTAAAACATCAAACAAAACACTGTAAGCACGAAGCTTAGTGAGTTCCCCAAAATACCACACATAACACATATTAGCCACTCGAGGCTATAACTCTGTGGGTCCGTGCACCCAAACTCTGTGAACCCTCAGGTTCTAACTCTGGGAACCTTCCGGTTCCAACTCTATAAACATGCACAACATAAATCACATAGAAATCATGCAGTACAACACATAACATACATAGCATACAAATACTCTATCACATAGCTCTGGTTACCTACTCAAGGTAAGGTATAGTGAGAAGACTCACCTGGCAAGCAGAAAGCAGATATCCCCGCACTTGAATCTCGAACTCGCCACCGCCTAACACGTAAGGCAAATACTCTCATGAATATAACTCTCGAGGCTAGAATAAATCCTCTCATAACACCCTCTTATGGGTAAAAGACTATTTTACCTCTCTCTTGGCCCAAAGGCCACATCGCTGTCCAAACCCTAAAACTCAACGGCCAACCCTTGGTCGAAATCAAAGTCCTCAGTCTAGGTCAACCCTTGACTGACTCTACTTGCCGAGTCAACCCTGTGACTCGTCGAGTTCCCATAATCAGAACTTCCCCATATCGCGACTCAACTCGTCGAGTCACCACGAGACTCGCCGAGTCCCACAACTCTGAGTCCACTCACACCCAACTCACCGAGTCATCCCTTGACTCACCGATTCTCGACTCAACCAGGAAATATTTGGGACTCTTCGTCAAGACTCGTCGAGTCCAAGAACAGACTCGCCGAGTCTACGGCTATCTTCAACCTACTCGCCGAGTTGTTCATACAACTTGCCGAGTTCCAGGCCATCTTCATCTAACTCGTCGAGTCCACCCATGTGACTCGCCGAGTACCGCCGGTCTGAATACATTCCGAAGCATTCCAGGCCATGCAACTGCTCCAAGACATAGATCTAGCCTCCTACCACTCATCCATCACGTAAAGTGGCAAACTTTACGTGAATCCAAAGAGATCTAAGCCGTTTGCACATTGGGGCTAGGGTTTGGGACATGCAAGCTTCACTAAACACTCCAACACAGGGACTTTCATGCTCTCTGATTCTTCTCCCTTCCAGATCTGAGGTAGCAACCTCAGATCTAACCTCTAGACTTCCCATTTCATCCATAGAGAATTTCTCACAAACCCCAAAATGAAGAAACAACATAATCAACCGGTCAAAAATGAGATACTACCTCTAAGTGATGCCCCAACTGCAATGCAATTCGAATCCAAGCAAAGCCCCTTGCTCCAAGCCTTCAATCTTCCCAAAATTCCTTCAAGCATTACTTCTCCAAGCTCCAATCCACTCAAAAATGGTGCTTCTCCGCGATTTAGGGTTTTCTGGGGCTCAAGGGGTGATAAAGAGGCTGGGAGGAAGACATAATGATCATTATATAAGGCTCAACCCTGAGAATTAGGGTTTTCTCCACTCAGCGCCTACTCGCCGAGTCCAATACACTGACTCGCCGAGTCGGCCACTTAACACGCGACCAAGTCGCGACTCTACTCACCGAGTCCACACATGGACTTGCCGAGTCGCTCTTTCCCAATTTACTCTTTTAGCCCTTAAACTCTACTCTTGATATTTCGGGATGTTACATTGAGTGTGGGGCGGGTCATGCTTAGGTGTACGTTGGGCGTAGTTCGGATCGGATCAATGACTCCTTCGGATAAGCTTTGGTATGCGTGCCACGATTTTAAAAAATTCATAACTTTCGCGTGCGAGCTCTGTTTTCGGTATTCTTTATATCCACGCGTAGGCGAGATTATGCCCTACAACTTTCATTTAGACTCCATCAGCTAATTTTGACTTTATTTTTATTATATTATTTTTAGTAAGCCGGGATAGGAAAATTTCGTTATAAAATCATAACTTCTTCATCCGACGTCCGTTTTCGTCTGTCTTTTTACCGTTGCACTACTAATGACGAGATCTTCGGTTCTCATATAGATTGTTTTGGCTAAAGAGCGCTTGATCTAATATTCAAACTTCGGGATGTACACTATTAAGCCGAAACTTCGAAAAATCATAACTTCCTCATACGAAGTCATATTTGGACGATCTTTTTATGCACTCTCTCGGTTTAACAAAATCTACGACTTTCGTTTAGATCTCTAAGGCTAAATATCACTCTAACGTGAATTTCAGTTTTTACGTCATTCAGCATTGCCGGTTCTGTCGCAAAACTTCGACAGGTCATAACTTCTTCGTTATAACTCAGATTTTAGCATTCTTTATATATTTGGAAGCCTCATTACAACTACTACAACATTATCTATAGATATCGGTTTGATCTAATATTTCATTTTGACGCTTATTTTTATTCTTAATTAAATTAAGACACACAATTAAGCACATAACACATAATACTCAAATAATACATTTCTATTATTTCAAAACGGGTTACAAAGGTTAACCTAGACTTTTACAACAACATTAATGCCTAGCCCAAAAACACGAGCGTTACAGAAACCTTTTAATTTCAAGCCACTTTGGATTGCAAGTTATGGTTATTAAAGAATCTAGGTATCCAAACCACTTACAAAGCGACATGGCATCTAAATAGTTTTGCATCATGTAGCGTGCACCACTCGTAAAAGAAGAAGGCAAGATAACACGTTTTCCAACGTTGGAAATATCAGTATTACCATGACTTTGTATGCTTTTTAAAGTTTCATAAGATTCGCATCTAAGAACTTTTTGTTGATTGCATATGTAATATAGTCTCTCAGTTTCAATCATCGTATAAGCATCAACCAGAAATTGTTGAAAAATCCTTCTTGAATTAAGAATTAATGAAAAAACATTAACTCTATCTTGAATTCTATAAGCAATGAATTCTCTCATTTTACAGAAACAACGTTTGGTATTAGTTGAATGATCAACATCCCTGTAAGGTATGTCAACCCTATATCCATCATCTCCATATGGAAATAATAGTGGGTACTAAAGACCAAGGTAAGCTGGATGTAATTCGTTGATACGTTGTAGACTTCCTGATTTAGTTGTTACGATGATATCTATATTATGAATTGCATCACCAATGTCACCAACACTTAGAGCAGCAACCTCAGAAGCAGTAGGTAAGTTATTGTAACGCCCGCGTTTCCAGGCTAGGCATTATTATTGATGTAATAGTTTAGGTTAACCTTTGTAACACGTTTTGAGATAATAGAAGTGTATTCTGTGTTTTGTGATTAATTGTGTGTCTTAATGTAATTAAAAATAAAAATAAGCGTCAAAATAAAATGTTAGATAAAGTTGATATCTATGTATAATGTTGTAGTAGTTGGAACGAGGTTTCCGAATATATAAAGAATGCCAAAATCCGAGTTATAACGAAGAAGTTATGACATGTCGAAGTTTCGCAACAGAACCGACAACGCTGAATGATATAAAAACTAAAATTTAGGTTAGAGTGATATTTAGCCTTAGTGATCTAAATGAAACTCGTAGAATTCGTTAAACCGAGAGCGTGCATAAAAAGAACGCCCAAATCTGACTTCGTATGAGGAAGTTATGATTTTTCGAAGTTTCGACTTAGCGGTATGTAGCCCGAATACTCGATTTGAGATTGAGCGGTTTTTAGCCGAAACATTCTAAACGAGAATCGAAGATCTCATTAATTGTAGTGAAACTATAAAAAGATAGGCGAAAATGGACGTCGGATGAAGAAGTTATGAATTTATAACGGAGTTTTCCTGTCCCGGCCTACTAAAATAATATAATAAAAATAAATTCAAAGTTAGCCGACGAAGTCTAAACGAAAGTTGTAGAGCGTAGTCTCACCTACGCGTGGATATAAAGAACGTCGAAAACGGAGTTTGTATGGAGATGATATGATTTTTTAAAGTTTATTAAATAATTAAAATATAAATTTAATTAACAAATCCGATATTATCCGAAGGGGAGTCACCGGACTGATCCGAACTATGCCCAACATATGCGAAGCGTGAGGAACCTTGCACTCGAGTTCTTCGGATATGTAAGCAGTGACGATTCCGGAGGATTACGCCCCGCGTAAGGGCATTACGCTCAACGTAATGCGAGGCCTCAGCCTCCTATAAAAGGGCATGCGAGGGCACCCTAATTCTTTTGCCAAATTCTTACTTTCTCTCTAGTTTTTGCCTCGATTTGTGTGCCATTTATACCCCAAAGCCCCAGTATTATTCCCGAGCCCCGAAGCATGTCCCGAAGCCCTGAAGATCCCGAGAAGTGCAATTCCTGAGTCGAAGCTCTGCCCGCGAGGAGCCCGGTTTTTGTGAATATCTTCCATATCTGCTGAAGGATACTACTTTTACAAGCCGTAGTGCTGTTCGATCATCTTTTGATCAAGTGACTGTGTGGTTACTTTCTTCTAGCGCATAATTATGAAGTATTTTATATAAAATACGTGTTATGTGTATATTTTGTTGTTATATGTGTGAATGTATATTCACTTTCTTCTATCTCATGGATCTGATTTATTCTCTATGAAATACGTGTTATCTGTGTGTGTCTCATCGATTATGTGGAATATGTATTGATTGAACATGCTATACTGGTTTTAAACTATGTATAAAAATATATATTTTTATCTACTAATATGTTGGGTAGAACATGGGTAGATAGTTGATGTGTGATAAACAGACGAGAGGCCTCGATGTTGCTTTAATTCAGTCATCTAGCGTAGTTTAGATGATGACCACAGACTTTTCTAGGCACCCCTATGGAACGCTAGCAGGTTCGCCACCTGTAGGTGTTAATGAACTTGGGTGTTCATTTGCTGTACTCCATCCCCCTCATGGTTGCCTTATTTGACATATATTGCTGGGAAACCCCCGAATGCATGTGTTGTCACCCCAATGAAATATTCTAAGACTTGATCCCTTGTGTTAGTTGTTTTAGGGACGTAAAATGAGAATAACGGGAATGGGTAATTGGGTTATTGTTGGTTGGTGGAATTAAATATAATTATTTATTGTGGGTTGAAAACCCTATATGCTCACCAGGCTTCCAAGCCTGACCCACTCAGTTTATTTGTATTACAAGAAGTGGCGCAAGGGCATAAGATGGATGAATCATCAAGTTGTTTTGTTTACAAACTTTTATATGTATATATTTGTTGAATGACTTGTAATGTTATCGTTTTTGCTTTATGGTCTGTATCAGAACATTACATCCCGAGCTTTGATTATATAATGAAAATACATTTCTTGATGAAATGCTTTGGTAAATATTATTTTATCATACTTTGTTTTTAGGAACAAATTCCGCAACTCTTTCAAATCAAAAGGATTTACTCTGAAATTATTTTAAAAGCATAAATGAAAATCGGTCTTTTCTAGCCGTGATTTTGGGGATGTCACAGTTATATGTCCTTCCATCTTGTTGCCTTCTTCCTATAAGACGTAACTTTAGATCTATATGAAGATTTTCATCAAAACAGTCTCTGGCCATTCTATAACACTTAACCAGCTCATTGGTTGAATCCAACATGACCTTCAAAAAGCTAATGATTTCAATATGAAGAAAATGAGAAGTTGATGTGCACCTTTCGTTCTATGTGCTGTCAACAACAATGGTTATATGTAATATTTAGCAAGTAAATAATTATATGAAAAATCATAGAGGTAATGATTAATAAAAAACTAATAAAGTCAAACCTGAAAGCGTGTTGTCTATTTGTTATTTCATTTTCAGTATCATATATGTATAGTTGGGAAAACTTTGGTTTGGATCCGTCTATAGGTAGAAGTGTAACACCCCAAAAATACGAGCCAAAAATTTCATTTTTGAAAACATATATTTAGCAAAAAATTCGAATTAAAACGTTTACTGATCATAACATTTTATTAAGATATTACATGTCTGGAAAACATTTCATAAAAACATAATAATGTCAGAGTACAAATCCCCAGGAAGATCTCATGATGCGGAATACTAAGCATGTGTGTGATGGGCCGCTACCGCGCCAGCTCTTTCCCCTTCGAAGAAGAGGTACCTGAAACCAAAACTAAAAACTGTAAGCACGAAGCTTAGTGAGTTCCCCCATCATACCGCATACCATACAATCACATATCCTACATATTACCAGGCATTTCTGGGGTGCCCGACCTACCCGATACAACCATTCTGGGGTGCCAACCTACCCGTGTCAAGCCATTCTGGGGTGCTGACTACCCATGTCAAGCCGTTCTGGGGTGCTGACTACCCTTCGGTCCTGATGACCGAACCTCGGGGACTATTTCACCCCTACTGCTACTATCACATATATCATAACATAACATATTATCAGACATATCTGGGGTGCCTGAACTACCCTTCGGTCCTAGCAACCGAACTCGGGGACTAGTCCCCTCCTACTACCTCTATCGCATATAACATAACAAGCCAGCATGCAAACATATCATCATATACTGTCAAACATATCTGGGGTGTCTGACTACCCTTCGGTCCTAACAACCGAACTCTACTACTATCACATACAATATATCATGCTAGCATATAACATATCAGGTAGTATCAAACACAGATGATATCACAAAGACAATCACCTATCATACGTCTCCTACTGGTGGGCCGGCATTATGGCTTTAGACCCACCGCTACTGGAAGATAACTCACCTCGTAGTAGCTGTTGATATGTGTGGGAATGCTTTGTCTGCTGCTGCTGCTTCGGAAATCCTCCGACTGTAATTCCCACTAAACACTTAGTCAAATACGGCTAACCGCACTGAGGGTAAATTGTCCATTTACCCTTAACAAGTCATGAGTCAAGTCACAGTCAACTGCCAGTTGACCAGACTTACCGAGTTGGCTTGCTAACTCGCCGAGTCCCTTTCCCTATACCCAAGTCCAATAGTCCATCATCCTACTCATCGAGTTGTATGAACAACTCGCCGAGTTCGCCTTCATCCGAAGAACACTCTAATCTGTGACTCGCCGAGTTGTATGAACAACTCGTCGAGTTGTTCTTGAGACAAGAAGATTTCCATGAACTCGCCGAGTCATGGCATTGACTTGCCGAGTGACTTCATGAGTGAGTCTGGCTTCCAACCCACTGAGTCATACCCTATGACTCACCACTCCCACTCGCAAACACAAAAAGAGGAACAACCCGGGGACTCACGACCCGACTAGCCGAATCAGATGAATGACTCACCGAGTCTGCCTCATGCAAAAACCATACACGCGATTTTGCTTGAATCCAGTCCATGCCATTCATAGATCTGGGTTCCTAGGGCCTGTTTTACACATAAAGTTTCCAACTTTACGTGTAGATAATCACCAATGAAGGTTTTAGGGCTCAAAGTGCAACAAAAGGGGTATATCTAGGAGTTTCATGCAATATGACTCCATAAAGGCAGTAGATCCAAGCTCCAGGGACTAAATCATGCCTAGATCTAAAGGCTAACAACTTATTACAACCCACAAAGCACAAACAAGCTTAAAGAATGGCTCAAAAAGGACTTTCATGAAGCTATTAAGGACTACAAGCTTGAAAACAGAGGGGAAACGAGCTTTACCTCAAGGAAAACGTTGAGATGACACAAAAATGCTTGGCCTCCTTCTCCTCTTCTTGATCTACTCTTCTTTCTCCTCAAAAACTTCAAGAACACACCCAAAACACTTCAATCTCACAAGGAAAAAAGGGCAAAGACGATGTTGGGGGTTCTGAGGGTGAATGGGGGCGAGGTTGGGGTGGAAATGAGGGTTTAAATAGGGTGCAAACCCTTGAAATTTAGGGTTTCATCAAACAGCGGTGACTCACCGAGTCCAGAATGTGGACTCGCCGAGTCGCCAACTTAAACGTACCCACGGACCGCGTCCCTACTCGGCGAGTCGGACCTACAACTCGCCGAGTCCAAAGCTAAAATGACAAAGACTTAGATAAATTTTACGTACCAGGAACCAGGTGCTACAAGAAGACTTCCCATACAATTTTAATTTTGACCGTTAAGTTTGAAAACATATGGAGCATTGCCTCTATTAATGGAAGAATCAACTTTTCTACCCATTTAAGCAAAAGAAAACATCGAATTGAATTGATGAATATTCTTCATGAAATGTTTTCCTTTTGGATCAACATTACGAAAGAGATTTTGATAATTTGTTAGAGCTTGTTTTAATTCAGGAAGCTCGAATTTTTCGTTACCACAACACATGGAATAAGAAGTTTTCTTTCCAGAAGTATTGCCTTTAAGAGCATCAGATGTCCACAATTGTGCACGACACATGGTACACATAAAAGTATGGTCACCATGGTCCAAGTAATCTGTTAAAAAAAGCATTTGTAAAACTTTGAAATAATTTAATGTTGCAATGAGTAATAATTTATATATATAAAGGGATTAGTAATAAAAATTAATATTTTCCTTTTGCAACACCTGATATTAATTGTTGACGGATTTGTTGATCACGTAAATCTTCATCCGATGTTAGTCCAAAATGAGTATTTGAGATATATTTGGAATCTTTCTTTTTTTATTTAGATTTCTGCATGATAAATTGTCGGAAGAAGCTCGAGTGACTGAAGATGAATTCGTAACTCTCATGTCACCAGACAAGATAGAATATTGTGCATTCACTAACATTAAAAGAATGACAATTAGTATTAAATTTATAAAGTAAATAGATAAAAAGAATTAAAAATAATAAAAAATGAATATGTGTACTATATATAGAACAAACAATAAGTTGAATATAAATATAGTTGTACCATTCGAAATGTTGGACAACGGAGTTCTTATAGTCAAATTAGAAGCATAATGAAAACATTCTTGATCAAGACCAATATTATCTATCAATAAAATATAAGTTCATATAAATATTTATTAATTAGGGAACAATAAAGAAATAGGTATAAAAACATAGTATCTTAGCATTGTATTTATAATAAGTTTATATGGATTAAATTAAATAGATAAATGATATATATATATATATATATATATATATATATATATATATATATATATATATATATATATATATATCATATGCCAATTGGTACGGTGGACATGTGATTTGATTTTCTTGTATCCAAATAACTTTTCATTTCCTTTCGTTTATCTTTAGCCTTGTTCGACAATGGACTACCGATATAAATATTTGAAATAGATTGAACACGTGTTTGCTGATATCCACACGACAAAGTTGGGTTGACATTTTCATTGTTACCCACAATATTGACAAACTTGCTTGATGAAGGTGTTTGAATGTTTGTAGTTATATTAGAAAGCACTTTAAAAGAATATAAAATATGTAAGTTATACTACATATACAAATAATTGTAAGTTAACATATAATAAGAAAACTATAAACAATAATTTTAATGATATAACTGGAAAATATTGTGTAAAATATTGTTTGAGTTGAAAAATATTGTATAAAACATAATAATACTTAAGATTAAGAGGATTGTGTGAGACGAAAATCATAGGTATAAACTTTAAAATTAGTCTATCCTATAGAAAACGATATACCATTAGGCGATATGGACATATGTTTGGATCTTTTCTTATCCAAATATAATTTTCTAAGTTTTCTGTTCTATCTAGCAGTATCAGACAATGTAGTTCTAATATTAAAAGTTGAAGTAGATTGGAAACTTGTATGTTGATATGGATATGATATATTTGGATTCACATTTTCAGTGTCATCGCAAATATCACTTGTATTGTTCCAAGATGGTAAATGCCGCTGAGAGTAACCTACATTGAATATATAATAATAACAATGGCTAATTAGAAAATGCAACGATTATATGAGATAAAACATCAGAAGATATAAAACAATATTTGTTCAACATAAGTTAAATATAAAAACATTACTGAAAATGAAAGTAAATTGAGATGTAGATGAAGAATTACCAAATGACATGTTGGAGATAACATTGGATCTTCTTTGATGCAAATATAATTTTCTATATCTACGTCTTTCTTTATGTTCATTTGAATCCATAGCGTGTTTGTAGCTTAAGAACAAAAAAAATTATGTAATAAAAAGTATATTGACAATAATTCCATTAAAATTTAAAATTGAAAGTTATAAAAAATGGAGATTTTAATAAGATTAATATGTAGTAGTTAATAATTGCTAATATATTAGTATTGTATATTTTACATTAATAAAAGCCATTAATTCCAACAAATAGAGTATATTAACATAACAACTAAAATAAGAATTTTATTAAAAAAAATATTTTTAAAAGATTAAGGAAAATATAGATAATTAAATATAATAATACTTACATCAAAAAAAATTATACTCATATTGATATAACAAATAAAAAGAAGTACTTAATAAATAATAAAAATAAGAAAAGAAAAGGAAAACTTGTTTTTTAGAGGAGGTCGTCAAATGTCTTGCCAGAATTTCAATTGCATAAATGATAAAACACATTTAGGTCATTCATGATAAAATAAATTACATTTTCCTGTATGTATTAACAATGTAAAAGTACATAATATAATACATATACACAGAATGTGAAAAGGGCATCAAGAGAAATAGCAACAACAAGGGGGCAATAGTGGTATGGGTAGGGGTATATCAATGAAAATAAATACATATACACAGAATGTTGTTCAATACTCATCTATCATGTTAATAGTAAGGACATTTAAATAAACTGAACCAAACAACTTAAGGATTAATAAGGACTAATCAACACTTCACAATGATTCAACCAACAGTTTAACAAATTAGATTTGAGATAATACCAGAACATGCTGTTTGACTCAATTAAGTGTGAAATGGTAAAAGGATATCAAGCAATAATATAAAAATTGTATTTTAAATGAAAAACATTTAAAGCAGCGGAATAATGTCTAATTTGGTAAACACCATTTGCCAGAATGTAGAATTTTGACCTAGATTAATATACAATTCATCACAACAGATTAAGAGAGTAATAAGACAAAGACATGGAAAGATTAATTGAAAATGACAAAAATACCCTAATGCAAAACATTATTGTGACAAAGAATAAATAGTGGGAATGAAAAAAAACACAACCAAAGTTATAGAAGAGTTGTGAAAAGGGCATAAAGAGACATAACAACAGCAAGGGGGAAATAGTGGCATGGTTAAGGGTATATCGGGAAAAAAAATACATTTAAACAGATGTTGTTCAATACTCATTTATCATGTTAATAGTAAGGACATTTAGATAAACTGAACCGATGTGACAACCGTCAAATTCTGGTCAATTCAAAGTCAAATAAAGTCAACAAGTCAAATCGGTCAGCTCAACTAACCCTTGTGTACTAGGACTTACGTTCAGTATTTACTAAACAACTCGCTATTCTGATAAGAAAACATAAATCGAAAAGTACGTACAACTAGATCTCTTTAACCTAAAAACTGTGGTATGTGGCGGCCCAAACCGATAAAACAATGATGCTTACTCATCGGGAGTGTGTAGGATCCTTAAACAAGGCTTAACAGGGTTTACGAACCATGCATTGCGATGCCGGACACTCACAACTGTCCCACATGGAACCTCTCTCAATCGTTTTCACTCTATCTCTCTCTATGTCAAATCTCTCCCAAATCTCTCCAAGTATGCAAAATCTCTCTCAAATATCTCTCTGTATGAGAAATCTCTCCAAGAATGTCAAATCCCTCCCAAATCTCTCCAAATATGTGAAACCTCTCTCAAATATCTCTCTGTATGAGAAATCTCTCCAAGAATGTCAAATCACTCCCAAATCTCTCCAAGTATGAGAAATCTCTCCCAAATCTCTCTCAAATATCTCTCTGTATGAGAAATCTCTCCAAGAATGTCAAATCTCTCCCAAATCTCTCCAAGTATGAGAAATCTCTCCCAAATCTCCCTCAAATAGTTCCCGTAACTTTTTAGAATCATTCGGGTCATTCCGGCCCTTAACCGGGTCAAAAACAGCTTAAAACGGGGCGAAAACGCGAAAAACGGACCTTAGGAACCGAAACCCCTCTTAGAAACCGAAGCCCCTCTTAGGAACCGAACCCTCCTGATGAAGAAGGCTGCTGAACCGAACCGAAGGTACTGTTCACTACTGTTCACTACAGTTGATTCGGTTTTTGACTTCTCGCCTTTTATCTCCGAACCGAACCTTCTGATGAAGAGGAACCGAACCCTCCCTTCTGAGCTTCGCTTCTGAGCCTCGCTTCTGAGCCTTCGGACTGGACCCCTCGCCCCTTCGGTTCCCTCTGTTTGCTTCCGGCTACAATCCTCAGCATGGACCGAACCTCGGCCTAGGGACCGAACCTCGGCCTAGGACCGAGAGGCCTCGCTGGGAAGCCTTTCTCTCCCAGTTTTCGATTAAATTCGCGTTTTAAGCCCGTTTTCAATTGTTTTAGCACGGGATTTTCACCCAAAATCATATTTTAACATAATAAACCCTAAATATTCTCAATTTAATCATATTTTCATAAAAGTCCTTATTTAAATAATAAGAGCAAGTGGGTAAAGTAGAAAGAGGTGGAGTGTTGACTTTGCTTTACTTTATGACACAAGCAACCACTCTCACACCAACTCTATGACCAGCCACACCTCCCCACCTTACCTAGGTCACATCAATGTCCTTTCCACTCAATCATCACTCCTCCCCACGTTTTTGGAGAGCTGAATATTCACCCTCTCTCCTCATTTCTCTCATTTCCTCTCTTTTCACCAAAAAGAGCAAACTCTTTTCTCTCTCATTTTCCCTCTCTAGAACTCGAGATTTGAGGGCTGATCTTTGGATTTTCCTCCACATTTGGTAAGAATAATCCATTCTCTTTATGATTATCTCAATTATTTCCACTCGAATCATGGATATCTTAAACAAACTCTCTCATAATTGTGTTAGATCTTCAAATCTTCAAGTGATTCTTCAAGTGTTCTTGGGTTGAACACTTCTCTTCTTCAACACTTACCTACTGAAATCACTTAAGGTGAGTTCATACCCCTACATTTTCATGTTTTCTCAAGTTTTCAGGGGGGGAATACAAGTTAAAACACCAAGAACATAACTAAAATTTTCTAACAGCCTTCATCCGAAAAGTTCAACTCCATTCACGGACTGTTTTGGGCATCTTAAACATTTTTGTTTTCAAAACTGTACAAGGTGCAAATAGTTCAAGTTTTTAGCTTTAAAATGACTACTTGCACATCTCCATACGATTTTTGTACAATTTATGGTGATTTTTACAAAACTGCCTATCATTTCAAACAGCAATCCGGACCGGTCTGTGATTATGGACTTTTTCACCCAAGTTGGAGGTCATTAAAAATCGTGATAAAAATTATGAGTAAACTAGACACATTTTTCGAACTCTCAGAATTTACGGATCTAGTTTTTGACTTCGTATGATTTTTCTAATACGGTGCTGAAAGACTAAGAATTAATTAACAGCTTCTATCTATCAAAACACTTTGTAACATGTTGAGCAAAGTGTTAAAACTTTGATAACTTCATACATTACATGTATTTCTTGTTATG
The DNA here is from genome assembly GCF_052625555.1 of Lactuca saligna. NCBI lineage: Eukaryota > Viridiplantae > Streptophyta > Magnoliopsida > Asterales > Asteraceae > Lactuca > Lactuca saligna. Next base: position 89,350,069 of record NC_136418.1, read on the forward strand.
ATATATTTATATAATAGGAAATTACTTGCTGAATTTATAAGAATCCTCCATCATAATCATTAGTACAAGACAAAACAAGTTAAACATAGCTATATTGTACTATACATTTGACTTCCATTTAATGGAGTTCTTAAACACCACAAAGAAATATACTAAACTATAATAGGTATAGTTAGGGTACATATACATTTCAAACATTTTAATAAACTATAATAGGTATAGTTTATGATCATTTACATAACGTACTTATACAAAAAGGGGTACAAATACAAAGTGTCGGGTTTATACACAGAAAAAGGGGTACAAATACAAAGTGCCGGGTCTCTATACAAAAAGAGGTACAAATACAAAGTGCCGGGTCTCTATACAAAAAAGGGGGTACAAATACAAAGTGTCGGGTCTCTATACAAAAAGGGGTACAAATACAAAGTGTCGGGTCTCTATACAGAAAGGGGGTACCGATACAAAGTACCAGGTTCACTTAAGTTAGTTATTATGATATTAAAACTATATTGCATCTAGAACTGTTAGACTTCAACTATAATTGCTGAGCGTACATGTTTGAGTCTTATAAGAATTTTGTCTCGATTGGCCTAGAATTAGTGATGCCTGCCTCATCTCCTGTTCCTTGTTTGGTTGTGGACCTAGGGCGGACCCACTATATTCAACGTTTTATCTAATTTAAACCTTATATAAGAAAATATTGGATTTTCTGGAAATCAAACCATATCGATTTTACAAGGAAAACGGTTTCTCCTTCAAACAAAACTCTTATGAACTCACCAACTTAATTGTTGACACTTTTTAAAACTACTTGTATTCTCAGGAAATCAGTGAAACAGGAAAACTTCATCGCTTTGAGGATGGGATGTTAAACCGTCAACAATTTATTTTTGTCATCATAATGTAATTGCTTTTGAAACATGTAAACATATACTTTGGTGTAACTTTTTCAATTACATATATGGTTGTTGTATTTACTTTGGGCACTATTATATTCGTTGTTGTGATACTGTACATGAAGTCCTCCACCCCCGGACGTTTCCGCCATCCTCGGTTTGGGGGTGTGACAGATTGGTATCAGAGCATTGTTTATAGTGAGCTAAGTATATCGAACCACATAAGATATACAAACTATAAATGCATTGGGACTAAGGTCTCTAATTTTAAGTTTTCAAAAGCACTATACCTTTAGGAATAAATAGCTTTTGTTAAAAGTATACATGCATGAATACATACTAAGGTCAGCATCATTTTAGGACAAAACAAAAGTAATGATTGTTGGATATCACAGGTAAGCCTAGGGATGTATGGTCAGTCTTGGGAGTGGCATAGCCTGATCAGCTATGCTGGTCCGAGGAGTGATTAGCATATGCCCAAGAATGGTTGTGATGTGACAACAAGTCTAAAAACTTACCAACACTACCACAATGAAACACCATAGGGGTATTTTGCCATTATTATAATTACATATGTGAGAACTAAATAGATCTTTATCAATAGGTCAATAGTTGCTTAGTGGATACATTAAAATTTTATGTATCCAGGACGTCATAGACTTAGAATCTGTGGATCTTTGCTCTACTTCCTGTTCTCGTTGGATTGGGGATTTAGAGTTAGGGTCGTTTACTCGAAGGTCTATCCTGTCCCGAATACATATAGTTAGTATGCACTAAACAATTTGTTGAAGTACCTGATAAATATCATCATATAATTAGCTAATTAGTATGTTTGCTTAGTTATTTATTATATCCCCATTTCTCGCGAAGATATCATGGCTGGATTCCATCCACACGACGACCCGTACTACCCTAACCTCGACAATACCAAATGGCTCGGAGAGGAGCCAGAGAATGATTACCCAACCCCTGGAAATGGTCACCAAACTGAAGGCTATGCTGATGGTCCTGAAGTGGAGAACTTAACCCCGATGACTCTTGTTCCAAATCCTAACCCTTGTCCAACTTTTCAAGGCTTGACGCCTCCTTGGGTAGAGTGCTTGGAAACCTGGAGCGAAGAACAAGACCAACATATGTCATTTAATAAAGAACGAAGCTTCTACAACATAAGCGAAGGAAGCTCAGTAGATAGAAATTTTTTTCCAATCCCGGTCCGTAGAGTTGCCCGAAACGAGATTCAGGGTAGAACAACTCTCTATAGTATCGCAGAGGTTGATACAAATGCAAGAATACATACGATCCGCACCAATCGCCTTGAGCACACTCGTGAAAAATTTAAGAGAGACCACAAAACCTACTAACTCATGAAGTTCATTCATATGGACTTCCTTTATGAATTATATATAAGGAATTCGTAAATCAAAGAATAAGGCAGGAAAAATCTAATTCTATAACAACTGACTTGTCTTTACTAGTAGAAACTTACCATCTGATCATTTTTTTTCTTTTTTCAAACTCGTTACAGAACGATGCCACCAAGGAAAAGACCCAGACCTTCGGGCAGCACAGCGCCACCACCTCCGACGCCACCTCCTCAGTTTGATCCCGAAATGTTCCAAGCTGCGGTAACAGCAGCCGTGGTAGCTGCAATGTCACAAATTGGCACGAATAGCACTGGTGGTGCTGGATCTGGAGCCACAAACCCTAACCACGGGGATAGTGCAGGACGCACAAGGGAATGCACTTACAAGGACTTCACAAATGGCAAACCCGATTCCTTCGATGGAAGTGGGGGTGTCCTCGCACTGATTCAATGGTTCGAGAGGACCGAAGCAATCTTTGAGATTTGTGCTTGCCCCGAAGCGAGCAAAGTCAAGTACGCGACATTCACCTTTATCGGAAGGGCTCTCACTTGGTGGAACGGCAGAGTTAAGTCGCTTACGCTTGCAGTGGCTAACTCGTTAAGTTGGGAGGACTTAAAGAAGATGATGCTGAAGGAATATTGCCCAAGAGGTGAAGTGCAAAAGCTGGAGCAAGAACTATGGAATCTCAAAATGGTAGGCTCCGAGCTTACAACTTACACCAACCGATTTTGTGATCTAGCACTCCTTTTTCCCGCTATGGTCACCCTAGAAGACAAAAAGTTGGAGCATTACCTCTGGGGATTGTCCCCCGAAATTCAAGATAGCGTGTTGGCCTCAAGACCAACTACCTTCGACAGCGCCAAGGAGTTAGCACAACAACTCATTGACCATCATGCCAACCATGACACTATGACAACCACCCTTACCCAAGCAAGAGGAGGGAACAGCGAAAGAAAGTTTTGGGCCAACAAGAAGGACCAATCAGCCTAAGGCCTCGCTAAGAAGCAACATATCTTTGCTGTTCATGCTGCCACAACCCTCACCACGCCAACTCCCATGAAACCATACGCTAGAACACTTCCGAAATGCAACAAGTGTAATTTCCATCACACTGGGGCTTGCTGAAAGATGCATTGCAAAAACTGCGACAGAGAGGGGCACACTGCTCGTTTCTGTAAGGCACCAGCACGACCCATCAACCAGGTACCTGGCTCTGGAGTAAGCCCAACCTGTTACGAGTGTGGAGAAACGGCACACTTTAAAAGGGAATGCCCAAGGACAAGAGATGCCGGTGGTGGTAGGAGGGTGCTTGCAATCACCGAGGGAGAAACCACCCCGGAACTGCCCGCAAATATCAGTACGTGTTTCTAACATTGAAATTTAAATCCCGAATTTCTTTATATGTTAAATCTAGCATCGATTAAAGCATGCATAGTAGTAATCATGTGACATCAGGCGAGTTATTCCTCACCATAATTAATTTCTTGTACTACGAAAAGTTATCCCCATCTTTCCTCTAAATTCCTGGATCCCCATTCGAAGTGCAAATTTCGGGACGAAATTCCCTTTAACGGGGGGATGATGTGACAACCGTCAAATTCTGGTCAATTCAAAGTCAAATAAAGTCAACAAGTCAAACCGGTCAGCTCAACTAACCCTTGTGTACTAGGACTTACGTTCAGTATTTACTAAACAACTCGCTATTCTGATAAGAAAACATAAATCGAAAAGTACGTACAACTAGATCTCTTTAACCTAAAAACTGTGGTATGTGGCGGCCCAAACCGATAAAACAATGATGCTTACTCATCGGGAGTGTGTAGGATACTTAAACAAGGCTTAACAGGGTTTACGAACCATGCATTACGATGCTGGACACTCACAACTTTCCCACATGGAACCTTACTCAATCGTTTTCACTCTTTCTCTTTCTATGTCAAATCTCTCCCAAATCTCTCCAAGTATGCAAAATCTCTCTCAAATATCTCTCTGTATGAGAAATCTCTCCAAGAATGTCAAATCCCTCCCAAATCTCTCCAAATATGTGAAACCTCTCTCAAATATCTCTCTGTATGAGAAATCTCTCCAAGAATGTCAAATCACTCCCAAATCTCTCCAAGTATGAGAAATCTCTCCCAAATGTCTCTCAAATATCTCTCAAATATCTCTCTGTATGAGAAATCTCTCCAAGAATGTCAAATCTCTCCCAAATCTCTCCAAGTATGAGAAATCTCTCCCAAATCCCCTCAAATAGTTCCCGTAACTTTTTAGAATCATTCGGGTCATTCCGGCCCTTAACCGGGTCAAAAACAGCTTAAAACGGGGCGAAAACGCGAAAAACGGACCTTAGGGACCGAAACCCCTCTTAGGAACCGAAACCCCTCTTAGGAACCGAACCCTCCTGATGAAGAAGGCTGCTGAACCGAACCGAAGTTACTGTTCACTACTGTTCACTACAGTTCATTCGGTTTTTGACTTCTCGCCTTTTATCTCCGAACCGAACCTTCTGATGAAGAGGAACCGAACCCTCCCTTCTGAGCTTCGCTTATGAGCCTTTGGACTGGACCCCTCGCCCCTTCGGTTCTCTCTGTTCGCTTCCGGCTACAATCCTCAGCATGGACCGAACCTCGGCCTAGGGACCGAACCTCGGCCTAGGACCGAGAGGCCTCGCTGGGAAGCCTTTCTCTCCCGGTTTTCGATTAAATTCACGTTTTAAGCCCGTTTTCAATTGTTTTAGCACGGGATTTTCACCCAAAATCATATTTTAACATAATAAACCCTAAATATTCTCAATTTAATCATATTTTCATAAAAAATCCTTATTTAAATAATAAGAGCAAGTGGGTAAAGTACAAAGAGGTGGAGTGTTGACTTTGCTTTACTTTATGACACAAACAACCACTCCCACACCCACTCTATGACCAGCCACACCTCCCCACCTTACCTAGGTCACATCAATGTCCTTTCCACTCAATCATCACTCCTCCCCACGTTTTTGGAGAGCTGAATATTCACCCTCTCTCCTCATTTCTCTCATTTCCTCTCTTTTCACCAAAAAGAGCAAACTCTTTTCTCTCTCATTTTCCCTCTCTAGAACTCGAGATTTGAGGGCTGATCTTTGGATTTTCCTCCACATTTGGTAAGAATAATCCATTCTCTTTATGATTATCTCAATTATTTCCACTCGAATCATGGATATCTTAAACAAACTCTCTAATAATTGTGTTAGATCTTCGAATCTTCAAGTGATTCTTCAAGTGTTCTTGGGTTGAACACTTCTCTTCTTCAACACTTACCTACTGAAATCACTTAAGGTGAGTTCATACCCCTACATTTTCATGTTTTCTCAAGTTTTCAGGGGGGGAATACAAGTTAAAACACCAAGAACATAACTAAATTTTTCTAACAGCCTTCATCCGAAAAGTTCAACTCCATTCACGGACTGTTTTGGGCATCTTAAACATTTTTGTTTTCAAAACTGTACAAGGTGCTAATAGTTCAAGTTTTTAGCTTTAAAATGACTACTTGCACATCTCCATACGATTTTTCTACAATTTATGGTATTTTTACAAAACTGCCTATCATTTCAAACAGCAATCCGGACCAGTCTGTGATTATGGACTTTTTCACCCAAGTTGGAGGTCATTAAAAATCGTGATAAAAATTATGAGTAAACTAGACACATTTTTCGAACTCTCAGAATTTACGGATCTAGTTTTTGACTTCGTATGATTTTTCTAATACGGTGCTGAAAGACTAAGAATTAATTAACAGCTTCTATCTATCAAAACACTTTGTAACATGTTGAGCAAAGTGTTAAAACTTTGATAACTTCATACATTACATGTATTTCTTGTTATGATATATTTATATAATAGGAAATTACTTGCTGAATTTATAAGAATCCTCCATCATAATCATTAGTACAAGACAAAACAAGTTAAACATAGCTATATTGTACTATACATTTGACTTCCATAGAATGGAGTTCTTAAACACCACAAAGAAATATACTAAACTATAATAGGTATAGTTAGGGTACATATACATTTCAAACATTTTAATAAACTATAATAGGTATAGTTTATGATCATTTACATAACGTACTTATACAAAAAGGGGTACAAATACAAAGTGTCGGGTTTATACACAGAAAAGGGGTACAAATACAAAGTGCCGGGTCTCTATACAAAAAGGGGTACAAATACAAAGTGCCGGGTCTCTATACAAAAAAGGGGGTACAAATACAAAGTGCCGGGTCTCTATACAAAAAGGGGTACAAATACAAAGTGCCGGGTCTCTATACAGAAAGGGGGTACCGATACAAAGTACCAGGTTCACTTAAGTTAGTTATTATGATATTAAAACTATATTGCATCTAGAACTGTTAGACTTCAACTATAATTGCTGAGCGTACATGTTTGAGTCTTATAAGAATTTTGTCTCGATTGGCCTAGAATTAGTGATGCCTGCCTCATCTCCTGTTCCTTGTTTGGTTGTGGACCTAGGGCGGACCCACTATATTCAACGTTTTATCTAATTTAAACCTTATATAACTTATATACGCTGGACGATTATAGAGGAACTCTACGGGTCATTCTAGGGTTCATTAATGCATCATAAAGGAATATTTCTATTCACATTTAACTAAGAAAATATTGGATTTTCTGGAAATCAAACCATATCGATTTTACAAGGAAAACGGTTTCTCCTTCAAACAAAACTCTTATGAACTCACCAACTTAATTGTTGACACTTTTTAAAACTACTTGTATTCTTAGGAAATCAGTGAAACAGGAAAACTTCATTGCTTTGAGGATGGGACGTTAAACCGTCAACAATTTATTTTTGTCATCATAATGTAATTGCTTTTGAAACATGTAAACATATACTTTGGTGTAACTTTTTCAATTACATATATGGTGGTTGTATTTACTTTGAGCACTATTATATTCGTTGTTGTGATACTGTACATGAAGTCCTCCACCCCCGGACGTTTCTGCCATCCTTGGTTTGGGGGTGTGACAGATTGGTATCAGAGCATTGTTTATAGTGAGCTAAGTATATCGAACCACATAAGATATACAAACTATAAATGCATTGGGACTAAGGTCTCTGATTTTAAGTTTTCAAAAGCACTATACCTTTAGGAATAAATAGCTTTTGTTAAAAGTATACATGCATGAATACATACTAAGGTCAGCATCATTTTTGGACAAAACAAAAGTAATGATTGTTGGATATCACAGGTAAGCCTGGGGATGTATGGTCAGTCTTGGGAGTGGCATAGCTTGATCAGCTATGCTGGTCCGAGGAGTGATTAGCATATGCCCAAGAATGGTTGTGATGTGACAACAAGTCTAAAAACTTACCAACACTACCACAATGAAACACCATAGGGGTATTTTGCCATTATTATAATTACATATGTGAGAACTAAATAGATCTTTATCAATAGGTCAATAGTTGCTTAGTGGATACATTAAAATTTTATGTATCCAGGACGTCATAGACTTAGAATCTGTGGATCTTTGCTCTACTTCCTGTTCTCGTTGGATTGGGGATTTAGAGTTAGGGTCGTTTACTCGAAGGTCTATCCTGTCCCGAATACATATAATTAGTATGCACTAAACAATTTGTTGAAGTACCTGATAAAGATCATCATATAATTAGCTAATTAGTATGTTTGCTTAGTTATTTCTTATATCCCCATTTCTTGCGAAGATATCATGGCTGGATTCCATCCACACGACGACCCGTACTACCCTAACCTCGACAATACCAAATGGCTCGGAGAGGAGCCAGAGTATGATTACCCAACCCCTGGAAATGGTCACCAAACTGAAGGCTATGCTGATGGTCCTGAAGTGGAGAACTTAACCCCGATGACTCTTGTTCCAAATCCTAACCCTTGTCCAACTTTTCAAGGCTTGACGCCTCCTTGGGTAGAGTGCTTGGAAACCTGGAGCGAAGAACAAGACCAACATATGTCATTTAATAAAGAACGAAGCTTCTACAACATAAGCGAAGGAAGCTCAGTAGATAGAAATTTTTTTCCAATCCCGGTCCGTAGAGTTGCCCGAAACGAGATTCAGGGTAGAACAACTCTCTATAGTATCGCAGAGGTTGATACAAATGCAAGAATACATACGATCCGCACCAATCGCCTTGAGCACACTCGTGAAAAATTTAAGAGAGACCACAAAACCTACTAACTCATGAAGTTCATTCATATGGACTTCCTTTATGAATTATATATAAGGAATTCGTAAATCAAAGAATAAGGCAGGAAAAATCTAATTCTATAACAACTGACTTGTCTTTACTAGTAGAAACTTACCATCTGATCATTTTTTTTCTTTTTTCAAACTCGTTACAGAACGATGCCACCAAGGAAAAGACCCAGACCTTCGGGCAGCACAGCGCCACCACCTCCGACGCCACCTCCTCAGTTTGATCCCGAAATGTTTCAAGCTGCAGTAACAGCAGCCGTGGTAGCTGCAATGTCACAAATTGGCACGAATAGCACTGGTGGTGCTGGATCTGGAGCCACAAACCCTAACCACGGGGATAGTGCAGGACGCACAAGGGAATGCACTTACAAGGACTTCACAAATGGCAAACCCGATTCCTTCGATGGAAGTGGGGGTGTCCTCGCACTGATTCAATGGTTCGAGAGGACCGAAGCAATCTTTGAGATTTGTGCTTGCCCCGAAGCGAGCAAAGTCAAGTACGCGACATTCACCTTTATCGGAAGGGCTCTCACTTGGTGGAACGGCAGAGTTAAGTCGCTTACGCTTGCAGTGGCTAACTCGTTAAGTTGGGAGGACTTAAAGAAGATGATGCTGAAGGAATATTGCCCAAGAGGTGAAGTGCAAAAGCTGGAGCAAGAACTATGGAATCTCAAAATGGTAGGCTCCGACCTTACAACTTACACCAACCGATTTTGTGATCTAGCACTCCTTTGTCCCGCTATGGTCACCCTAGAAGACAAAAAGTTGGAGCATTACCTCTGGGGATTGTCCCCCGAAATTCAAGATAGCGTGCTGGCCTCAAGACCAACTACCTTCGACAGCGCCAAGGAGTTAGCACAACAACTCATTGACCATCATGCCAACCATGACACTATGACAACCACCCTTACCCAAGCAAGAGGAGGGAACAGCGAAAGAAAGTTTTGGGCCAACAAGAAGGACCAATCAGCCTAAGGCCTCGCTAAGAAGCAACAGATCTTTGCTGTTCATGCTGCCACAACCCTCACCACGCCAACTCCCATGAAACCATACGCTAGAACACTTCCGAAATGCAAAAAGTGTAATTTCCATCACACTAGGGCTTGCCGAAAGATGCATTGCAAAAACTGCGACAGAGAGGGGCACACTGCTCGTTTCTGTAAGGCACCAGCACGACCCATCAACCAGGTACCTGGCTCTGGAGTAAGCCCAACCTGTTACGAGTGTGGAGAAACGGGACACTTTAAAAGGGAATGCCCAAGGACAAGAGATGCCGGTGGTGGTGGGAGGGTGCTTGCAATCACCGAGGGAGAAACCACCCCGGAACTGCCCGCAAATATCAGTACGTGTTTCTAACATTGAAATTTAAATCCCGAATTTCTTTATATGTTAAATCTAGCATCGATTAAAGCATGCATAGTAGTAATCATGTGACATCAGGCGAGTTATTCCTCACCATAATCAATTTCTTGTACTACGAAAAGTTATCCCCATCTTTCCTCTAAATTCCTGGATCCCCATTCGAAGTGCAAATTTCGGGACGAAATTCCCTTTAACGGGGGGATGATGTGACAACCGTCAAATTCTGGTCAATTCAAAGTCAAATAAAGTCAACAAGTCAAACCGGTCAGCTCAACTAACCCTTGTGTACTAGGACTTACGTTCAGTATTTACTAAACAACTCGCTATTCTGATAAGAAAACATAAATCGAAAAGTACGTACAACTAGATCTCTTTAACCTAAAAACTGTGGTATGTGGCGGCCCAAACCGATAAAACAATGATGCTTACTCATCGGGAGTGTGTAGGATACTTAAACAAGGCTTAACAGGGTTTACGAACCATGCATTGCGATGCCGGACACTCACAACTTTCCCACATGGAACCTTACTCAATCGTTTTCACTCTTTCTCTTTCTATGTCAAATCTCTCCCAAATCTCTCCAAGTATGCAAAATCTCTCTCAAATATCTCTCTGTATGAGAAATCTCTCCAAGAATGTCAAATCCCTCCCAAATCTCTCCAAATATGTGAAACCTCTCTCAAATATCTCTCTGTATGAGAAATCTCTCCAAGAATGTCAAATCACTCCCAAATCTCTCCAAGTATGAGAAATCTCTCCCAAATGTCTCTCAAATATCTCTCTGTATGAGAAATCTCTCCAAGAATGTCAAATCTCTCCCAAATCTCTCCAAGTATGATAAATCTCTCCCAAATCTCCCTCAAATAGTTCCCGTAACTTTTTAGAATCATTCGGGTCATTCCGGCCCTTAACCGGGTCAAAAACAGCTTAAAACGGGGCGAAAACGCGAAAAACGGACCTTAGGAACCGAAACCCCTCTTAGGAACCGAACCCTCCTGATGAAGAAGGCTGCTGAACCGAACCGAAGGTACTGTTCACTACTGTTCACTACAATTCATTCGGTTTTTGACTTCTCGCCTTTTATCTCCGAACCGAACCTTCTGATGAAGAGGAACCGAACCCTCCCTTCTGAGCTTCGCTTCTGAGCCTCGCTTCTGAGCCTTCGGACTGGACCCCTCGCCCCTTCGGTTCCCTCTGTTCGCTTCCGGCTACAATCCTCAGCATGGACCGAACCTCGGCCTAGGGACCGAACCTCGGCCTAGGACCGAACCTCGCTGGGAAGCCTTTCTCTCCCGGTTTTCGATTAAATTCGCGTTTTAAGCCCGTTTTCAATTGTTTTAGCACGGGATTTTCACCCAAAATCATATTTTAACATAATAAACCCTAAATATTCTCAATTTAATCATATTTTCATAAAAATCCTTATTTAAATAATAAGAGCAAGTGGGTAAAGTACAAAGAGGTAGAGTGTTGACTTTGTTTTACTTTATGACACAAGCAACCACTCCCACACCCACTCTATGACCAGCCACACCTCCCCACCTTACCTAGGTCACATCAATGTCCTTTCCACTCAATCATCACTCCTCCCCACGTTTTTGGAGAGCTGAATATTCACCCTCTCTCCTCATTTCTCTCATTTCCTCTCTTTTCACCAAAAAGAGCAAACTCTTTTCTCTCTCATTTTCCCTCTCTAGAACTCGAGATTTGAGGGCTGATCTTTGGATTTTCCTCCACATTTGGTAAGAATAATCCATTCTCTTTATGATTATATCAATTATTTCCACTCGAATCATGGATATCTTAAACAAACTCTCTCATAATTGTGTTAGATCTTCGAATCTTCAAGTGATTCTTCAAGTGTTCTTGGGTTGAACACTTCTCTTCTTCAACACTTACCTACTGAAATCACTTAAGGTGAGTTCATACCCCTACATTTTCATGTTTTCTCAAGTTTTCAGGGGGGGAATACAAGTTAAAACACCAAGACCATAACTAAAATTTTCTAACAGCCTTCATCAGAAAAGTTCAACTCCATTCATGGACTGTTTTGGGCATCTTAAACATTTTTGTTTTCAAAACTGTACAAGGTGCAAATAGTTCAAGTTTTTAGCTTTAAAATGACTACTTGCACATCTCCATACGATTTTTCTACAATTTATGGTATTTTTACAAAACTGCCTATCATTTCAAACAGCAATCCGGACCAGTCTGTGATTATGGACTTTTTCACCCAAGTTGGAGGTCATTAAAAATCGTGATAAAAATTATGAGTAAATTAGACACATTTTTCGAACTCTCAGAATTTACGGATCTAGTTTTTGACTTCGTATGATTTTTCTAATACGGTGCTGAAAGACTAAGAATTAATTAACAGCTTCTATCTATCAAAACACTTTGTAACATGTTGAGCAAAGTGTTAAAACTTTGATAACTTCATACATTACATGTATTTCTTGTTATGATATATTTATATAATAGGAAATTACTTGCTGAATTTATAAGAATCCTCCATCATAATCATTAGTACAAGACAAAACAAGTTAAACATAGCTATATTGTACTATACATTTGACTTCCATAGAATGGAGTTCTTAAACACCACAAAGAAATATACTAAACTATAATAGGTATAGTTAGGGTACATATACATTTCAAACATTTTAATAAACTATAATAGGTATAGTTTATGATCATTTACATAACGTACTTATACAAAAAGGGGTACAAATACAAAGTGTCGGGTTTATACACAGAAAAAGGGGTACAAATACAAAGTGCCGGGTCTCTATACAAAAAGGGGTACAAATACAAAGTGCCGGGTCTCTATACAAAAAAGGGGGTACAAATACAAAGTGCCGGGTCTCTATACAAAAAGGGGTACAAATACAAAGTGCCGGGTCTCTATACAGAAAGGGGGTACCGATACAAAGTACCAGGTTCACTTAAGTTAGTTATTATGATATTAAAACTATATTGCATCTAGAACTGTTAGACTTCAACTATAATTGCTGAGCGTACATGTTTGAGTCTTATAAGAATTTTGTCTCGATTGGCCTAGAATTAGTGATGCCTGCCTCATCTCCTGTTCCTTGTTTGGTTGTGGACCTAGGGCGGACCCACTATATTCAACGTTTTATCTAATTTAAACCTTATATAACTTATATACGCTGGACGATTATAGAGGAACTCTACGGGTCATTCTAGGGTTCATTAATGCATCATAAAGGAATATTTCTATTCACATTTAACTAAGAAAATATTGGATTTTCTGGAAATCAAACCATATCGATTTTACAAGGAAAACGGTTTCTCCTTCAAACAAAACTCTTATGAACTCACCAACTTAATTGTTGACACTTTTTAAAACTACTTGTATTCTCAGGAAATCAGTGAAACAGGAAAACTTCATCGCTTTGAGGATGGGACGTTAAACCGTCAACAATTTATTTTTGTCATCATAATGTAATTGCTTTTGAAACATGTAAACATATACTTTGGTGTAACTTTTTCAATTACATATATGGTGGTTTTATTTACTTTGAGCACTATTATATTCGTTGTTGTGATACTGTACATGAAGTCCTCCACCCCCGGACGTTTCCGCCATCCTTGGTTTGGGGGTGTGACAACCAAGCAACTTAAGGATTAGTAAAGACTAATCAAAACTTCACAATGATTCAACCAAGAGTTTAACAAATTAGATTTGGGATAATACCAGAACATGTTGTTTGACTCAATTAAGTGTGAAAGGTAAAAGGATATTAAGCAATAATATAAAAATTGTTTTTTAAATGAAAAACATTCAAAGCAGCGGAATAATGTGTAATTTTTTAAACAGTCAAAATATAAACTCGAATTTATTAAACTCTTTCATATATCTTTTGGTGAAGGCAGGTGTATAAGGCAGCATACATCGGCAATTGGAAGTCAGCAATCGTTATATTTTGTAATAAGAACAAACATATATAAACTAATTAAATATCAGCCACACGATGGTTAATATTAAATAGAAATAGCAGCAGTAGCATGCCACAACAGTGGTAGGGGTAGGGGTATACACGGTAAATCGAACATATACAATTCCACATTGTTTTATCAGTTGGGACGGACAACAATTATCGTTTTTATCCTATTGATTTCAGTCAAAGTCCAATAAGCCAAATAAAATTCGCCATGTTCTGTCCTAGATGGAAAACAGGGGCTTAAAAAATACAATTTAGTTCATAAAGAGAAATAGAAACATCAAGGGGGCAACACTGGCATGGGTAGGGGTTTATCGGGAAAATAAATACATATACACATGAACATAAAAAGTTAAGCAGGCACACACATGCATACACATTGAAAAGCAGAAACTGATGTGAAAAATACAACACAGACATTAAAAAAACACAAGAATAAACAAAAGATAAACAAACAGTTTGAAAGTAGGTTTTTTATAAACTTACCGAAAGGATTGAACTCTGTGATTGAATAGACGATTTCCGACAGTGATGATGCAAAACCTTGGAAATACGATGCTGTCAACTCAATATTTCAAGAGACAGTGATAACAGATGAATTAGAATTGAGTCATACATAATACGTAATTTATAGAAATGATTTTTGGAAAGGATATCAAAGTTTGATACATTCCTTGCAAAAATTACGTGACTGAAGCAATGTTTGAAATCTTTTTCCAAATTAGCATTATTTTTAAAGGGATTGACCAAATTTTGGTGATGATAATTAGGAAAAAATAAGGACATATTTAATACCTTCCTTGGAAAAATTACGTGAGATGTTAAGAAGATATTCACTTGCTTTAAATTGAGCCAATTGATATATTATATCTTTCATATATATATATATATATATATATATATATATATATATATATATATATATATATATATATATATATATGTATATATATATATACTTCATATATCATATATTATATTTTTACAGATTAAAGATTATTATATTATCATTGGAATAGAAGATGATAGGTGTGCTTATTTTATTTAAAGCCCTAGCTTTAATAAGCATAATATAGATTGTTAATATTATCATTGGATGACTGAGCCATCAATTTGCATATCACTAAAAAAACTTTTATGGTTATTGCTCATAAAAGTAGTTTTCTAAGCATGGGCAAAAGAGTCACATCCTTGGATACATGTGATGGGTTTTGTACATAAGAACATTCCTAAGTGCGCATACAAACCCTAATGCTTGGATCTAGGTTTGTCTATTAAACATGCTTTGAATACAAGGCTTCTAATGACTTATTAGGTGTAAGAACAACACAAAATCAGATCTAGAAACATACCTTTGATTCTCTTGTTTGATCTTGTTGTCTTGGAGCTCTAGAGTCACAACTGTCACTCCTCTAATGGCTTACAAACACCAACTAGCAAAGAGGATGATTTGAGAGAGTGGAGAGGGGATGGAATTCGACCAGAGTATCCTTACTTTAGAAGATGTGTCGAATTCTCTATCACATAGGGTCTATTTATACTTGTAGACTCCTTAAGGTTACAGCTTAAACCCTAGTTGGATAACTATTACTCAAAGCAATCCAAATCCTTCCAAGATAATGCCTTGGACGAATTTAGGACTTATCCTAGCCTAGAATTCGTCCAACCCTTTATCCAATAAGGATTTACAGTCTAAAGTTTAACTATCAAACAATTGACAGTTTATACCCTCTTATTTAATTAATCTCTTTAAGTCACCAAATTAATGCTAATTAATCTATGACTTATATTAATCAAATAACTATATTATTATTCCTTATATTATTCTCATAATATATTAATAATATCTATTCTCTCATAATAAATCATCCTACCAAGTTGCTATGGTGAAGGCAACCCTAAAGGACCATGCACAATCGGGTCAAATACTTGCCTAATATAGTTGCAGCCTTAGAAACTATTCCAACAGTCTCCCACTTGGATAAGTCTAGCAACTATATGCGCAGGTACACTCCGATTTGCAATCGTAGCTCTCAAAGACGCTGTCAAACTCTGATCTAATCAATCTTGTCCTTTAGATAAGGGATCGTACAGTCCTCTGTTAGATATCATGCTGACAATACTATGGAATAGTTAGTCTAGCATTTGGTTTCTCGATTTGTGATTTATTTGACATAGAACTTAATCGAACACATCAATTTAGTTCTGACCGGCCCCGACACATAAGTCAAATCAAATCATCGAGCGGCCGAGATACCACTTTTTCCTTCAAAGGATAAAAGTTACAGATAAACTTCGACTTATATGCATTTACTTATTCATTAACCAACTACACACAACAATGCGTTTTATAACATCGAGTTACCAATGCGTTTTCGAATTATCAATGTACAATCAATTAACCAATAACAAACCATATATTTAGGTTTTAAGACTATATGATATTATCATCTTGCGATCACCCATTTACTATCACATTCCATAAGGTGATTCCAGCAAGCGCGGGTTTGTTCCAATGCTCAAACCTATTTCATAAGCACTCATGATGTTGCAGCAATCTTTTGCTATGTCTAACACCATTTAGACACTCTACATACCTATTCATGACAATCTTCATTCATATCTACTTCCGACATATGAACGATTGTGGACTATTTGAACAATTCGATTATTCTTAATAAACTCAATTATTCTGGAAGTCAAAACATGCAAAGTGAAACAATAGTTAAACAATTAACATAAGACAGTAACATTACTTATAAATAAAACTCCTTTATTTAATCATCAAATGTTAATTACATTTATCTATTACATGTTTCTAATACTATCTAATCTATGCTAATATCATCCTTCAGCCCAATACTCCTAGCATGCTGCAAATGCTTAACCCTACTTAGTCCCTTCGTAAGCGGATCTGCTGGGTTATCTTCCGATGATATTCTCTTCACTACAAGTTGTCCTTCTTCTACACGATGTCTAATAAAGTGATATTCTCTATCGATATGTCGTGATCTACCATGATCTCTCAGTTCCTTGGTCAAGGCAACTGCTCCCTCATTATCACAGAAAATCTCCATGGGCTCCTTTATGGCAGGTACAACTCCAAGATCACCAATGAAGTTCTTTAGCCATATCGCCTCCTTCAACGCTTCGCTCGCTGCGATGTACTCTGATTCGCACGTTGAATCAGCTACGGTTTCCTGCTTGGAACTCTTCCAAGTTACTGCTCCTCCATTCAAGGTAAAGACCCAGCCCGACTGCGAACGGTAGTTGTCCCTGTCGGTCTGAAAACTGGCGTCACTATACCCTCGCACCTTCAAGTCATCACTCCCTCCAAGGACTAAGAACCATTGCTTCGTCCTCCGAAGGTACTTAAGGATATTCTTCACCGCAACCCAATGGGCTCTGCCTGGATTTCCTTGATATCTACTAACCATGCTCAAAGCAAAGGCTACATCAGGGCGAGTACAAGTCATAGCGTACATGATTGATCCTACTGCGGAAGCGTATGGAACTCAGCTCATTTCAGCTATCTCGGCTTCAGTACTCGGACTTTGAGTCTTACTCAACTTGGAATTGCTTTGTATCGGTAATTCTCCTTTCTTCGAGTTTTCCATACTAAAACGTTTTAGTGTCTTCTCTAAGTAAGTGTTCTGACTAAGTCCTATTAGTCTCTTACTTCTTTCTCTTACTATCCTTATTCCCAAAATATAGGAAGCCTCTCCGAGGTCCTTCATAGCGAAACACTTCCCGAGCCAGGACTTAACTTCCTGCAGAGTCAGGACGTCGTTTCCTATGAGTAATATGTCATCGACATATAGAACGAGGAAGCTTACTACACTCCCACTGGCTTTGACATATACACACGATTCATCTTCGCTTCATACAAATCCAAACTCTTTGACTTTCTCATCAAAGCAAAGATTCCATCTGCGAGATGCTTGCTTCAGTCCATAAATGGACTTCTCAAGCTTACACACTCTATTCGGATGCTTCGGATCCACAAACCCCTCTGGCTGAGCCATGTAAACATCCTCAGCCAACTTTCCGTTAAGGAAAGCGGTCTTGACATCCATTTTCCATATCTCATAATCATGAAATGCGGCAATAGCTAGCATCACTCTAATAGATTTTCTCTTCACAACTGGTGAGAAGGTATCTTCATAGTCAACTCCGGGAGTTTGAGTAAAGCCCTTCGCAACTAATCGCGCTTTATACGTGTGTACCTTTCCATCCATGTCGGTCTTCTTCTTGAAGATCCATTTTCACCCAACGGTCTTACGTCCGGGCACATTATCAACCAAATTCCAAACTTGGTTATCATACATGGATTGGATCTCGCTATCCATTGCCTCTTTCCATTTCATAGACTCCGGGCCTGCCATGGCTTCCTTATAGCTATTAGGTTCATCAAGGTTTATTAGTATACTATCACTAATATACGTGTCCCCTTCGGTAGTGTAACAGCCCGAAATTTCAGGTATTACTTTAAATTAAATTGGGGAATATTTAAGGGGGGAACTCGGCGAGTTGATGCCTGACTCGCCGAGTAGGACCACAGTCTTAGTCACAGGTTCGTGACTGGACTCGACGAGTCCATTAGGGACTCGGCGAGTCGACGCTGTTCAGCGGAAACCCTAGCCGTTTTGATTCTGGATCGTATATAATGCCTTTAGGGCCGTCATGTCTCGTCTTTTGGCCGATTGAAGATAACCAAAAAGTCTGTGGGCATCTGGAACAAGGGTAAAGGCTAGTGGAAGCTTGAAGAGGTTGTTAGGCAAGGAGAGGCAAGGTGGTGATCAAAGGAGAATCAAGGGGTCGAGCTCTGAAGGTTGGGGACACAGGGAACACGTTTTCCAGGTAATCCTCGGATCATTTCTGTAGTTTTGGCGTTGTATATGAATCTAGGGTTTAGGAAACCCATTTAAGGATTTGATAGATTATAGTGTTGTTACAAGTGTTTAAACCCCTGTAATAGTATATGTGAAGGTCCAGGAAGCCCCATATCTATATATTACGAAATCATGCGAATTACAGGAGGCAGTTGATTGACTGCATGGCAAGGACTCGCCGAGTCCAATGATCAGACTCGGCGAGTAGCTTGAAGATTCACTAGGACTCGCCGAGTTGTTCTTCAGACTCGGCGAGTAGCTTGAAGATTCACTAGGACTCGCCGAGTTGTTCTTCAGACTCGGCGAGTAGCTTGAAGATTTACTGGGACTCGTCGAGTCGTTCCTTAGACTCGGCGAGTGGAGTCGGGGTGTCTAGACTCGCCGAGTTGCCTTTGCACTCGACGAGTCCGGTCAAGTTGACCGTTGACCTGTATGTAATTTAGTAGGGTCAGTTGTCTTGTTTGATAAGATCATTAATAAAGGTATGTGGTATTATAGGGAGCCTGCAGATTAGCGGATCAAGTGCGAGTGGCTCGAAGGGTTTATAGCTTGCATACTACGAGGTGAGTCTTCTCACTATACCTCACCCGGAAGGGTTTGACTGCGTGACCGGAAGGTCGTATGTGTTATATTTATGCTATGTCTAGAGAGGTAGATGCTTTATATGTAATGTATGCTTATATGTGATGTATGCTTATACGGGCCGGAAGGCGAGACTTTATGTGATAGAAAGAACGGTATGATGTATGACTTATGTGTTATGTGTGATATGTTATATGTGTTATGTTTTATACTATTATGGGCCGGAAGGCAAAATACTATGGGCCGGAAGGCAATATAATACGGGCCGGAAGGTGATATGTTATGGGCCGGAAGGCGATTATGTTACGGGCCGGAAGGCAATGTTATGTGGATCGAAAGGTCCGGGCCGGAAGGCGTATGTGGGTAAGTCGTATACTGGGGAACTCACTAAGCATTTATGCTTACTAGTTGTGTTTATGTTTCTCAGGTACTAGTGATGACCGTGGGAAGGCGCCGGCGTGACACGTACACACTCCCATTGTTGAAGATCTTGGGGATTCGTTATTTATATTTTTGCAATAAATTTGGAATAAATTCTTCTGTCGAATAATGATGTTTTAATTTAAATGAAAATTTTATTTGAAAATTTGAGTTGTTACAATTGGTATCAGAGCCTTGGTTTGAGGGATTCGGGTGTACTTTCGGGTGCAACTGAACTCAGACCGGGGATTTGAGGAAAAACCTTTTTAAAATAATAAGGACACAACATTTCATAAATGGTAAGGCGGTAAAACAAGAATGGAGCAGTGTGTACGATCAGCCAGCGCCCGAACGGTAAAGATCCCCAGAATACCTTACAATGTTATGTTATGCACTGATTTATGAATTGTTATGCATGCTAGAAGACTAGGTATACATGATAGGACTAGAATTGCCTGTTTTGTGATGCCTTAGTCTAGGGAGATTATTTATATGAGATATTTGGTAGCGTGCAAGTAGATAGTGCATACTAGAGGTAGAGTACTCATTATTCGGGATTTGGGGAGGAAGATTTGGGACGAATACTGATACGGTGTGGTCGGTAGTATTGGGCCCGTACTACCGAAGGCACCGGATCAGTGGAAGACCCAAGTAAGAATCCCTGGAAATCGGAGACTGAGTAGGGCGCGTATCGGGTACAATTGTACTTGGTGGAGTCTCTGATGGTTTTATGTTGTATTTCAGAGACATCATGGTCATCACACGCAATGGGGCGAGTTCGAGCGGTGCAAGTGACGAGGAGATTCCTCAGATTATTCAGGAAGAAGTAGCTGCGGTGGTTCGGGCTGAGATCCCGGAGATGTTTGGGTCTATTAAGACCACTCTGATGGAGGAGTTTGAGGAGCGGTACGCCGCACTTACTGAAGCTGCAGTCGCTGCCGCTACCGCAGCTGTGGCTGCTGCTAGGCCGCAAGGGAGTGATTCATTGCTATTCAGGGAATTCAGCAACATGAAACCCCCTGAATTTGATGGGACGCAGGATCCGATTGCGGCTATGAGGTGGATCGCCGACATTGAGGGGTGCTTCTATACTTGCTCATGCCCGGAGCACCTGAGGGTACGGTTCGCCTTGAACCAGCTCCGTCTGGGAGCGAAGGATTGGTGGAAGTTCGTGACGGCGAACTTCACTCAGGCAGAGATTTCAGCGGTGACATGGGAGAGGTTTACGGAGATGTTCAGGGACGAGTACGTTCCCCCGGTGGAGAGGGAGCAATTGATTCAGGAGTTCTTGACCCTTAAGCAGGGTACTGATTCTGTGGCGGTGATCACGCGGAAGTTTCATGAGAGGGCAATGTTTTGCCCCGAGCTAGTATCTACGGAGCAGTCGCGGATGAGCCGGTATTTGGGCGTTTTGAAGAGGGAGATCCGGGAGTTTGTGTCAAACTCCACCTATCGTACTTTCACTAAGCTTCAGGCGAACGCCAGGAAGCGCGAGATCGAGTTGGAGACTCAGGCGAGGGAGGAGGCTGAGTCTCGGCAGGTGGATCGGCGGCCGGCTCAGTCTCAGCCTGCAGCCAAGCGGACTAAGTTCGCTGATTCGAGGATGGGAGGTCCGAAGGGTCGCACTTGCGTGAAGTGCGGCAGGAGTCATGAGGGGGTGTGTCAAGCTGGTGGTTGCTACAAGTGTGGCAAGGAGGGACATATTGCCAGGGATTTCCCCAAGGGGTTTATGGTTTGCTTTCACTGCAACCAGACAGGCCATCGGAAGGCCGAGTGTCCGCAGCTTCGTCAGGGAGCTACACCTACTACCAGGACTACTGAGACCCGATCGGCGAAGGTCGAGGCCCCGAGGGCTCACGGAAGAGCCTTTCAGCTGACTGCGGAGGAGGTCCGCGCTGCACCCGATGTCGTGGCAGGTATGTTATTATTCACGTATTTACTTAAAGGTCGAAATGTTATGCTTACGTTAATGTATGTGTAGGTACTTTTCTTGTGAACTCTATGCCTGCTCTAGTGTTATTTGATTCGGGTGCGAGTAGATCGTTTGTATCGTTAGCCTTTAGTCAGCATATCGGCACTAGTCGTGAGCCGTTAAGTCGACCTTTGAGTGTTTCTATTGCGGCCGAGAGGGTGGTTTGTGCTACGGAGGTTCTTCGGGGATGTGTGCTAGAGATCTTCGGGGTCGCGTTCCCGATTGACCTAGTTCCTATTGCGATGGGGGATGTCTGTGTCATCGTAGGCATGGACTGGTTGAGCCGATTCAGCGCTGTCATCGACTGCGAGCGTCAGCTGGTGACTATACGAGACGCTAGTGGGGGAGTTCTTACGGTATACGGCGAGGGTACCCGTTTGGGATCAGCTTTTTGTTCGGCCGCTAGGGCGAGGCAATGCATACAGCGGGGATGTAACGGTTTTGTGGCGTATGTGATGGATACGCGGGAGACTTCCGAGAGGCCGAAGACAGTGGAGGAGGTTCCAGTGGTGCGTGAGTTTCCAGATGTTTTTCCCGAGGATTTGCCGGGAGTACCTCCTGCGAGGCAAGTAGAGTTTGGTATCGATCTAGTTCCAGGGGCTGCGCCTATTGCGAAGGTGCCTTATCGTCTTGCACCTCCAGAGATGCAAGAGTTGTCCTCGCAACTTCAGGAGTTGTTGGGAAAGGGATTTATTCGGCCGAGTAGCTCGCCGTGGGGAGCACCGATTCTGTTCGTCAAGAAGAAGGATGGTTCACACCGGATGTGTATCGATTACCGGGAACTGAACAAGGTGACGGTCAAGAACTGATATCCGTTACCGAGGATCGACGATCTATTCGATCAGTTGCAAGGGGCATCTTGGTTTTCCAAGATTGATTTGAGATTAGGGTACCATCAGGTAAGAGTGCGGGATGAGGACGTCCAGAAGACAGCATTTAGGACGCGGTATGGGCATTACGAGTTCGTGGTGATGCCTTTTGGGCTCACCAATGCTCCAGCAGTGTTCATGGACCTCATGAACAGGGTATGCAGGCCGATGCTGGATCGGTCTGTAATTGTATTTATCAACGATATTCTGGTGTATTCGCGGTCTAGAGAGCACCATGAGGGGCATTTGAGGGAGGTTCTTGAGGTACTGAGGTCGGAGAAGCTATATGCAAAATTATCCAAATGTGACTTCTGGTTACGGGAGGTCCAATTTCTGGGGCACGTTGTAAATCAGGCAGGGATATTGGTTGATCCGGCCAAGGTGAAAGCAGTGATGAGTTGGGAGGCACCGAAGTCACCTTCTGAGATCAGGAGTTTCCTTGGGTTGGCGGGGTACTATCGGAGGTTCATTAGGGACTTCTCCAAGATCGCGGTGCCGCTCACCAGATTGACCCGGAAGGGTGTTACATTTTCATGGGGACCCGAGCAGCAGATTTCCTTCGAGACACTTCGTCAGAGACTGTGCGAAGCCCCAGTATTAGCTCTCCCAGAAGGGATGGAGGACTTTGTCGTATATTGCGACGCATCGATTTCGGGACTGGGTGCAGTGTTGATGCAGAGGGGCCATGTGATAGCCTATGCATCGAGGCAGCTGAAGCCTCACGAGGCGAGGTATCCCACGCATGACTTAGAGTTGGGGGAAGTAGTGTTCGCCCTCAAAATTTGGCGTCACTACCTGTACGGAGTTCGTTGTACCATATACACGGACCATAAGAGTTTGAAGTATTTGATGGATCAACCCAACCTAAATATGCGTCAGAGGAGATGGTTAGACGTGGTTAAGGATTATGACTGTGAGATCCTATACCACCCAGGCAAGGCTAATGTGGTAGCCGATGCATTGAGTCGTAGGGCGGAGAGCACTCCATTGCGGGACGTATGTTTGAGATTGACGGTGATGACTCCGATATTAGATGCTATTCGTGGGGCACAGGCCGAGGTTGTGAAGTCTGGGATGCAGAAACGGGAGCGGGTCGTCGGGTTGATTTCAGAGTTCGTTGTGGATGGACGGAGACTTCTGACATTTCAGGGTCGGATCTGGGTACCATTCGTGGGCGGTACGCGTGTTACTTTGATGGAAGAGGCACACAGATCGAAATTCTCGATCCATCCCGGACGTCGCCTGGTTCGTTGAGAGGTGTTTGACCTGCCGTAGGGTTAAGGCCGAGCACCAGAGACCGCACGGTAAGTTGCAACCCTTGGAGATTCCTGAGTGGAAGTGGGAACAGATCACGATGGATTTCATCACCAAATTTCCGAAAACTGCCAGGGGAGTCGATGCGATTTGGGTGATTGTGGATAGGCTAACAAAGAGTGCACACTTCCTTGCCATTAGCGAAAGTTCATCAGCAGAGAAGTTGGCAGAGTTATACGTGAGAGAGATAGTATCTCGGCATGGAGTGCCGACCTCGATTGTTTCGGACCACGATGTACGTTTCACTTCCAGGTTCTGGAAGAAATTCCATGAGGAGTTGGGTACTAAACTGCATTTTAGTACCGCATACCATCCCCAGACTGACGGTCAGAGCGAGCGGACGATTCAGACATTGGAAGACATGCTTAGAGCGTGTGTGTTAGACTTCGGGGGTAGCTGGGATGCGCATCTGCCGTTGGCTGAGTTTTCCTACAACAACAGCCATCATTCGAGCATTGGTATGCCACCTTTTGAGTTGTTGTATGGTAGGAGGTGTCGGACTCCCATTTGCTGGGGAGAAGTGGGACAGAGAGTGATGGGCAGTACAGAGATCGTACTTCAGACGACTGAACAGATTCAACGGGTGAGGCAGAGGTTATTGACCACCCAGAGCCGACAGAAGAGTTATGCGGACAGACGCCGGTCCGAGCTCGAATTCCAGGTTGGCGACTTCGTTCTCCTAAAGGTTTCTCCTTGGAAAGGAGTGATTCGGTTCAGAAAGAGGGGCAAATTGGGGCCCCGGTTCATAGGTCCATTTCGGGTAATTGCAAGGGTAGGTCGGGTAGCTTATCGGTTGGAGTTGCCAGCGGAGCTGAGTCAGATTCACAATACCTTTCACGTATCACAGTTGAGGAAGTGTATAGCCGATGAAGCGGCAGTGGTTCCGTTAGAGGATATTCAGGTGGATGCGAGCCTGAATTACACCGAGAGACCAGTAGCTATCAGGGATCGGAAGATCAAGGTTCTACGGAACAAGGAGATACCTCTGGTGTTGGTTCAGTGGCAACATCGGAAGGGATCGGAGATGACTTGGGAGCCGGAGAGTGAAATGCGGGAGCAACATCCGGAGTTATTCGCAGAATGAGACTTCGAGGGCGAAGTCTAGTTCTAGTGGGGGAGAGTTGTAACAGCCCGGAATTTCAGGTATTACTTTAAATTAAATTGGGGAATATTTAAGGGGGGAACTCGGCGAGTTGATGCCTGACTCGCCGAGTAGGACCACAGTCTTAGTCACAGGTTCGCGACTGGACTCGACGAGTCCATTAGGGACTCGGCGAGTCGACGCTGTTCAGCGGAAACCCTAGCCGTTTTGATTCTGGATCGTATATAATGCCTTTAGGGCCGTCATGTCTCGTCTTTTGGCCGATTGAAGATAACCAAAAAGTCTGTGGGCATCTGGAACAAGGGTAAAGGCTAGTGGAAGCTTGAAGAGGTTGTTAGGCTAGGAGAGGCAAGGTGGTGATCAAAGGAGAATCAAGGGGTCGAGCTCTGAAGGTTGGGGACACAGGGAACACGTTTTCCAGGTAATCCTCGGATCATTTCTGTAGTTTTGGCGTTGTATATGAATCTAGGGTTTAGGAAACCCATTTAAGGATTTGATAGATTATAGTGTTGTTACAAGTGTTTAAACCCCTGTAATAGTATATGTGAAGGTCCAGGAAGCCCCATATCTATATATTACGAAATCATGCGAATTACAGGAGGCAGTTGATTGACTGCATGGCAAGGACTCGCCGAGTCCAATGATCAGACTCGGCGAGTAGCTTGAAGATTCACTAGGACTCGCCGAGTTGTTCTTCAAACTCGGCGAGTAGCTTGAAGATTCACTAGGACTCGCCGAGTTGTTCTTCAGACTCGGCGAGTAGCTTGAAGATTTACTGGGACTCGTCGAGTCGTTCCTTAGACTCGGCGAGTGGAGTCGGGGTGTCTAGACTCGCCGAGTTGCCTTTGCACTCGACGAGTCCGGTCAAGTTGACCGTTGACCTGTATGTAATTTAGTAGGGTCAGTTGTCTTGTTTGATAAGATCATTAATAAAGGTATGTGGTATTATAGGGAGCCTGCAGATTAGCGGATCGAGTGCGAGTGGCTCGAAGGGTTTATAGCTTGCATACTACGAGGTGAGTCTTCTCACTATACCTCACCCGGAAGGGTTTGACTGCGTGACCGGAAGGTCGTATGTGTTATATTTATGCTATGTCTAGAGAGGTAGATGCTTTATATGTAATGTATGCTTATATGTGATGTATGCTTATACGGGCCGGAAGGCGAGACTTTATGTGATAGAAAGAACGGTATGATGTATGACTTATGTGTTATGTGTGATATGTTATATGTGTTATGTTTTATACTATTATGGGCCAGAAGGCAAAATACTATGGGCCGGAAGGCAATATAATACGGGCCGGAAGGTGATATGTTATGGGCCGGAAGGCGATTATGTTACGGGCCGGAAGGCAATGTTATGTGGATCGAAAGGTCCGGGCCGGAAGGCGTATGTGGGTAAGTCGTATACTGGGGAACTCACTAAGCATTTATGCTTACTAGTTGTGTTTATGTTTTTCAGGTACTAGTGATGACCGTGGGAAGGCGCCGGCGTGACACGTACACACTGCCATTGTTGAAGATCTTGGGGATTCGTTATTTATATTTTTGCAATAAATTTGGAATAAATTCTTCTGTCGAATAATGATGTTTTAATTTAAATGAAAAATTTATTTGAAAATTTGAGCTGTTACAGGTAGTAATATGAAAACCATACAACTAGGGTTGAAACCTAACTCTCTCGGAACGTCTAAGAGGTAATGATATGTCAATCGGTTCAACCGGAGTTTCCTCCTCAGGTTGAGCACCAACGGTTGAGGTTCCTTCATTTATCGACTCGTGAATCTCCTCAAGATTGATTTGCCTCCCACTGTCTCCTTGGCTTATGAGTTCTCGCTCTCGGAAAACTCCTCTTCTCGCAACAAAGACAACATTGTCCTTCGGTCTATAGAAGAGATATCCAAAGGATTTCTGTGGGTAGCCGATGAAAATACATCGTGCACTATGAGGTTCGAGCTTGTCGTGAGTATCTCGTCTTACTAAAGCCTCGCAACCCCAAACCTTGATATGTGCTAACGAAGGAGCTTTCCCCATCCACATCTCGTGAGGTGTTTTGGCAACCTTCTTAGTAGGGACTCGGTTAAGGATATGGGCGGCAGTCTCTAAGGCATACCCTCAAAAAGATATAGATAGCGATGCACGACTCATAATAGAGAGAACCATGTCCAACAAGGTTTGATTACGCCTTTCTACCACACCATTCAATTGTGGTGTCCTAGGTGGCGTCAATTGTGAAACTATTCCACACTCCTTGAGATAATCGTGGAATTTAAGACTTAGGTACTCTCCTCCTCGATCGGATCGAAGCATCTTGATCTTCCTGCCCAATTGATTCTCCACTTCATTCTTAAACTCTTTGAACTTTTCAAAAGTTTCTGACTTTTTCCTGATTAAGTAGATATACCCATATCTACTATAGTCATCGGTAAAAGTCACGTAGAAGCGGTTACCATCCTTCGTGGTAGATCTAAACGGTCCACACACATCGGTATGTATGAGGTCTAATAGACCCTCACCCCTTTCGCACGTACCAGCGAAGGGTGACTTAGTCATCTTTCCAAGTAAACAAGACTCACATGTGTCATCTTCCCTAAGGTCGAATGACTCCAACACTCCATCCTTTTGGAGTTGGGCTATGCGTTTCTTGTTGACATGTCCAAGACGACAATGCCATAAGGATTCCTTATCCATACTATTGGAAGAATCCAAGTACAAAACATCATTTCCTAAGTCATCAACAATCATAACAGTTTCATAAATTCCATTACATTGTATAGCTTCAAAGTAAAAGACACCATTTAGATAAGCTAAAATAGAACCATTCTCATTATTAAAAGAAAATCTAAAACCTTGTCTAAACAAACCATGAAAATAAATGATGTTTTTAGCAATTTATGGCGAATAGCAACAATTGTTCAAATCTAAAGATAAAGTATTCCTAAGCACTAAAGAATACACTCCAATCTTGGTTACAGGCGACGATCTTCTGTTCCCGATGATTAGATTTATTCTTCCATGCTCCACGTCTCTACTTCTTCTTAGTCCCTGCACATTAGAACAAATGTGGTAACCACAACCGGTATCAAGAACCCAATAAGTATTGTGGGAATCATTAGATTTAATTGTATATATACCTGCGAAAGATGGCTTGATCTTTCCTTCCTTGATGGCTTGCAGGTATTCCGGGCAGCTTCTCTTCCAATGTCCTATCTTGTGGCAGTGGTGGCACTCTGCCTCCATCGGGTTGGAGCAGGGCTTAGCAGGATCAACTTTGGTCCCACTAGAGGAGGCACCGTCTCGGGCTTTCAACCTTGCGATGGTTCTTTGACGAAGCCTTCCTCTTCTTTCCCTTTCCTTGTCCAATTGCCAAGACAGGAGCAGCGGGCGGATTGGGAGTTGGTGCAACAGACTTGTCCTTGAAGTTGCTCTCAGCGACCCTCAAGAGACCTTGGAGTTTTCTTAGGGTGACCTCTTCTTTGTTCATGTGATAGGTCATCCTAAATTTATTGTAGCTCGGAGGCAAAGAGTGAAGCACCATGTCGATCGCCAACTCTTCCCCAAAGTCAACATTTAACTTGCGAAGGCGGTCGACATACCTTTGCATCTTTTGCAAGTGTACGGTAAGAGATTCTCCATGACCCATCTTAGCAGAAATCATGTTTGTGAAAATCTCATAACGCTCTTTTCTCGCATTTTGATGGTATCTCTCCAATAAATCTTGGTGCATTTCGTACAGATACATGTCCTCGTAGGACTTTTGGAATTCAGATTTCATAGTCGCGATCATGATGCAATGCACTTTCGTTGCATCACGCTCGTGAGTTTCGAAAGCAGTGATTTATGCGGGAGTAGCAATTTTGGGGTTTATTTTCGCGAGCTTCTCATCGAGGACATACTCCTTATCCTGATAGCGAGCAATCGAACGAATGTATCTTATCCATTCGCTAAAGTTCGTTCCATCAAAGCTAACCTTTTGACAAAGGCTCATCAAAGTGAAAGAACTTGCAACAGCATTGTTGGCGTTCGACATCTATAGAAAGGAAAAAGATAGATTAGAATATGAATCCCTAATGTTCACCCAATAAGAAATTAGGGCTAGGATCCAACAACAATATTTACACATTAGAAAAGGGATGTCGTAATCTAACATGCAAACAATTTGAAGGTAAGTGAATGACGATTCACTAATTCTCCACCATGAAAAACATAACTTTAAGTCCTAAATGTATTGAGAATTCCTAGGTTCGGATGAGATTCATTGAAACTTTTCAATGGCATGTTTAAATCTCGATATGCCCCTCTTGTTTGTGATTGGGATACCGAGGATCACAAAACGGGTGTGAATTACCATGCAAATTAACATGCTGCCTTCATTGTAACAATCACCTATTCGACGTGCCGGTAAACCACACACGCTCCATCGAACTATGATAAACAATGAATCACCCTTTGCCACCTTCTCTTAGAACCAATTAGTGTGCCGGTAAACCACACACGCTCCACTAACTTCTTAGCAAGGTGCAATGTGTAATTTCATGGGATTGCATCAATTCACTTTTCCTAAAGTAACTAAGATTGGGAAATTTTAATAAAACATGTAGTTACTTTGTATTTCTTATTATACTTTTAATGAGAGGATGAGGTTGCCCTATCCTACCCGTTCGGCTAACGACCCTCCACCAATCAAGCGAGCGGTGGGTGTGAGTGTACACCTATTAAGCGCCATTTTATAGGCCGCAACCTTATACCCACCTTATAGACCGGCTTCGTGAATGAGGCCTACTAACGGTAAGACTAGCATTTAAGTTATACATATATATATATATATATATATATATATATATATATATATATATATATATATATATATATATTAATCTTGTAATATTATATTAGTATAGGGTTGTATTTTAAACTTGTAAAATTCTAGGGTTTGAAATTTAAATTGTCTAAATTAAACTTTTAATCACAAATCATAAACTTCAATACTTGAGGACTAGTTTTAAACATTTAAAACATAAAGGATCAAATAACAAATAATCTAAATCACATAATTATCCATATTTAATTAATAATTATCATATAAGGAAATCAAATATTTTATTAATTGATAATTATCTTCAATTAGATCAAAAATATAGTCATGTATATCACAAAATCGGATTAGGGTTGATCTAATATGATTAAGGTAAGTTTCCATAAGATAAATATGAAAAAAATCCCGTTTTTGGCTAATCCTGACGCTCGGACTCGCCGAGTACCCATACTGGACTCGCCGAGTCAAGCCAACTCGCCGAGTCCACTATGGGACTTGCCGAGTCCATGACTCAGAAACATAAAAATCGAATTTTTCAGTTAAGATTCAAACATTCAAGCATCAATTTAATAGAAACCAATCAAGGCTCTGATACCACTGATGGGTTTTGTACATAAGAACATTGCTAAGTGCGCATACAAACCCTAATGCTTGGATCTAGGTTTCTCTATTAAACATGCTTTGAATCAAAGGCTTCTAATGACTTATTAGGTGTAAGAACAACACAAAATCAGATCTAGAAACATACCTTTGATTCTCTTGTTTGATCTTGTTGTCTTGGAGCTCTAGAGTCACAATTGTCACTCCTCTAATGGCTTACAAACACCAACTAGCAAAGAGGATGATTTGAGAGAGAGGAGAGGGGATGGAATTCGACCAGAGTATCCTTACTTTAGAAGATGTGTCGAATTCTCTATCCCATAGGGTCTATTTATACTTGTAGACTCCTTAAGGGTTACAACTTAAACCCTAGTTGGATAACTATTACTCAAAGCAATCCAAATCCTTCCAAGATAATGCCTTGGACGAATTTAGGACTTATCCTAGCCTAGAATTCGTCCAACCCTTTATCCAATAAGGATTTACAATCTAAAGTTTAACTATCAAACAATTGACAGTTTATACCCTCTTATTTAATTAATTTCTTTAAGTCACCAAATTAATGTTAATTAATCTATGACTTATATTAATCAAATAACTATATTATTATTCCTTATATTATTCTCATAATATATTAATAATATCTATTCTTTCATAATAAATCATCCTACCAAGTTGCTATGGTGAAGGCAAGCCAAAAGGACCATGCACAATCGGGTCAAATACTTGCCTAATATAGTTGCAGCCTTAGACACTATTCCAACAACATGGGGGAACGAGGTTGGTATCACGAAGTTAGTTCAAAATATGTTAGACAATCATGAGGTTGGAGCTATGAGGCAGGGTGGAGGCATCCTTCAGAAGGAGGCTACATCAAGTAACACCAACATCAAACAGTGTCTCCGTAAGGTTGATGATGGTTATTTTACCGCAGCAATGAAAGTGTTATGCTCATCGGGTGTTGCACCATATAATGGTGATACTATTAAAGCTTTGGAGGACAAACACCCTTTCATACCACCCCCATCCATGCCGAGCCCCATAGTTTCTGAACCTCCCCTTGTAGCAGACTTTGACTGTGTATTTGGTTGCATCAAATCCTTCCTTAAAGGAACTTCCTGCGGGAGAGATGGCTTGAGGGCTCAACACTTACTAGACGCCCTTTGTGGAGAAGGGTCTGCTATTGCCACAAATCTCATACATGCTATCACTTCAGTTGTTAATTTATGGTTAGTGGGAAGATGTCCAACCATTTTGGCAGAGTTTGTTGCATCCGCTCCTCTGACGCCTCTACTTTAACCTGACAACAGGATCCATCCGATTGCAGTAGGCACTATATGGAGACTTCTGGTTTCTAAGGTTGCCATGAAAGGTGTGGGTAAAGAAATGGCCAAGTACCTTAATGATTTTCAGTTCGGGGTTGGTGTATCTAGCGGTGCTGAGGCTGTGTTACACAGTGCCAATAGGGTGTTGAGTGAACACCATGCTGATGGGTCTCTTGTAATGCTGACTATGGATTTTTCGAACGCCTTTAACCTGGTGGATCGATCATCATTGCTCCACGAGGTTAAGAAGATGTGCCCTTCTATTTCTTTGTGGGTGAATTTCTTGTACGGGCAAGCAGCGAGACTTTATATCGGAGACCAACATATATGGTCTGCCACTGGGGTGCAGCAAGGTGACCCCTTGGGCCCTCTTATTTTTTCCCTCGTTTTGCACCCGCTTGTGTACAAGATTAGAGACAATTTTTAAGCTCCTTTTCCATGCTTGGTATCTAGATGATGGGACTGTCATTGGGGATTTAGAGGAAGTGGCTACAGTGTTGAACATAATTTGGTTGCATGGTCCAGATTTGGGTCTTGAGTTGAACATCAAGAAAACGGAGATTTTTTTGGCTCTCGTGTGATGGTAGGAAGCTTCGTGCTGATTTATTCCTAATGGATATTGGGAGACCTTCTTTGGGGGTGAAGCTCCTTGGGGGGGGGGGGGGGGGGGCTTGTTAGCAGAGACACAGGGTTTATTAGCAGGATGGCCATGAAGAGAGCGGTCAATGCTATTGATTTGATGGGTCTTCTTCCACAACTATGTGACCCGCAAAGTGATCTCATTTTGCTTCGATCATGTATGGGCATTGCAAAACATTTCTTTGGTTTAAGGACATGCTAGCCGGTACACATAGAAGAGGCAACGTTATTCTTTGACAAAGGATTGCGCAGTTCTATCGAGGATATGGTGGTATGTGGAGGCCCCTTCTTTGGAGACATTCAGTGGCGCTTAGCTTCCTTACCTATTCGTTTCAGTGGTTTGGGTTTGTACTCGGCCTACGAGGTTTCCTCCTATGTATTTGTAGCCTCGAGGGCCCAATCTTGGGCATTACAAGACCACATCTTACGTGAGAGTGGCATATGTGGTATGGACTCAGATTACCTATGTGCTATGTGTAACAACCCGAA
The DNA here is from genome assembly GCF_052625555.1 of Lactuca saligna. NCBI lineage: Eukaryota > Viridiplantae > Streptophyta > Magnoliopsida > Asterales > Asteraceae > Lactuca > Lactuca saligna. The sequence continues at coordinate 89,382,912 of NC_136418.1, forward strand.
ATTTCCGTATCATCTCTTGTAACTCTTTCGTAGTACAATTTACGCAACTAATCGTCGTTTCCAAATTCGATTTCCGATCTTCTATTTAATTAAGTCATTAACGGGTACGTATTTAAAATGACTTAATAGGTGTCTTAATACATTTAGAAATCATTTTAACACCCCACTTTAGTGATCGGAATATTTCTAGAATTTACCGTATCGGGTTACGGCAACCTAATTGGGTAAGACCAAAAGCCTCGTCTAACGCCGGTATCGGGTAGAATTCCACCGTGTCCAAAACTTAGACACTATATAAAGTGTTTTAAGACTCCATTTGAATCCTTTGGCCATTTTCTCATAAAACTCTCCCAACCTCTCTCCTCATCCATAATCAAAGGTCCAAAACAAAGGTTTAAGGCTTCCAATCAAAGAGGTAACAACCCTAACTTGTTATCCAACCTCTTTAGCCTTCAATTTGATGTTTAAACTTTGTTTTGGGACCAAGAACATGAGTTTACGGCCAAGGATCAAGCTTGGGCCGTAAACTGCTCAAAATGGGGTTTTTAAGCCAAATTTACCCTTACAAATCATAGTTGGGACTTAGATATGACCTTAAGGCGTGCAAATCTGGACTTGGAACACATTAAACATGAATTTTAGGGGACAAACAAGAGTTTACAGCCAAGACATGTGCTTGGGCCGTAAACTCCACTAAATTGGGGATTTAGAGCTTTTAAACATGTCCAAATGCCTAGAAACTCAACCAATGGCTTTGTGGTAAATCCTAGTTCCTTGTAAAAATAGTTTGGGGGGTTTGTAACACTTCAAAAGTACCACATATAGGAGTTTACGGCCTAGGAACATACCCTTGGCTGTAAACTCATAAAGACATGCCAAAAATGTCCTTAAACCACCCCAAAGGCTTGGATAAATTCCTAGAATCACATGTGATTGTTCTTAGCATCAAAAACTAATCTTTTCTTAACCAACAAGAGTTTACGGCCAGAGGGTATATGTCTGGGCCGTAAACTCAAATAAAGTTGTCAAATGAAGCCACAAGTTGATACCAAGCCTTAGAAAATTAGTTAGAATCACATGTGATTGCTTCTTGTGCCTTAAACCAATTTTTCTTGGCCATGGGTGAGTTTACGGCCGTAAACTCCAAGGTTGTGGCCGTAAACTCCCTTCTAAGTGGTATAATTACATGTAATCCATTCCAAGGCATTTTAGAAATCCATTCCAACAATCCCCATGTCCAAACAAGCCATTAAACACTCAAAAACACACCAACATGAGTTTACGGACGTAAACTCATGTATGGGTGTGTGATGTGGCTGTAAACTCCTTAAAATATTTACTCTTGGGGAGTAAACTCAAGTCCCAAGTCCCTAGTGCCATTACACGTCCAAAGATGTCACCCGGGTCACTCCAAATGCTCGTTTTGAGGTGTTTAACCTCGTCGGAGTGTAATGTTCCATATAATTAGTGAATGTATCCCTAATTGAATATATATGGACATTATTTCATTTTACATAGGGACATCGCGAGTAATCAAACCCCGAACCAACATCTAGTATCCAAAACCGACACACTTTCGAGTCTGGTGAGTTCATACCCCTACCCTTTTTCACTGTTTTCACTGTTTTCAGGGGGAACAAAAGCAAAGTACAAGGGAATTCTTGTACTCAAAACATGTTTTCAAATGCGTGTTTCATATTCCTTATGATTTTAATACTGATTACTACAACTGATAACCATTTGAACATGCAGATCACGTAACATATATATTTGTGAAATGGGTCTTTAAACTGTTATGTTTTACATATATTTCACAAATGGCTTTCCACATTTTATCAGTTAAAAGCATGACATTAGACATTTGAATATAATACCTGTACACTGTTTTATCCTCGGTAACACTCCACATATATACGCGAAGCGAGGACTATCATATTATTACTAGTAAATTTGTTAATCCTATATGATTGGAGACACGTCCTCGGCGAACACTCCACAGAGATACGCGAGTGGAGGACTACACCCGTAACCAGAATCTCTGGTATTTAGAGAGCGTGACTTGAGTGTATAGATCTATACGGGGCTGACTACCCCATGCCTGGCTGCTAGCTACAGCCGAACCGAAATGGTTCAAGGGTGACGAAAGTCATAAGTATGTGGACTACTTATTGCCACAGGTTTAGTCCATCGTATGGTTATGGAACTCACAATTTGGATAACAGAGATTTACTTATAGTAATACTGAACCACTTTTTACATCTTTTACATCTTCCACATACAGTAACCAACATTCAGGAAAGTATGGGACTTTCCTAGGGAAAACATGGAACCTAACCACATTTACATCTTTTACATCTTTTACATCGTTCACATTGGAAACCAACATGCATGAAAGCATGGGGCTTTCCTGTGTAACTCGTACATAACTAGAAAGTGTAACAAACTAGGTAACATTACATCTTTTACAATTGGTAATATACAATAAGGAAAGTATGGGACTTTCCTGGGAATACATTATAAGTAAACAGAACAGTTTAACAAGCCGGATAACCAAACTATACATTTTCACATGAGTAGACATGTTTTTCAGTGTACAAACTTACTATAATTTACATTTGTGAAACAACAACCAACTTTTAAGAAAATATGGGATTTTCTTGGTGTGCGTAACATTTCAGAAACAGAAAGGAAACTTGAATATTTTCACAAACAAAAACCGCTTATGAAATCACCAGCGTTATGCTGATTTTTAAACCACTTGTGTTATCAGGTCAACGTTAGAACAGGTACTAGAAGATCCCTTTTTGGTCAGAAGACGGAGTACATGAAGACCCGTTTCATTTTGTTTATATATACTATGTATCACAACTGTACAAACTTTATTTTTGAAACAACTGTAAAAGTTTTCTTATGTAATGTAATGGTTGTTTTACTTTACTTACTATGTGCATTGGATTTGATACTCAACGTGGAGTCAACCCCGGAAATGTTTCCGCCTTCGGTTTTCGGGGTGTGACACTATGAATCGTCTTCGCGATACGATTCCGGGATTTGACTGTAGAGGTTTCACTAATAAGGACACCTCCCCCCCCCCCCTAAATCCCAAAAAGCTTTGGCGTGTGCCCTTTTTAGAAAAATCGTCCAACATATGGAAGTCGACTTCGACATGGCTGTCAGACAGAATGCAGTCTTTGAGTGTTTGCGGGCACCTCATGCTCAGGATATTCTGCTAACTATCCTTATTGATGGTCTTGGCCAGCATATGTCTCCTGTGGAGTACCGAACTATCCTTTGTTACCGCCTCATGATTCCCATATTCCCAATTGACGAGATATGCCCAGTTTGTCGCAAGGCATGTTTGGATACCTTTGGGGAACACGTGGTTCATTCTAAAGAGCTCCTTGGTTTCAAGTATAGACATGATGTGGTTCGGGATGTTCTCTTTGATGCTTGTCGTCGTGTTGGTATTTCTGTAAAGAAAGAAGCGTTAGTGAACTTCTTGACGGACCCGCATGATGGCAGGTACACACTTAGACCGGCCAACATTTTGGCCTTTGGATGGATAGGATGGAAGCATGCATGCGTGGATCTTACTGGGGTCTCTCCTCTCATTGGCTTGGGGAGCGGGGGTTTCACAGCTGGGCATGCCGCTCTGAAAGACGCTGCGTGCAAAGTGGTAAAGCACGAGAATGCATGTATAGAAAATCAACATGTGTTTGTTCCTTTTGCATTCGATACATTTGGTTTTCTTGCACCAGAGGCGGTGGAGCTCCTTAATAGAGTCCAATGGGTCATGCATTCTAATGTCATATCTCCTTAATCCACAAATGTTGTTTTCAAAAGAATTGGTTTTGCCATCCAGAAAGGGCTAGCGGCGCAGCTTGTTGCCCGTTTGCCTTTAATTGATATGTATTGAACTAATATAAATAAAAAATATAAGAATAATTAAAATGGTTAGTTATTTATAGTAACACAGCAAAACCACTATTTACTTGTTAACCCACCATTTGCACATATCACATTTGTTATTTTTTTTTTCAAATCGGGTGTAAAAACTTCATAAATTGCTAAAAGATCCAAAATTCCCTTTCTATTAACAAATACAGAAAATTTACTATTTATTGATAAATAGTAAATTATAAACTTTTAAGATTTTATTTTGACTTGACCAATAAAAAATTAACAAATTTCAGTAACATATATTGAAAATACCTCTATTTAAATATAGGATCCCAAAGAAAAGTTACTCAAACATAACATACACAATTTAAATAAATATAATTTTAATATTGTTTGATTTTTCTTAAATATAAAAGTAGTTTTGCTCATAAAAGTAGTTTTCTAAGCAGGGAGAAAACAGTCACATATGTTGCAATTTTTCTTAGAACACATAGTAATACAGCAAAACATTGTACTTTCCTTTGTTAAAAAAGTTTTAAAAAAAATCATATTTTTATAAAGTACAATGCTATTTTCTGCATATTTTCTATAGTTTTACTATTAAATTTCATTTTTTTTATAAAAGTACTAAAATGCCCTTTATCCAAAATAAATACGAACAATAACCTTTTTCTTTTCTCTTTAACCCACCATTTGCACATATCACATTTAATATTTTTTTTCAAATAGGGTGTAAAAACTCCATGATTTGCTAAAAGGTCCAAAATGCCCTTTCTCTATATTAGGTCCCTGTCTACTATTCCAGGAAACATGTTCTTAATAAAATATGTCACTGGAATGAAATTCAGTTACATTCCCTTGTATATTTTCTGTTTGTTTATGAAACTGTCAACAGGGATACAAGAATCATGGTCTGTGAAAGAAAGTTACGAAGAGTTAAAATGTCGAATAATAAGAGAAAAAAATTCTTTGTACCAAACACTAATTATTAAAATCCAACGAAAAACATAACATTCATGAATATTCATAGTGTACCAAACACTAAATATTAAATTCCGAAATAAAATGCAAGTAGAAAAAGGTAATGTCATAGCCCGAAATTCAGGTACCACTATTTAGCCCTTCATCTTTATTTACTTGTCATTATGGGCCTTTGTGTTGGGCGAGTACGCTGGGCGTACAAGGAGTACGTTGCACGTACTCGTGCGCCTAATTTAAACGCATCATCACCCGGGTATGCTGGGCGTACCAAAGGTTACGCCGGGCGTAACCGGTCCAAACCCAAAAACCCTAATTTGTGGTTGGCTATAAAAGGAATGAGATGGCTTGGTTCCTCAGCCACCATCCTTCAGAAAGAAACCCTAAGAGAGTTGTTCCGTCATTCATAGCTTTTTTGTGAGTGTTCTAAGCTTTGAGGTGTCATTTCAAGGTAGCAAAAGAGAAGAGGAGTCCATTGTGGAGGCTAGAAGTTGGTGTTTAAGTGTAGATCCGTGAATAGCAAAGGTTGGAGCTTCTTCCTAAGGTAAAAATTTCAGATCTTGCCTTATAGTTCTTGTGGTATGCTTTATCGACCATTTTCTAGGGTTTTGGTCCCAAAGATGGAGACTTTATGAGCAAGTAGTCTCCATTGACTTAGATCCATCATATTTTTGGTCCATTTGAGTTGTAGGTTCATAAAAATGTAATCTTGGACGTGAATGATTAGCCATGCATGAGATCTAGATCTGTTGAGTTGAAATGGAAAGGTATTAAGGAGTGTTGGAGCCTTTATAGCCATGCCAAGGCTTATAGGTTTCGACTTTATTGGTAAGGAGGCTTAAAGAGAGCCGGATCTAGAAGTTGAAGAAGTGTCTTAACCATTTAAGACCAGAAATGAAGAGTGGCTGAATCTGGGTGTTACGATGGGCGTAACTCCCAGTACGCGCAGCGTACTAGGTGGAGACCTCGACTATGGATCAGCAATGTACGCCCCGCATACATGAGTCTGTACGCCCCGCGTACTGTGATATGTTGACTTTTGTTGACTTTTAGGGTTTTGGTCAACATGTGGACTTTGAGTCAAGGGAGGGTAAAATGGTCTTTTATCCCTCTGAGGAATATTAACAAGGGTGAAGCCTAGTCTTAGAAGTCTATTTTAATTAGAATGATATTTCGTTGTGATTAGGCGGGGTTGGGTCTTCGTTTCGAGATACGGAGATAACGAGCACGTGAGATTCTAGACTTTCCACAAGGTGAGTTTTCTCACTATACTGTACCCGGAAGGGTTTTATTGTGTGACCGGAATGTCAGATATGTTATGAGTTGTATGCATTATATATGATAATTTAATCGTTTGTATGTGCTATGTATGTTATGCTTGATATGGGACAGAAGGCATTATGTTATGGGCCGGAGGGCATATATGTTATGGGCCGGAAGGCGTTGTGATGTGGACCGTAAGGTTGATGCGGGTAGGACCGGAAGGTTTACCGAGGTGGGACGGAAGTCCCCTGAGACACATGGACCGGAAGGTCAGGGCCTGGAAGGGAGTATGTGCATAAGTAGTGTTTTGGGGAATTCACTAAGAATTTATGCTTACAGTTGTTGTGTCACGTGTTTCGGGTACTAGCGAGGACCGTGGGAAGGCGCTGGCGTGATCTGTACACACTATTCGAGGATTATTTATGATCTTGGGATTTTACATGATTTGTATTATGTTATTATACATTGGATTTTATGATTTGATCGGATAAAAACATGTTTTAAGAAAGGAAAATTTTGTTTTGAAAATTTACGATGTTACAAGTTGGTATCAGAGCCTTGGTTTGAGGGATTCGAATTCACCTTCGGGCGTAACTGAACTCAAACCGAGGATTTGAGAAAAAATTTCAATAATAAAGGCATAAAATTTTATAAGAGATTTTGTAATAACCAAAGGACAAGCAGTGTGTACGGTCAGCCAGCACCCGAACGGTAAAATCCCCAAAATACCCTTACAATATGTGTTATGAGATATGTTATGATATGTTACGCATGCTAGAGTAGACTAGGTATTCATATTAGGACTAGACTGGCCTGATTTGTGATGCCTTAGTCTAGGTGGAACATGCTGCTATGAGGTGCTTTGAGAGCGAGTAGGTAGCCGGTGCATAGCAAGGATAGAGTACTCGTGATCCGGGGTTCAAGGAGGAGGACTTGGGGTGAATGTTGATGCGGTGTAGTCAGTAGTATAGGGCCCATACTACTGAAGACACCGGATCAGTGGGCAACCCAAGTAAGAATCCTTTGGGTATCAGAGGCCGAGTAGGGTTGCGTTATCGAGTGCGAGTATGCTCGATTGAGTCTCTGATATTTTTATGTTGTATTTCAGAGGCATTATGGTTAGGACACGCCACAGACCTGGGACGAGCGGTGTGAGTGACGAGGAGCTTCGTCAGATGATCCACTATGAGGTGGCTGCTGTGATCCGGGCCGAGATTCCGGAGATGTTTGGGTCTATCAAGACCACACTGATGGAGACTTTCGATGAGCGGTATGCTGCGGTGATTGAGGTTGCAGCTACAGCAGCTGTGGCTGCTGCCAGACCTCAGGGAGGTGACTCGTTTCTATTCCAGGAGTTCAGCAACACGAAGCTACCCGAGTTTGACGGGACGTAGGATCCGATCGCTGCGATGAGATGGATTGCTGACATTGAGGGATGCTTCTACACATGTTCATGTATGGAGCATCTGAGGGTACGGTTCACTTTGAACCAGCTCCGCCTGGGAGCAAAGGATTAGTGGAAGTTCGTGACGGTGAACTTCACTCTTGCGGAGATTTCGGCCGTGACTTGGGAGAGATTTACTACTATGTTCAGAGACGATTATGTTCCCCCGGTGGAGAGGGAACGGTTTATTCAGGAGTTCTTGACCCTCAAGCAGGGTAACGATTCGGTTGCTATGGTCACCCGGAAGTTTCATGAGAGGGTGATGTTCTGCCTTGAGCAGGTGTCCACTGAGCAGGCACGGATGAGCTGATATTTGGGTATACTGAGGAGGGACATTCAAGAGTTCGTATCGAACTCAACATACCGGACATTTGCTGAGCTCCAGGAAAATGCCCGGAAGAGGGAGATCGAGTTGGAGACTCAGGCCAGGGAGGAGGCCGAGTCTCAGCGGGTGGATCGGCGGTCGGCTCAGTCCCAACCGGCAGCCAAGCGAACCAAGTCCGCCGATTCGAGGACGGGAGGTCAGAAGGTCCGCACTTATGGATAGTGCGACAAGGGTCATGAGGGGCCTGCCGATCAGGTGCTTGCTACAAATGTGGCAAGGAGGGGCACATCGCTAGGGATTGCCCCCAAGGGATTTATGGTTTGCTTCCATTGCAGCCAGATCGGCCATCGGAAGGCTGAGTGTCGTCAGCTTCACCAGGGATCAGCACAGGGATCTGCGCCTACTGCTAGGGTTACCGAGACTCGACCGGCGAAGGCCAAGTCTCCGAAGGCTCATGGGAGAGCTTTTCAGTTGACTGCGGAGGAGGTCCGTGCGGCGCCCGATGTCGTGGTTGGTATGTATCCTTTCGTGTATTTACTTTAATGCTGAGATATTGTGCTTATATTATGATATGCGTAGGTACTTTTCCTTTGAATTCTGTACCTGCCTTGGTATTATTTGACTCGGGTGCTAGTCGGTCTTTTGTATCTTTGGCTTTTAGTCAGCACATCGGTATTGATCGAGAAGTGATGAGTCGACCTTTGAGGGTTTCCATAGCTAATGAGAAAGCGGTATACGCCACCGAGGTGATTCGAGGATGTGTGCTCGAGATTTTTGGTGTCAAGTTGCCTATAGATCAGGTTCCATAGCGATGGGAGATGTCTGTGTCATCGTGGGCATGGACTGGTTGAGTAAGTTTGGAGCAGTCATTGACTGCGAGAGACAACTGGTGATCATATGAGACCGTAGTGGGGGAGTGATTAATGTGTATGGCGAGGGGACCCGGTGTGGGTCAGCGTTTTGTTCGGCTTCCAGGGTGAGACAGAGTTTGCAGCAGGGTTGCAGTGGATTCATAGCCTATGTGATGGACACACGAGTGGCCGTAGGGAGGCCAATTTCGGTTGACGAGGTTCTAGTAGTGTGCGATTTTTCGGATGTGTTTCCCGAGGAACTGTCAGGCGTGCCTTCGGAAAGGCAAGTGGAGTTCCGTATCGATCTGGTTTCGGGAGCGGCACCCATCGCCAAGGCGCCTTATCGCCTCGCTCCACCAGAAATGTGGGAGTTATCCTCGCAGCTTCAGGAGTTGTTGGGAAAGGGGTTTATTCAACCGAGTAGCTCACCTTGGGGAGCGGCGATTCTTTTTATCAAGAAAAAGGATGGTTCACACCGGATGTGTATCGATTACCGGGAGTTGAACACGTTGACGGTTAAGAACCGATATCCGTTACCTAGGATCGATGATCTGTTCGATCAGTTGCATGGGACATCTTGGTTCTCTAAGATAGACTTGAGGTCGGGTTACCATCAGATGAGGGTTCGGAATGAAGATATCCAGAAGACTGCATTCAGAACTCGTTATGGACATTACGAGTTTGTGGTGATGCTTTTGGGCTCACCAATGCCCTGGCTGCATTCATGGATCTTATGAACAGGGTGTGAAGGCAGATGCTGGATCAGTCGGTGATCGTATTCATTGATGATATTTTGGTATATTCAAGGTATAGAGAACAGCATGAGGAACATTTGAGGGAGATTCTTGGAGTTCTGAGATCGGAGAGGCTGTATGCCAAATTCTCCAAGTGTGATTTCTGGTTACAAGAGTTCTAATTCCTTGGGCACCTTGTAAACCAGAAGGGGATATTGGTCGATTCGGCCAAGATCGAGGCGGTGATGAGATGCTAAGTGCCGAGATCACCCACTGAGATCAGAAGCTTTCTGGGATTGGCCGGCTATTATCGGAGGTTTATCAGGGATTTCTCCAAGATCGTTGTGCCACTTACCAAGATGACCCGGAAGGGTGTTGCATTTTCATGGGGTCCGGAGTAGCAATCGTCATTTGAGACCCTTCGTCAGAAATTGTGCTAGGCCCCGGTGCTCGCACTCCCGGAAGGATGGAGAATTTTGTGGTATATTGTGATGCATCCATATCTGGGTTAGGGGAAGTGCTTATGCAGAGGGGGCACGTTATAGCGTATGCTTCGAGGAAGCTGAAGCCTCAAGAGTTGAGATATACCACCCACAACCTGGAACTGGGGGCTGTGGTGTCTACCCTCAAGATCTGGCGACACTATCTATATGGGGTTCGGTGTACCATATACTAGGACCACAAGAGTCTGAAGTACTTGATGGACCAGCCAAATCTGAATATGCGCCAGAGGAGATGGTTGGATGTGGTGAAGGATTATGATTGTGAGATCATGTACCACCTGGGCAAGGTTGTACCACCCAGGCAAGGCTAATGTCGTAGCCGATGCGTTGAGCCGTAGGGCGGAAAGCGCCCAGATCCGAGACTTTTGTATGAGGTTGACGGTGATGACTCCGATTCTGGACACCATCCGAGAGGCCCAGGTTGAGGCTGCAAGACCAGAAAACCGAAAGAGGGAGTAGGTTGTTGGGCAGGTATCGGAATTCGTTACTGATGGTCGGGGACTTATGACATTTCAGGGTCGGATTTGGGTACCGTTTGTGGGCGGGACGCATACCATTTTGATGGAAGAAGCGCATTGATCGAAATTCTCGATCCATCCCATGGCTACTAAGATGTATTTGGACCTAAAGAAGGAGTATTGGTGGCCTTGTATGAAGATGGATGTTGCATGGTTCGTCGAGAGGTGCCTGACTTGTCGTCAGGTTAAGGCCGAGCACCAGCGTATGCATGGTAAGTTGCAGGCACTGGAGATTCCCGAGTGGAAGTGGGAACATATTACCATGGATTTTATCACCAAATTGCCAAGGACTGCGAGAGGGGTCGATGCAATTTGGGTGATTGTGGATAGATTAACGAAGAGTGCTCATTTTCTTGCTATCAGTGAGAGCTCTTCTGCGGAGAGGTTGGCAGAGTTATATGTGAGGGAGGTGGTATTGTGGCACGGGGTTCCGATGTCGATCATTTCAGATCGGGACGTACGATTTACTTCTAGGTTTTGGAAGAAGTTTCACGAGGAGTTGGGTACGAGGCTGCATTTCAGTACCGCATACCACCCGCAGATAGACGGACAGAGCGAGCGGACGATTCAGACGCTCGAGGATATGCTCCGAGCGTGTGTTTTGGATTTTGGAGGGAGTTGGGACACCTATTTACCCTTAGCAAAGTTTTCGTACAACAGCAACCACCATTTGAGCATTGGTATGCCACCCTTTGAGCTGTTGTATGGGAGGAGGTGTCGAACCCCCATCTGTTGGGGAGAGGTGGGGCAACGGGAAATGGGTAGTTCGGAGATTGTGCTTCAGACGACCGAGCAGATACAACAGGTCAGGAAGAGATTGTTGACCGCTCAGAGTCGCCATAAGAGTTATGCGGACAGGCATCTGTCCGAGCTCGAGTTTCAGGTTGGTGACCTTGTGCTCTTAAAGGTCTCTCCTTGGAAAGGAGTGATTCGATTCAGGAAGAGGGGCAAGTTGGGACCTCGATATATTAGACCTTTCAGGGTAATCGCAAGGGTAGGCATGGTAGCCTACCGTTTGGATCTACCCGCAGAGATAGGTCAGATCCACGACACCTTTTATGTGTCGTAGTTGAGGAAATGTATTGCCAATGAGTCGGCAGTGGTACCATTAGAGGATATTCAGGTAGATGCAGGCCTGAACTATGTTTAGAGACCAGTGGCAATTAGGGATCAAAAGGTTAAGGTTCTGAGGAACAAGGAAGTACCCTTGGTGCAAGTGTAGAGGCAACATCAGAAGGGGTCCGAGCTGCCATGGGAGTCCGAGTCTGAGATGCGGGAGCAGTATCCAGAATTTGGTGGTTGGCTATAAAAGGAATGAGATGGCTTGGTTCCTCAGCCACCATCCTTCAGAAAGAAACCCTGAGAGAGTTGTTCCTTCGTTCATAGCTTGTTTGTGAGTGTTCTAAGCTTTGAGGTGTCATTTCAAGGTAGAAAAAGAGAGGAGGAGTCCATTGTGGAGGCTAGAAGTTGGTGTTCAAGTGTAGATCCGTGAATAGCAAAGGTTGGAGCTTCTTCCTAAGGTAAAAAGTTCAGATCTTGCCTTCTAGTTCTTGTGGTATGCTTTATGGACCATTTTCTAGGGTTTTGGTCCCAAAGATGGAGACTTTATGAGCAAGTAGTCTCCATTGACTTAGATCCATCATATTTCTGGTCCATTTGAGTTGTAGGTTTATAAAAATGTAATCTTGGACGTGAATGATTAGCCATGCATGAGATCTAGATGTTTTGAGTTGAAATGGAAAGGTATTAAGGAGTGTTGGAGCCTTTACCGCCATGCCAAGGCTTAAAGGTTTCGACTTTATGGGAAAGGAGACTTAAAGAGAGCCGGATCTAGAAGTTGAAGAAGTGTCTTAACCATTTAAGACCAGAAATGAAGAGTGGCTGAATCTGGGTGTTACGCTGGGCGTAACTCCCAGTACGCACAACATACTGGGTGGAGACCCTGACAGTGGATCAGCAATGTACGCCCCGCGTACATGAGTCATGTGATATGTTGACTTTTTTTTACTTTTAGGGTTTTGGTCAACATGTGGACTTTGAGTCAAGGGAGGGTAAAATGGTCTTTTACCCCTCTGAGGAATATTAATAAGGGTAAAGCCTAGTCTTAGAAGTCTATTTTAATTAGAATGATATTTCGTTGTGATTAGGCGGTGTTGGGTCTTTGTTTCGAGATTTGGAGATAGCGAGCACGTGAGATTCTAGACTTTCCATGAAGTGAGTTTTCTCACTATACTGTACCCGGAAGGGTTTTATTGTGTGACCGGAAGGTTGGCTATGTTATGAGTTGTATGCATTGTATATGATAAGTTAATCGGTTGTATGTGCTATGTATGTTATGCTTGATATGGGTCGTAAGGCATTATGTTATGGGCCGGAAGGCATATATGTTATGGGCCGGAAGGCGTTGTGATGTGGACCGTAAAGTTGACGCGGGTAGGACCGGAAGGTTTACCGAGTTGGGACGAAAGTCCCCTGAGACACATGGACCGGAAGGTTAGGGCCTGGAAGGGTGTATGTGCGTAAGTAGTGTTTTGGGGAATTCACTAAGCATTTATGCTTACAGTTGTTGTGTTACGTGTTTTAGGTACTAGCGAGGACCGTGGGAAGGCGCTGACGTGATCTGTACACACTATCGGAAGATTATTTATGATCTTTGGATTTTACATGATTTGTTTTATGTTATGATACATTGGATTTTATGATTTGATCGGATAAAAACATGTTTTAAGAAATGAAAATTTTGTTTTGAAAATTTACGATGTTACAGGTAAATATTAAAAAAAACGTCTCAGAAAATAGCATAGAGTAGCAAAGAAAGATTGAAGTTTGTCTTCAAAAACAGGATCACTTTTCCACTTTAGGAATCAACAATATTTTTCTTCCAACAACTTTGGCATCTCCAATACGGGGTGCATTAGGTTTCGTTGCTGATTCATAAACGTCATCATCAAGATCGTAATTCGTAAACATCTACAAGTTTACGTTTGGCACTTATAGGTGGAGAATTGAGGTTGGCGGCTGTTCTTGATGATGGAGTTGTACAAATGCCAGAGGGAATATTCGACACAGGAGTATTATCAGCATTGTGGGAAGTAGCATCCTTCAATTAAAGATGAAATAATGTTCATTTTGTAAAATATACAGGATAACATATATAAAAAATGATGTTGTATTATAGTTTACCTTACAACCCACTGTGTCTTGAGATGCAAATTCTAAGCCAATTATATTAACTGATTCAGTATCCATGTCCTATAAAAATATGAATAAAATAAAAAGTATGTTTGGTTAAGGAATCTAGAAAATAGTATTTTGAAAATATATATGTTTTAAGTTCCTTAAGTTGGTGTATTTTTACCTGTTCAATCCTACTCTTTTTCTCAATATTTTCCAAAGCAGAAAATGTCAACATTTTCTGTTATTTTGGAAATGCTGTAAGTACGACCAAATCTTGAAAAATTATTTGTCTTGACAACAATCTTGAAAGCTAATTTTTTGTCGATCATGGCATTCAACTCAGTAGGAAACTCACTTGTATTGCCGAACTACAAAAATAAATATTAATATTAATAGATAATAACAATTAAATAAACATATGAATTAAGTTGTATTTAGCAAAATGGTATTGCATATAAGAAACATATACCCTTTCATATTTTGATAATAAATCAGCAGCAGATAATTTCAAAATATATCGGACTTCACGATCAAACATCGTAAGACTGACAACACCAACTAAACCTTGAACTCGAACTTTGATCATACAGCTAAAAAAAACACATAAAAAATTAAAAAGTATATATATATAATATATATATATATATATATATATATATATATATATATATATATATATATATATATATATATTGAAGAATCATATACTAAGTTAATATTTATTACACACCTTGGTTCAGCAGTAATAAATTTGTCCTTGCACTTGTCCAAACCATTGACTGTCTCATCTGGAACCTTACCTATTTGAACCTTTGACTTGCAATTATTGCAAGCATTATAATACCGGTTCCGTTTACCTTCAAACATCTTTATTGTGCCAAGAATTACTGCACAACCTCCCTATGAAATTAAGTGTATTTAGGTGTAGTAAATATTTAAGTATTGTATTAACTAAATTAAAAAAGGGATAATTCATATACCTCGCCCTATTCATGAATAGCAGATATTTGGTGAAAAGAGTTTTTTTTGAAGAAAGTCATCATGTAGTGAATACATGATGGACGATCCCGAGGTACGTGAAACCGAAGGGCTCAAAGAGCTTTATTTTGCTTTTAAACTAATTAAGTCAATTAATATTAGACAATATAACTCTATATTATTAAAACATTAAAACGAAATGAGAAATCATGTAGAAATTTGACCTAACCTTTTTGTGAAAGTGGTTATCTCGTCAATGTCATCTTCAATATAAAGTTTTGTGGCTAAGTAGGTGTTATTGACATAAGGACGACCTGAAAATGAAATTTAGTACTTTTTTTGCATGTTAACAAATTCATATCATAGATATGTTGTTAATAAAAATATTACAAATTAATACTTTACTAAGTAAGTACCTCGGACAAGTTTCAACTTAGCACATTGAATAAGCAATAGAAAATGACCGGTATGCTTAGAAACATATGCATTAATTTCATCAGCATACCTTCCCCATAGAGTTACAAAAATTTCATGTCCTTTATAAAAAGTAATGAAAATTATTAAAAAATATATCATAAGAAGAATAATTATAGGAATAAAAATGAAACCCACTCTAAATCTTCCATTTTGAATGTGATTTTCTTGTCCAGTTTGTCCTTTGCAAGTTCCAATGGAAAACACTGGAAAACATTTCCTATAACATCTATATTATACAACTGAAAAAATGTAAGTATGTTTTTTTTTTTTTTTTGCAGTTTAAAAAAATGAAATTTAAATAATCTAATCCATTAGGAATGGATTGAAAGGAAATGCACTAACCAAATAAAATATTCGGGTTGATTGCATTATCATGAAGTTGTTGGAAGTCTACAAAATCAAAAGAATTGTGTGGCCCGCAAAAATCGCTGCATTAAGTTACCTTTGTGGTATACTGGAAATAGAGCTTGTGTGGACCGTCAACAAACTTTATAGAACATCCATTTAAGCCTAACGTGGGTTTATGAATGTATAAATAACCATATTCTACAAAAGATTTTCCTTGAAGCGATGCAAATGGTGTGTCCACATTACATTCAATTTTTGAGCCCTTAAGATAAAAAATCAAATATTAAGTAATAAGCATACAATAAATGTAATGATATATAAAATATGGAAGGTATAATACACATACATATATAAGTTAACATACATAAGTTAACATACATAAGTTGTAACTTACCATTTCATCCATTAATATCATTCCAATCATACGAATTTGTTGATTCCATGAAGTTTGTTTCCACAGACGAATGACACGGAGTCACGGACCTTAATTGTATAGTCATCTTGTGAGAGAGTCAACTGACTTATCATGATAATCTTCCTATTTTCCATTAATCTATGCAAGGATGTTGTAATGAACATCAGAAAAGACAATTTCAATTGCATAAATGATAAAACACATTTAGGTCGGTCATGATAAAATAAATTACATTTCCCTGTATGTAATAACAATGTAAAAGTACATAATAGAATACATATACACAGAATGTGAAAAGGGCATTAAGAGAAATAGCAATAGCAAGAGGGCAATAGTGGCATGTGTAGGGGTATATCAGGAAAATAAATACATATACATAGAATACATATACACAGAATGTGAAAATGGCATAAAGAGAAATAGTAACAACAAGGGGGCAATAGTGGCATGGGTAGGGGTATATTAGGAAAATAAATACATATACACAGAAGGTTGTTCAATACTCGTTTATCATGTTAATAGTAAGGACATTTAAATAAACTGAACCAAACAACTTAAGGATTAATAAGGACTAATCAACACTTCACAATGATTCAACCAATAGTTTGACAAATTAGATTTGAGATAATACCAGAACATGTTGTTTGACTCAATTAAGTGTGAAATGGTAGAAGGATATCAAGCAATAATATAAAAATTGTGTTTTAAATGAAAAACATTCGAAGCAGCGGAATTATGTCTAATTTGGTAAACAGTCAAAGTATAAAATCGATTTTCTTAAACTCTTTCATATATCAACCACCCTAATGGTTAATATTAAACAGAAATAGCAGTAGTGGCATGTGACAACAGTGGCAGGGTAGGGGTATATCGGGAAAATAAATACATATACATATTTTAGAACATGAACAGTTAAGCAGGCACACACACAAATACACATTAAGAATCAGAATAACTCATCGTTAAGGCGATAATCACAAGATTTGAACAATAACTCATTATTAACTCAAAAGACCTTGATAACATGATGTAGAAAAGCACAATAACACACGTATTACACTTTGATGATGTTGAGATTTGGAAGACAATGCTGTGAACTTAATCTTTGAAGAAATAGTGATAACGGACAAATTGGAATGTATTCATACCTAATTTATAAAAGTTATTTTGGAAAGGATATCAAAGTTTATTTTGAAAATATACAATATTCAAAATATTAGTTATAAATGGAAGGGATTGACTTGAATTTGAAAGGTATTGCTGAAATTTATGGTTGTAATATGGGAAGGTTTAATTTGAACGTAATACATTGACATATTTTTTACTGGACACTTTAATGATACATTAAAATTTCTTTAAATATGAAACGTATCTACAAGATTACGAGATATCGTTGTTCAATTTAAAAAAAAAAAAAAGAATTCAAAATTTGATATCCTTTCCGTAATCATTGTTGAAAGTTGTGTATAAATCATGTGCTATTGTTCGTATATTATGTTCTCTTCAGAACCTTTGTAGCATCACATTTGAACAACATCACCCTTTGCAGCATCATGTTCATCATCCAGGTTCCTTCTTCAATATGATGTTCTTAATTTTTATTAATTGTATTAGATTTTTGATTCTCGTTAGTGTTGTATTTGACTGTGATCTTTGAATTCATGAATAATCTTGATTATAAATGTTAGTATTAGTTTTTCAATCTTTTATTTTGTCTTTTAACATTGCATTTGATGTTGCACTCTACATGTTTGATAAAATGCCCATGAGATAAGTATAGTGACTTTTGATTAACTATATGTATGTATGTATGTATGTATGTATGTATGTATGTATGTATGTATGTATGTGTGTCTTACGTAATTAAAATTTTCTAGAGATTGTTTTAATTATCAATATTACACTGCTATTGATTTGACATATTTGCCCATAATTCTTGGTTTTTAACATATTTACTTAATAGCAATGTACTTTGACTTTAATCTATAATGTTTTGAATTGCAATTTCTAAATTTCTTTTGAGTTGTTATAACTGTGTTCAGTGAATATAAAGTGCATTGTAATTTCTATTTTGTTTTTAACATATTTAGTTACTAGCAATGTGCGTATGTGTTTTTTTATTTAAAAAGCCAAAGCTTTTATTTCAACATTTTCCCCTAATTTGTCCATGTCCTTGAAATGTCATATCTCGGTCATGGGAAACCCTTTTTGGTCGAAATCAATGAAAAAAGTTTTGTATTTAAGACAGTTAATCTTGAAATCTTTATATATATTAAAAGAGAAAACTTATGACGTCATCTTCAACAATCAAGACCATTCATTGTGTTTTCTTGATTAATTTCAACTCTTAGATCATTTTGATGATGTCATCCTAAAATTAAATTTAATTAAATTAATATTGACTAAATTTGAAAGTTTGACTAATTGATTTAATGTTAATTTCATTTATAAAAGGAATGTATTCAACTCATTTAAACTTCATCATAATTTTTGAAAGTAAATTTCGTTCCTTTCTAATTATAATTACATTCTTAAATATCACATTTCGTATATATTCTTTCAATCCATATCTATTATATGAAACGTATCTACAGAATTACGGGATATCGTTGCTCAATTTAAAATATCAAAGAATTCCAAATCTGATACCCTTTCCATAATCATTGTTGAAAGTTATGTATAAATCATGTGCTACTGTTCGTATATTTTATTTTCTTCAGACCCTTTGCAGCATCACATTCGAACAACATCACCCTTTGCAGCAACATATTCATCATCCACATTCCTTCTTTAATATGATGTTCTTAATTTTTATTAATTGTATTTGATTTTTTAATTCTCATTAGTGTTGTATTTGACTGTGATCTTTGAATGCATGAATAATCTTGATTATAAATGTTAGTATTAGTTTTTCAATCTTTTATTTTGTCTTGTTAAACTTGCATTTGATGTTGCACTCTACATGTCTGATAAAATGTCCACAAGAAAATCATAGTGACTTTTGATTAACTGTATGTATGTATGTGTGTCTTTTGTAAATAAATTTTTCTGAGATTGTTTGGATTGCACGATAGTTGATGATTAAAAACTACCATTTACCCTTTAGTGTTTTTAATTATTAATATTACACTGCTATTAATTTTACATATTTGCCCATAATTCTTGGTTTTTAACATATTTAGTTAATAGCAATGTACTTTTTTAATCTATAATGTTTTGAATTGCAATTTCTAAATTTCTTTTGAGTTGTTGTAACTGTATTCAGTGGATACAAAGTGCATTGTAATTTCTATTTTGTTTTTAACATATTTTGTTATTAGCAATGTGCGTATGTGTTTTTTTTTTAAAAGTCAAAGCTTTTATTTCAATAGTTTTCCCTAATTTGTCCATGTCCTTGAAAGGTCATATCTCGGTCATAGGAAACCCTTTTTGGTCGAAATCAGTGAACAAAGTTTCGTATTTAAGACAGTTAATCTTGAAAATAGATAATTATGAAAAATTATAAAGTAAGATAAAAAAAATTATAAGATATTAGGAGATTTGTAAAATGTACAATTAGTAAAAGCGTTACGATTATTAGAAAAAAAAAAATAAGACCGTTAACATTAGTAAAAATGTAATATATAAACTAAATTATCACAATATTAATGAAATGTCATTATTTGATGTTTCATATAATTGAAAGATATATACCAAATTACATGATATACAAATATTATTTAAATTTGCGTCAAGTCTAATGCAAAGTTTTTGCCAACACCAAATAAATAAATAAAAACATAAACGCTAGCACTTATATTCATAATCAATTTAAAATAAACCAATCATGATTTAGAAAAGAATTTCCGTTGATGATTTACTAAAATCAAAATTCATATAACATTTAACATTCCATAAATTATACTCTATGACTTGATTTGAATAAAGGAAATGGTTCTTAATATTTGAAAAAAAGGTATATTGGTTTAAATTAAGTAATCTTATTATGGAATGAACGTATAATTAGAATGTTTATGCTTATATAACAATATAATTAAGTAACATTTCCAAATAACTGAAAAACATAGAATAATGACAAGTGAAAAATGATTAATTCAAAAATACCAAAAATTGTTATGTGATAAAATGAATTAGAAAATAATATGTGACAAAATGATTCTTATTTATTAGGATATATTTTTTTATTTGGCTTTATCTTATTTTTTTATTTTGTTGACTATTTATAACTTTGTATGTACTCTTTTATATTTATTTCCTCGCGTTTAACATTTTAAAATTTAACGACTTACAAATTTCCTTTATCAAATTCAAACTTTCCAAAATCAGATTCCGATTTTAACCTACCAATTTAATCGTCATTAATTTCAATCTATAATTCCACCTAATTTAAATTTGTATTTCCCTTATATAAACTTTTTTAACGATCTCGATTTTTCCCTCCAAAAATATTTCAAGCATTTATTTCTTAAGCATTCCTTTATCAAATTTAAATTTGTATTTTCCTTATATCCATAAAAAATTTTACTTTGATAACTTATGCGTTTCCTTTATCAAATTTAAATTTTCCAAAATTGGATTCAATCGTAATCTATCAATTTATTCATCATTAACTTGATCCACAATTTCAAACCCAATTAAAATTTTTATTTTCCATATATAAATTTTTTAGTGATCGTGAATGACCCGATTTTCCATTCGAAAATACTTCAAGCATTTATTTTTAGATAATGTTGTCTCCTTATAATTATTACTTTTCCTCGTATAAAATAATAAAACTTACCAATATATATATATATATATATATATATATATATATATATATATATATATATATATATATATATATATATATATATATAGATAAAACCAACATTAACACTAAAACAAAGTGATTAATTTTTTTTTATTTTGTATAACATACCAACCTACTTTGTTTTATCTTTATAATAATAATAATAAAATTTGTAATTTTACACAACAAATATACATATTTCGAATTTTTTCATATTATTATACCTTACAAAATACAATTCTCTCCAAAATAATATTCATCAACAATTTCATACATAATTTTACCAAATCTAAATTTGTATTTTCCTTATATAAATTTTTTTAATGATCCTGATTTTTTCCTTCCAAAAATATTTCAAGCATTTAGTTTTTAGATAATGTTGTCCCATTGTAATTATTAATTTCCTCATATAAAATAATAAAACTTATCAATATGCCTCTATATTTGTATGTAACTTTTACAAGCAACATTGACACTAAAACAAAGTGATGTACTCAAGTGACGATTCATCTTCTTCAAGAAAAGAAAAAAACTAAATGTCTTGTCCCTAATGTTTCACCTATCAATCTTTCGTTAGATTACACTAATGTAATTATCTATGATTTTGAAGGTACTCATATGTGATGAAGAATGTCGTTTAACTAATAAAAACAAAAAATATTGTGTAGAAAGAGGTAATTCAACGATTATAGATATTTATAGATTTCAATGTATGTTCTGCATATTTCAATAATACCAATAACCATAACTTTTTTTTAATAATTATTATGCAATATCTGTAAACATTTGTATGTCTTTTTTATATGTTCTTCCGCGTTTAACGTGTGTTATAATCTAGTTGAACACCAAATAGAGAATAAAAATTAATTAGGAAGATGATCAAAACTCTATAAACCCTACATAGGGTCAAGAAATTCATTCCCAAAGAGAGGAGAAAGAAGGAGGAGAAATTTCAAGCCAAAATGAACAGGGAAAATGAAATCCTAAGCACCTTATCTTTAGGGTTTCTAGAATATTTAAGTTAGTTAAATTTTAACTAATTGATATTCAACATCTTCATGTAATTAATTCTCAATTAATTCCAAAATAGTTTCTAGTTAATTTGTTTACCGCAATAAATTAATAAACTAGTTATTGTAACGTCTTGTTTTATGTGTTACTATTTTTAGAAGGGTTTAACGAATTAATACATTGCCTATACAATTAGAAATATAAGAGTAAATAGATGTTATGATATTAGTTTATGTGAATTAATATGTTTAAAAGGAATAAAATAAAGATGTAAATGAACAAAAAGGAAGTAGTTAACAAAATTGGATAATAATAATAACCACGGGGTGACCCATGCTGCTTAGTGTATTTTTTTTACATTTGTTCTTTCTTTATAGTAATTTTGGTTGGAATTCGTAATGTTTTGCATTGTAGTTGAGGCTTATTTCATAAGAATTACACAAGTTCATTTAAATTGTTCGATGTACACAAAATGTGGACGTGTTAGACAATATCCTTATCCTTATATTTTACTATATTTTCCGTATGCAAAATTTGGGTGAAGGCATTTTCATTTTGTACTAAGGGGAGAGGGAGTCGTTCCCTCCCAACCCACCTATCACATCAATTTTTTTTTTCATCTTTCCGAACCAACAACATACGGAAATCTTATCTTTTTAAACCCACTCAATCCACTCAATTAAAAAAATACAAAACAACTAAGGTACAAGTTCTAAAACACATGGTACAAGAGAAAATAAGAAAGAGAAAGTAGAGAGAGATGATGAAGTGACTTAGTAAACCAATCAACCCACTCGTTGAAGCGGAAATGATATTTTCGATAACTCTATTGCTAATTAATATTTTAAATTTGATTGTTTTGTATTTTTTTTAATTGAGTGAGTTGAGTGAGTTCTAAAAGATATGATTTTCGTGTGTTGTGGGTTTAGAAAGATGAAGAAAAACAAAAGAGAAAATGTGATGTGGCATTGGGTTCAGTGGGTTGGGAGGGAATGACTCCCTCCTCCCTAATAGTAAAAAGATGGATAGATGATGCGAGAAGCCAATCACTCGGGGTCGGGATAGCGTACACGTAGCGTGACAATGTCATATGTGGAGTGAAAATTGTTACTAAGGTTGAAGTTACATGCATTTAGTAAAAGTTGTCTTACCTGGAAAGGTTAATCGCTTGCTGGTGTGGGAGTGGTATTCGAAAAGTGCTGGTGTCTGCGGTATCTGTCAAAGGTGCTGCTAGCATTGGAGTTATTGGAATTGTTGGGTGCCAAAAAATAATAAACCGCTGAATTAAACCACACACACAAAACAAAGAACAAAAAGCATAATACACAAACATAGTTCAAAGATATGGAAGTCATTTAAAGATCAGTTTTTTCTTGACAATGCAACTGCACATGGAATAACAATACAAACAGCAAAGTGGACAATGATAGGAAGCAAGGAACAAATGAAGAATAGACAAATATGAATGCTATGACACCCCATTCGAACACTATAACCACAATCAGAAGCACAATCCCTATGATCACCAAAAGCAAGCAACTCTGCATGGACCAAATATCACATAATCAACATTTTTATAAAAACAAATTATCTAAAAAAATGTTCTTCTAATATTAAGAAAAAAGGTATACCATGGAAGAGTTTGATCTTTGAGTCTTTGATGCTTTAACAAGATGGGATTTTCCCAGTAAAGTTGCAGCATGAGAGTTCTCGATATTTGATTGAATATCATCTGAAACAAATTCCTCACATCACAAAAAAAAAAAGATATATAAAAAAATAAGGAATGAAAATGGGTAAAACAGTCGAATATCATCTGAAAATGGGTAAAACAGGTTTATAGGTTCAAAAACAGCTTATGGTAATGTTCCTAGTCCATTTCTAGCCAAAACAGTCGAATATATATTGTCTGGGGGTCCAACTCGGCGAGTTGGATGCATTTTGCCTTGGACGCGTCGAGTCCCTTCAATGACTCGGCGAGTCTGCTGTTCAGACAGCAACAAAATTCGATTTTTTCAGCCATTTTTGCAAGTATAACAAGAAAACAATCCTAGGCTCTGATACCACTGTTGGGTTTTGAGCATTCTAACACTCCTAAGTGTACATGAAACCCTAAATACCTTGGATCTATGTTTTCTCTATTATACATGCAAATATGAATATCCAAGATATTATACTAACTAGCATACAAAACTTTGATTCATATGAAATATAACAAGTTAGAATACATACCTCTTTGATGTAGAATATCTTCATGAAGCTTGAGTACCTAGTGCCCCAAGTGTGACACCTCAAATGGTTCACACAACACCAAATACACTTGGAATAACATGAGAGAAACTTGAACACTTCTAAAATTGGCTAGCCCTGTCTATCACACACGTAGTGGCCGATTTTCTCCAAGAATAAGATCATTATATAGTTAGTGACAATTAGGGTAAACCTTAATTGTCATGGCTTTCCATTTCCTTGGATCCATGGGTTCAAATATACCATGGATCATCCATGGAGCATCTTATAGGTTTTAGCCCAACTTGACAATCCATGAAGCATTAGCCCACTATACAAGTATGGATGATTTACACAATCAACCCATATATTTAATTAGTCTTCTTTTGATCATTTAATTAATTCTTGATTAATTCTTGATCAATACTAATTAAATAATCTTATTAATATATTAGAACTTATAATATATTAACCAACCTTAAGTGTTATTTCTCTCATTATAGTCTATCCAAATGCATGATGCCATGCAACCCAAATGCACCATGCCGGGTCGGGTCAAGTCTTACCAATTATAGTTATGGACTTAGACATTAATCCAACACAACTATCATATGAAAACTATCACATTAGAAACCATCATGACTTTCTAGACAAAGGGCCCACAACACTCATTAAGTTCATCATCCTTTTATTGGGCCAAGAACCAAAACCGAATCCTCATGCAAAGCCCAATATTGGCCCAATTTACTAAATTAGGACCACCTCACCAAATAGGCCTAGATCCAAGGTCCATAATTATTATTGGGTCCAAATTACTCCATCCATAATATTCAGTTACGGCCCTAGCCCAACTAGCCCATAAACAACCCAATCACTTAAGGCCCAATATGAAAATCCAACAGAGGAAGTACGTTGGGCGTACCCCTCTTGGTACACTGGGCGTACATCAATTCTCACAGACTGGAAACGGGGCACAGACCCACTATGCTGGGCGTACATTAATTTATGTGGGGCGTAAACTCGCTGAACTAAAAATCCTCATAAGTCCTTAATGGCTTAAGCGCTTAAGCCCAAACTTCAGATCCATCGACCGAACATGCCAAGGTTCCAAAAAGTCTCAAACTTTATTACTTGGGACATCCATAAGCCTCTTAAATCAAGGTCTTAATCCATTAAGACCTACCTACATCATTCATGAGACAACCAAAGCCATTGGGACCTCATTTTTCTTACTCAAGACCTCTCCTAAGGTCTGAAAGGATAGCTAATCTCAGCCAACTCGCATCATGTATCACTTTGGGGTTTTTGGGACAAGAAATGGTGTCAAAAGTTCACCATACTTAGATCTACACAAAATAGATGTCAAGCATGAAGGTTTAAACCTTTGGGAGCTCTTGAACCACCAGAAAACTTTAGATCTACACGTTGGCCTTCTTCCTCTACTCACTAGAGGCAACACCTTCTTCTCAAAGCACTCCAAATTCACTGCAAAAGCTCACACACTCAAGAAGTGGGCTAGAGTTTTGGGAAAATGGCTCTAAAAAGTGGAGGCTAGGGCTTGGGGAGGTTATGAGCTCTTAAGGTTGTTTAAATAGCCTCCACACCCAAAATTTAGGGTTTCCGGATGATAGACGTATGCTGGGCATAATTCCAGTACGGTGGGCATACGTCGAGGGACCCCGCGTTTCACTTACTCCATTACGCTCCATGGCCTAAACCCAGGCCTCACATCGACCAACTACCTTAACTGAAACCACGGTCTGTTCCCTGCCCCACTTGTCTATCACTCGCTCTAATCATGCCACAGTCTCGGCTAATAACACTGATAAATCTAAACAGCTAACCAACCCTGGATACTTGCTGTTTTACCGAAGAATTTTCCAATTCTCCCCACTTAGTGCACTGACTACTAACCATCGATACCCAAAACCGGCATAGCTCAATTGCCCTTAATCCATATATTCCTCTTATCCATGAACTGACTCCCTCGGGAGTGAGTAACCTCCACCGAATAACCCTTCCGCCATCGCACATCCAAACTCCAAAGGAGTTCGAACCCCAACTGAACACTTCTTGCATCACATACGCTATTCCTAGCAACGAGATCATAAACCTTATCTTTCGACCAAGATTCCTTCTGAACGCTAACCAACTACAACTCCTAACTACTAAGGTCCTCAAACATACCATGATTCATGAGAAAAAGGCGAACAGGTTTACATTACCACATAATCAAAAATATAACAAGATATCAAAATGGAAACATACCCGCAGCTGCTTTTGGCTCTGCCCTGACCTCCTCTGCTGTAAGCTGGAATGCGCGTCCCAGAGCCCTCGGAGGCTCCCGTCCTCCCTGACTCCCGTCAGTAATCCTCAAAGTGGACGGTGCTGGAGCTTTCACCGATCCTGCATCAAACTGGGGCAGTTGGCCCTCAAGTGTCCAACCTGATGGCAGTGATAACAAATCCTCATATCCTGCACCGGGGCTAACTGAGGGCAATCCCTCGAATAATGCCCCTCTCTCCCGCACTTGCGACATGCATCACCGGACCTACAAACTTCGATATGACCGTTCCCACACTTCTGACAAGTATGGCCGCTCTGACTGCCCAACCTGGAATCAACAGTCTTGGATCGTTTCGGCGCCGACTGCGACTACACCAGTGCTTGCCTCTGCTCTCTAAATTGAAACTCAATCTCCAACTCACGCCGCCGAGCGGCCTCCTGCAACTCCAACAAGGTCTCGCACCTCTGCACATACACGAACTGCCTGTATCCCTCTTGAGCATACTTAGATATCGAGACATTTGAGCCTGCTCTGAAGCAAACTCAGGGCAAAACATCGCCCTCTCAGTGAACATCCTGGTGATCTCTGTCACCGACTCTGAATCTTGTGTCAGCTCTAGGAACTCCTGAGCCAATTTATCTCTGTCAACTTGCGGAACATAACGAGTATTGAACATCTCCCGGAACTGATCCCACGAAACCCCAGCCCATTGCACATCAGAATAAGATCCCGTAGTCAACCTCCACCAATCCTTCGCCCCGTGCCTCAAAAGGTTTAGAGCACACCTCAACCTTTGATCCACAGGGCATGAACACGTGAAGAAACAACCCTCCACGTCTGACAACCATCTCATAGCAACGATTGGATTGTAACAACCCGAAATTTCGTACCATCTCTTGTAACTCTTTCGTAGTTCAATTCAAGCAACCAATCGTCGTTTCCAAATTCGATTCCGATTTTCTTGTTGAATTAAGTCATTAACTTGTACATATCTAAAATGACTTAATGGGTGTCTTAATACATTTAGAAATCATTTTAACGCCCCATATTAGTGATCGGAATATTTCTAGAATTTACCGTATCGGGTTACGGCAATTCAATCGAGTACGACCAAAAGCCTCGCCTAACACCGGTATCGGGTAGAATCCCACCGTGTCCAAAACTTAGACACTATATAAAGTGTTCTAAGACTTCATTTGAAGCTTTTGGCTTCATCTCACTACTCTCTCTCTCTCTAACCTCTCTCCTCACTCTAAATTAAGGTCCAAAATCAAAGAATTAAGGCTCCAAATCATAGAGGTAACCTTCCTAGCTTGTTATTCAACCTCTTTGTTGAAGATAATAGAGTTGCATCTTGGGCCCTTTTGTATTACAACCGGATTGGGCTTGTCAATCTGTGTTCAGCTAGATTAGCCTTATTTTTATTAGAAAAACTGTTAGGGTTTCATTATAAATATATGCATGCATGTATGCGTATGGTAACAGTCGTCACTCTCATTGAATATTTGTAAACCCTAAAATCCTCTACAGTTGACGTTCTTTATCGAGCTCTTCTGAGGATTGTTTATTGAATCATTTGACACTTTTTGATTCATTAGCTTGTTCTTGATTGTTTACTTAGTCATTCATTTACCTGTTTCATAGATCTAATCGATCTTTAAGTTTGTTTTAAACTCTTCAATTGGTATCAGAGCAGGAGGCTGTGTAATCGATACACTTCTTTTCTGTGAAAAAGCTTCGATTAGGGTTATTCCGCATTCATTAATATTTATTGAGCCGTCATCTCTTAATTGACGTATCTCAATATTTATTACCTTTGCCTTAATTCGATATATTACAAGTCTGATCTTTGAACATGTTATTCGATCAATTATGGACGAGTCTCAATCCAATCCCATCAACATTTCAAACAACATTGGATCAATGACAAAGATTCCCATCCTCTACACACATGGTTATGAAGTCTGGGCGAATCACTTTGAAGATTATATCATAGGATCTGAGGATAATGGATACCTCATCTGGGAAACAATTATCTCTGGACCGTTTTCTCATTCAGCAACTTCAAGGATTATTAAAACTCAAAAGGAATATAACGATCTTCTGAAAGATGTTAAAGATGTAGCGCAAGACGAAAAAGTTAAATTTCAGTGCAATATCAAAGCGCTAAGATTGATTAGATTTGCTCTTCAATCCGATACTTTTAGGCTGGTAAGTTCATGCACGACTGCAAAAGAGATATGGGACAGGCTACGTGAATTGTACTCTACAGACGAAGATCTTGAACACTCCATTCAAACCTTACTCTTGTCTGAGTTTGGTGAGTTCAAGCAAGGAGCAGAAGAAACGGTGACTCAAACGTTCGATCACTTCAATCATCTTCTTAGCAAGATGATCAAACATGACATCGAAAGGAAGCTTATTGAACAGAAGGTTACGTTTTTGAATGGACTCAGATTTGAGTGGAGAGCAATCGTGTCCACAGTTAAAGCGCACGAGCAATTCAAATCCTATTCTTTGGCGAAACTGGTGGGCATCCTAAAATCTCAAGAAAAGATCGTATTACAGGTGAAAACTGTGGTTTCAAGTCTAGGTTCGTTGGCCCTCCTGTCGAAAAGCAAAGCGGTGATAGAGGACGAAGATCTCAACTTGGATGATTGTGATCTCACGTCTGAGGACTATGCTATGATGGTGTCAAACCCCAAGAGATTCATCAAGAAGAGATTCCCCACCAACAGGAACCGAAACTGGCAAGGGGGCTATAGCTCTGAAAGGTCAAAGATGAACCGAAAGCTGAAGAATCAAAGAAGGAACCGAAGGCTGAAGGACATTCTGGAGTAAGCTGCTATTATTGTGGAGGAAAGAACCACTATGCAAAAGATTGTGTCCTCAAAAAGATGGCAGAAAAGGATGAGGAAAATGATGAAGAAGCCGCGTTGTTGAAAAAGCTTGATGAGTTATGGAAGAAGAAATATGTTGCTAACCCTTCTATGAATGCTTTAATTGTGCAGGGTTCGGTAGCTGATGATGAGTTCGGTGGCGTGAAGGTATGGTCAACTGACTCCGAAGATGATGAAGTGAGAAAGCCTTCACATGGAAAGGCTTATGTAGCGAAAGAAGACAGCAGTGGAGGAAGATGCCTGATGGTGTCCGACGTTTCTCAGATGAGGGGATACAACAACCGATGGGGGAAATGATGACAAGGAACAACAAAATCTGTGTTTTACTACCAAACCACTCAGCGTGCAGTTCAGCGAACTTGATGAGCTGATCAAGAAGGTACAATCAGTTTTTGTCTCATTTAAAGTCCCACTATGCTCATATGAAAAGGAATTAAAAAGTGTTAATTCAAGAATCTCTCATCTAGATAGTAGTTTAACTCAAACTCGGGTCACCAATTCTAACCTAACTGACCAATTAAGCAGGGTGTCATCGAAGAGTGAGGAACGGCGAATGTGGATCGAACTGAAGGAGTCGGAGTTAATCAAAATAAAAGATGAAAACATTTATTTGCAAAGAGACAATTTAAAGCTTTTGAAACAGCGAAATGTTTTTTGTTTGATTGCCAAACGTCTTTATACAAATATTACTCAGCTTCATTTGAATTGTGAAATAGGGCAAAAGATTCATCGCATGATTTTACCCTTTCTTGAGTTTAAGGAAGATGAAATTGATGCTGATGCATATAATTGTGAGAGTATTATTTCTTCTGAGGATGTTAATCCAACATATTTGTATGGACTGGACAAAATAGAATCTTTCATAAAATCCAAGGACCACAAGAACATGCTCAAAAACCTTTTGGATGAAAATGATAAACTGAAGCTAAGAACCGAAACCATACAAAAATTTGACTCATTGAATGTCAACTTAAGCTCAGAAAATAAGATTGATGTTGAAAATGCATCTGAGCTTAATGAGGACGATAATATGAGTGAAATTTCTGTAGAGGACACAGTTGATTGTTCAGAATTTGTCATGAATGAACCCGAGAACCACAAAAATCTTATTTCAGAAAATTCTGTGGAGTTCGCTCAGTTGTCCCAACAAAAGTCCCCGATTCTTGTAGAGAAGGCAGTCGTATACCAAAAAGTTAGAACCACTCCAAATCAGGTGTACAAAGTCACAGGTGTAACCGAACATCAAACTGCTGAACTAACAGCTATTGTGAACAAAGACAATGCTGATGGCTGTGACGAGTTCTTCTGGTCAGCTCCCATTGACAATGCTGATGAAACGGTAGGTCTGTCTGAAAGGACTTTATGGAAAAGCAAAGGTAGATACGTACCAGAACCTTTAAATAAACCTGATGGCTTCAACGTGGCAAGTTCCAGTGGAACAAAAGCTGTCCCTCAAGAGAAAGAAATTCCTACAAAGGAAGTCACATCCCCAAGTGAAACTACATCATCAGCCAACGAAAACCAAAAACATAAAGCTAACATCCATCATCAACCAAAGCAGATGAGAAATCAAAACGAGAAAGGAATCAGAGATACAGGAAGAATCTCTCAGAAAGAAAACAATTTTGGCAATCACAAAATGCCTATTTCTCACATCAAGACAGGAATTTAAAACCAGAGAAAAATCTTGTTGGATCGACAGAGAGCAATAATAACCGAAAGCAGAGATTCGGTTCAGAGCACAATGACAACCGAAAGCAGAGGTTCGATTCAGAGCACAATGACTACTGAAAGCAGAGGCTCGGTTCTGAGGAAAACAACAACCGAAAGCAGAGGTTCGGCTCAGAGCATAACAACAACCGAAAGCATAGATTCGGTTCAGAAAATGATTTCAACCAAAAGCACAGGTTTGGTTTGGAAATCAAAAGAGATCAAAACTCTAGGGTTGGTCCTACTGTTAATCAAAAGCAAAAGAGTCACCTAGAATCTTCAACCAAGAAGTCATACCGTTCTGAGCTATCTCATTCTAACTCTTCTAACTCTTCAAAATCTTCTGTCTCTTCTCGTCCTAAATTCCACTCTGTTCCTTCTCAAAAATCTCAATCATCAGCTGAACAAAAAGGAAAACAGAAGGTTTTAGATATTGAACCAGAATCAATACCAAAAGCATCAAATCCAAATAAAATCAAAGTTTTCACCATCAAAAGGAAAGATGAAACAACACTAATAAAAAGAACATATTTAGTTGACATCTCTCTTACTATTCCAATTCTTGTAAAAAGCTCACATGGACCCAAGAAGCTCTGGGTTCCTAAATCTGCTTAATTTTTGCAGGTTATCAGTGACGAGCAGTTTGACGAAGAATGGTACATTGATAGTGGCTGCTCGCGTCACATGACAGGAAGGAAGGAAGAGCTAAGGGAATTCAGATCTCTTTCAAATGGTGGAAATGTCAAATTTGGGAACAACTCCTTCGGCACCATCAAAGGCTATGGGATGATTACAAATAGTGATTTCTCAATCAGGAAAGTTGCATATGTAGAGGGACTACAACATAATCTCATCAGTGTATCTCAGCTTGTTGGAGGTACTGGTCTCAAGGTCTCGTTCGATGATGAAGGTTCGGAAATTATTGAGAAGAAGATGAACAAAGTTATTCTCAAATCAGAGCGCAAAGGTGAAATGTTTCCCCTAAATCTCAAACCAATCAAAGGAAACCCAGCCATCTGCCTGTTATCCAAAGCACAATCTCACGAAAGCTGGCTATGGCATCGAAGACTCTCTCATCTCAACTTCAAAAATATCAACAAACTTGTCACTGGAGGTCACATTAGAGGTCTTCCATTGCTCAAGTATGATAGAGATCATCTATGTGCTGCATGTGAAATGGGGAAGTAGAGTCGTCAAAGACATCCATCTATAATAAACACTAAAGTTGTTGAACCACTAGAATTACTTCATATTGATTTATGTGGTCCATCTTCTATAGAAAGAATTGGTGGTAGCAAGTATATTCTTGTTATTGTTGATGACTTTTCACGTTTTACATGGATGTTCTTTCTAAAGCTTAAATCTGAAGCGACTCACAAGCTAAAAGTGTTCATCAAGCAGATTGAAGTACAGCTGAAGAAGGTCGTTCGCAACATCAGAAGCGACAATGGGTTGGAGTTCAAAAATAAAGAATTTGAAGAATTCCTGGAAGAAAAGGGAATCAGTCACAACTTCTCAGCTCCCTACACACCTCAACAGAACGGGATTGTTGAAAGACGAAACCGATCCTTATGTGAAGCTGCCCGAACCATGCTAAGTTTTGCTTCCTTACCTTTATATTTTTGGGCTGATGCTATTTCTGCTGCTTGTTTTACACAGAACATGTCGTATCTTAACAAACGCTTCACTCTCACTCCTTATGAGATCATCAATAACAGGAAGCCAAATGTGAAGTTTTTCCATGTGTTCGGTTCCAGATGCTTCATTTTTAATTCCAAAGAACACCGCAACAAGTTTGATGTCAAAGCTGACGAAGGGATATTTCTGGGTTATTCACTTTCTTCCAAAGCATACAGAGTGTTAAATAAGCGCTCAAAGAAGATCGAAGAAACTTACTACGTGACTTTTGATGATAGCTATGTTAAGAAGCTACAGGCCAACGAAGACACAGCTGGAGAAATCTTTCCTCAAACTGGCCAAGTCACAGCCTCGGTCGCCAATCTATTTGAGAAATTCATGGAGCTTTTTGATGAACCAGAGAAGGCCACTCTTTCTGAAGCTAGTGCAGCAGACAACAAGGTAGATAACTTGAAGCAACTTATTGACGATGCTGCAAGAAGACTGAATGAAGAAGAATCGAGTTCACATGACCCTCCTCAACACAATGCATCAGTAGAGGGGGAGGATCCACCTGCATTCCAGTCAAGTTCACAAGTTGAGGGGGAGCTAAGGTCTCAACCTCCAACCGAGAGTGCTTCACCAACAGAGAGTGCTTCACCAACCGAGAGTGCTTCACCAATCGAGAGTGTCTCACCAACCAAAAGTGTCTCACCAAACGACAGAGCCTCTCCAACCGTAAGTTCATCAACACCCGAAAGATCATCACATCAGGAAAACCCTATAGCTCAATATTCACAAGACATTCCTGCAAGATCGCATGTCGAGGGGGAGCATGCTGATATGTCATACGACTTCGACAGTCTGTCCGAACCAGAAGAAATGATAAATGCTGAATTGGATCCATCCTTTGATCCAAACTTCCCTCCTCTCACCAAATGGACCAGAAATCATCCTATTTCTCAAGTGGTCAGTGATATCTCAGAAACAGTTCTTACCCGATCACAGCTCAAGGCAAAACAAGCATCCTTGTACTCAAAAGTTGAATTCTGCATGTTTAACTCATTCGTTTCCAAAGATGAACCAAAGACAGTTAAAACTGCTCTTGATCACTCTGATTGGGTTCAAGCAATGCAAGATGAACTGGATGAATTTGAAAGGAACAAGGTCTGGCATCTTATTCCAACTCCTCCTCATGCCTCGGTTGTTGGTCTCAAATGGGTCTTTAGGAACAAACTCGACAAGGAAGTGAATGTTATCAGAAACAAAGCTCGTTTAGTCGTCAAAGGATACTGTCAAGAGGAAGGCATTGACTATGAAGAGACTTTCACTCCGGTAGTTAGGCTGGAATCAGTGAGAATATTTCTTGCTTATGCTGCTCACAAAAACTTTGAGGTCTTTCAAATGGATGTCAAGTGTGCTTTTCTCAATGGAGATCTCGAAGAGACTGTGTATGTGGAGCAACCTCCTGGATTCGTGAATGAAAAGCATCCCGATCACTGTTACATATTGGATAAAGCCGTGTATGGTCTCAAACAAGCACCGAGGGCCTGGTATGAAACGCTGACTAAATTTTTAAAGATGTCCAAATTCAAACAAGGTTCGGTTGACCCAACCTTCTTTCGTAAAAAGGAAGGTAACCACCTTATGATAGTCCAAATTTACGTCGATGATATCATCTTCGGCTCCACGAATCCAAGCCTAACAGCTGAATTCAGAAAGCTGATGGAGACTAAATTTGAAATGAGCTCAATGGGTCCCATTAACTTTTTCCTTGGTTTAAATATAAGACAGGGACCTGAAGGCATCTTTATCAACCAGGAAGCTTACACCAAGAATCTCTTAGAAAAATTTGGCATGATGGGAGATTCAAAAGTCAAAGTCCCAATGGCATTTGGCACTAAGCTCACTCCATTCCTGGACAAACCAGTTGTTGATCTTACTCTTTATCGTCAAATGATAGGCTCTCTAATGTATCTTACTGCTAGCAGACCTGACATAATGTTTTCCGTTTGTTACTATGCTCGATTTCAGGCAAATCCAAGGGAACCTCATATGCTTGCAGTGAAAAACATATTCCGATATCTCAAGCGAACTACCTCTTTAGGTCTGTGGTACCCTTCTAATTCTGGATTCTTCGTTCAAGCCTACTCAGATGCAGACCTTGGTGGTTGTGGTCTCGACAGGAAAAGCACTACTGGCGGTTGCTAATTCCTCGATGGGAAGTTAGTTAGCTGGCAGTCCAAGAAACAAACCTGCGTGTCACTGTCTACTGCTGAAGCTGAATACATTGCTGCTGCTTCCTGTACCTCTCAAGTGATTTGGATCCAGAGTCAACTTCAAGACTATGGACTCAATATGAAAAAGATCCCACTATATTGTGACTCTGAAAGTGCAATTAGGATCTGTCATAACCCAGTGCAGCATTCCAAGACCAAGCACATCGCACTGAGGTATCACTTCATCAAAGATCACGTGGAAGACGGAAACGTTGAAGTACACTTGTTAGACCCACTGATCAATTGGCCGATGTCTTTACCAAAGCTCTTCCTGAAACGACTTACAATAAAATTCTACAAGGCTTGGGTATGATGGTTGGAGAGTCGGTCCCAAATCCTCAAATCTCCATCTAAGAATCAAGAACCGAAGCAACCAGACCGCTCGGTCTCTCTCTGCTCTGGTGAAATAAAGGAACCGAAGCAACCAGACCGCTCGGTCTCTCTTGTCTCTGGTGAAATAAAGGAACCGAAACAACCAGACCGCTCGGTCTCTCTCTGCTCTGGTGAAATAAAGGAACCGATGCAACCAGCACGCTCGGTCTCTCTCTGCTCTGGAGATTTAAAGGAACCGAAGCAACCAGACCGCTCGGTCTCTCTCTGTCCTGGAAATTTAAAGGAACCAACGCAAACAGCACGCTCGGTCTCTCTCTGCTCCAATGATTTACTGAACCGAACTAGACAGACCGCTCGGTTCCTCTCGATTCTGAAATTGTCACCGAAATACACAGATCGCTCGGTCTATCTCTGCTTCCTAATTTTTTTTTATGTTGTACACTTTTATCTTTTTGTTTTATTTATTTTTCAGAAAATTCCAAAATTCCAAAAACATTTTATCTTTCTGTTTTTATTTATTTTTCAGAAAAATCCCAAAATTACAAAACCATTTTATCTTTCTGTTTTTATTTATTTTTCAGAAAAATCCCAAAATTACAAAACCATTTTATCTTTCTGTTTTTATTTATTTTTCAGAAAAATCCCAAAATTACAAAACCATTTTATATTTCTGTTTTATTTATTTTTCAGAAAATTCCAAAATTCCAAAAACATTTTATCTTTCTGTTTTTATTTATTTTTTAGAAAAATACCAAAATTACAAAACCATTTTATCTTTCTGGTCGGTGTACGTTTTGCACAGGTGAATACAAGCATCTCCTTCTGTAGTGTTTACCCAGGTATGTTTTATCTTTATCAGACTAGTTAGACGTCCCTAGAAGCATGCTGCTGTATGTTGTCGCAAGCCTCTATGACCTCGAGCAGGCCTTAATGATTCGATCAATACCTATCGTTTCTTCCCAATCAGGCTATTCTCTCACACTCGGTCTAGAGCTACCTTACTCTACTCATCTGAAACATGAGTTGCTCTGCTCTGTCCCTATTCTGTAGCAGAAGGTACGTTCGGTCTCTTAACCATCTCCTCAACTTCTTCATTTACCTTCGATTCCCCAAAGTAACCCTTGATGCTTTCGGTCTTTACCACTGAGGCTTATGGTTGCACAACATCTGTGTTTATGATCTTGGATTCGATTATCACGTTCTAAGTGAAACCGAAAATCCAATACCTGAAATGAATTGACGGTGAGTGATAAACTCAAGCTATTACTTGGAAATCTCATTTTCTTTTTGTGTGATCTTTTATGAAATTGTCTCCCCCTAAGACATTTCTTCCCAAAGAGGTCCAGTTTATTTCTCTTTGAGATTTCTGTCTATCCCATTTTTGTCATGTGATACTTCCCACCTACCTGTGCCACATATCACATCGGTCTCACAGGTATCTCTACCAACACCCAGTTTTATGTTAAGACTTGATGTTCGGTTTGAGGTCAGCCACCCTTAAGCCCATTATCAAAAGATGCCTTTCATTGTTTGTTAAAAGACAACTGATCGTATTACTCGGGAAACCACACAAGCACTTCAAGTCTCTCTTGGCTTTGAAGGAAGCGATTCTTGCCCGGAATCTTCCGCTTTCTGTCTTCTTAATAGACAACACTCACATCCCAAACACCTTTGATTTATTTCTTTATCTTTCACACTCTTATGCACGAAAATTAATTTTTTCCAACATTCTGATTGCTGTTTGGTATGTGGTTTTAAGTTTCAGTTGTAACCAAACAAGGGCACAAGGAATTTCAAACGGTACAAAAATGATTTGGGCGCGTGCGATTGATTCCTTTCACACCCACGTGTGCTGACGTATTCCTGGGATACACCATAACTTCCGATCGCGCTTTTTCAGGCGACGTTTTGGTTTCTTCATCATCACGATTTTCTCTCTCCTGTGAACGGTATAAATAAGGGGTGATCGTGTTCTTTGGCATTTACCTCTCACGAATTCTCTCTCTGAAAAAGTTTCAACTGTTCATCTTCTTCCACAACTCAACAATGGCGACTTCTTCTTCAGAACAAGATCAAACTGCATCCTCCTCTTTGCTCTCAATCAAACCTAATCAAAATTTGATTATAGAGATGACCCCATTCTTATATGACTCCTACATGCTACACATGGTGGAATGCCTCAAATATTCCCCATTGTTGTTGGCACTCACGCAGGTGGAGGCCGTTCCCATGTCCCTGGTCTCCCAAGTTTACACAACGGCCAACTACGACAAACACAAAGATCGCATCTTCTTCACCATTCACGACAAGAAAACCTCTGTATCCAAAACAAGGTTTTGCTCTCTTCTAGGGCTTGCTGTCGACTCTTCCGTCATCTCACCGGACTTTATCACCACTGCGCAACTTTTTTCAATGATGTACGAAATGGGGTATACGGATGTTCTTACTACCATTGCCAAAGTCAAGAAATCCTGTCTTCCATCTCAGTGGAATGGATTGCTTACCCTTCTTATTAAGGGTTTAGCGGAGAGGTGTGGTGGTTCTGACACCACGAGTAAAGGGTTTCTGACCATCCTGTATGGTCTTTACAACGACATCAATCTAGATTATGGCTCCATAATCTGGTCTCAAGTCGTTCAGAGTCTCAACACAACTACAAGGTACTCCGAGATCTCATGCGGCCGTTTCTGGACGCTTATTACCAAAAGGGCCATGGATTCCCTTGAAATCCCGGTAATGAAGGATGCTCTTATGGCTTCAATTGCCACTTACCACACCAAGAAGATCATTTTCTCTGATCCAAGTAAGTTTCTCCATTATGGATTGATCCCTGAATCCATGTATAGGTGTGTCACGCCTCACAGCAAAATCATGGCTGACTATAGCACCAGAACACCCTTGCCTCCAAGGGTTCTGTCCGATGAACAGCGTGCTGCTCTTGATGCCCTCGATCAACCTGCCAACCGTGGCAAGAGGGCAAGCAACAAGGAGAAAAAGGAGAAGAAAGAAACTAAACCAAAGAAGGAGAGAAAGAGAAGATCCTCTAAACGCAAATCTGAGGCAGAGGAACCTTCTCAGTCCAAATCCAAAAAGGTCAAGAAGATGGCTAAACGAGCCAAAGGGTCTCCTTCTCCTGACTCTGCTCCTAATGACCCATCAGACACAGAGGCTGCTGCTCCTCAAACCGAAACAACACCTGCTCAGTCTCCTCAACAACCATCTTCTCCCGCAGGCACTCATCTACCCTCTCCACCAGCATCTCCCAAAATTCCCAAATCACCCTCTCCACCACCATCTCCCAAACTTACCAAATCACCCACTCCTTCCCCTTCTCCTAAAATTCCAACCCCACCCCAATCACCAACACAAAAGGTCCCACTTTCTGTTCCTATAACCATCCCTCCAACTACAACAGAACCTACCATTCCCTTCTCTGTTACTCAACCTTCATCCTCTATCTCCAAACCAATTATCACCGAAACAGTTACTATCACCTCTTCCCAACCACCAGTCATAGTCAATGTATCTGATACAGGGGCTGCTACTGTGGTTGAAACCCCGGTCATCAACCTTCCCCCATCTCCTTCTCCATCCTCCAACTCCGGTGCTACCTTGGGCGGCGATGATGAAGAGTTCGACTCTATTTATTATAGCCTCTACCGGATTCCTACAGACACTGATGCCGATACCCCTGCTACTAGTCAGAAGATTCAGGAAATTCACGACAAACTTGATAGTCTGCTGGCTGATAATAAAGCCTACGGGGGTGTTGTGCTAAAAGCCTTCATTGAGTCTGCGATCAAGACGTACACTGACGCTCTGGATCGTTCAACTGATGCAATCGATAACTCAGCTGCTTCATGCTCCAAAGCCACCAAGGAAGTTTCTGAGGTCGTTCACACAACTCAGATCTTTCTTGATTCTCTAAAATCTCATGCTGATTCCAGTGCAGCCAAGTTTCAGACGTCCGTAGACTCTTTCTCGGCTACCCTTCAGGGTGAAACCACCAAATTTGAGGCTCTGTGTGCTGACCTCAAAACTGAATCCACATCATTTCTCAAATCTTTGGATTCACGTTTTGCTTCTCTGGCAGCAGAGAGCACCCTGAAGGAAGATCTTGTCAAGCACCAGGCAACCATCGACCTACAAAAGATCCAACTGGCCCAGGCACAACAAGAAATTTCTTTGCTAAAGACTCAGCGGGCAGTTCTTCAAAGTTGCGCTGGTGATGTCAAGAATTTGTTAACAAATGTTCTTGACACTCACGATCCCTTCCTTACCCTTACTATCAGACAGCATCTCCAGGCTAAACTCCTTCCTGCTATTA
This sequence comes from Lactuca saligna, assembly GCF_052625555.1. Lineage (NCBI taxonomy): Eukaryota > Viridiplantae > Streptophyta > Magnoliopsida > Asterales > Asteraceae > Lactuca > Lactuca saligna. The sequence continues at coordinate 89,422,308 of NC_136418.1, forward strand.
ACATCTTGAGTGAAATGAAGGGTGTCTCGGAGAAGCTTGTTCTTCTGCGACAAGGGGGAGAGGAAGGTGTGTACAAGAGAACCGAAGGTTAATGTAGCTTCAGGTTCTGGGAAACAAGTCCTTGTTGAGAGCGAATCAGATTCAGATGAAACTATCACTGAAGCTCTTCAACGCAAGAAAAGGGACAAAGAGCTTGATGAAACTCTTAAAATAGCTCGAGAGGCCGAGGCCAGGGAAAGAAAGATCAAGGAGGATGAGGATGCTATTCAAGCCAAGAAGACTCTGTTCCCAGATTAGGACAGAGACACACTCATCACTCAAGCGATTGAGTTTCCCTCCATATATTGGTTGGAACTGATTGCATCCTTCGAGTGTGAAAATACAAAAGACTCGCAGTTCGACATGCCAATCACGCGAAAAGTTTTCACATTTCATTGCTTTGATGTCACTGCCGATGTCCCTCATCCGAACTTGAAGGTTGATAGAGAGTTAATAGATTTCTATCTGAAGTATGGTCAACCGCAGTACTTGACATGGAGCGCTCAGAAATTTATTAAAGTCAAGGTACTGAAACCAACACAGGCTGGGAAATTTGTGAACGTTAATTTCAAAATCAACAGAGGAACGGCCAACACAGAACATCTCATTTCTCTGGCAGATCTTCCCAGTCTGAATCTGCATGATTGGATTTTGCTATACAACATTCTTCTCTCCAACCATAGAGAGTATGAACCGATTCTTAAACATCTTAAAAGAATGTTGGCTTCCTACATCCATGAGCTCGCCACTATGGATCAGGAAATAGCAAAGGTTATGAATAAGAAACCGACCGTCAAGCCTACTTCCAAGACAGGAGATGTTCATAAAATGAAGGTAGGGCAAATTGATTCTTCCAATCTGACGGTCATGTTCACCAGAGGCGACAAGCATAAGTTTCTGTTTGCTTTGGTAGACAAACATTTGTTTTCTACAGATTGTCTGGAGCATATTATAAATATCATTCACCGATGCAAACAGAACTCAACAGCAGACAAGAAGAACTTCACTGACATGCTTCGTTGGTATATCACCTTCAGGCATCACATTCTGGCTATAATAACGAAGATTTTTGAGACGGTAAAGAAGCCTTCTGCTGTCAAAAGAGAATGAAGATTATGTGCCAAAGACGCAAAGGGGGAGATTGTTGAAGATAATAGAGTTGCATCTTGGGCCCTTTTGTATTACAACCGGATTGGGCTTGTCAATCTGTGTTCAGCTAGATTAGCCTTATTTTTATTAGAAAAACTGTTAGGGTTTCATTATAAATATATGCATGCATGTATGCGTATGGTAACAGTCGTCACTCTCATTGAATATTTGTAAACCCTAAAATCCTCTACAGTTGACGTTCTTTATCGAGCTCTTCTGAGGATTGTTTATTGAATCATTCGACAATTTTTGATTCATTAGCTTGTTCTTGATTGTTTACTTAGTCATTCATTTACCTGTTTCATAGATCTAATCGATCTTTAAGTTTGTTTTAAACTCTTCACTCTTAGGCCTTCAAATCCGAGTTCAAAATGAGATTTAGGACCTGGAACATGTGTTTACGGCCAAGGAATAAGCTTGGGCCGTAAACACACAATAAAGGGGTTTTTGAGCCAGTTAACCCTTCAAAATCATTGTTGGGACTTAGATATGACCTTAAGGCTTGCAAATCGGGACTTGAAGCATTTAAAACATGAATTTTGTGGGAGAAAAGAGAGTTTACTGCCAAGGCTCCTTCTTGGGCTGTAAACTCCTCAAAAATGGGGATTAAACACCTTAAATCATGTTAGAATGCCTTGAAACTTAACCAATAGCCTTGTAATAAATCATAGAACCACCTAAAAATAGTTTGGAGGCCTTAAAAATATTAAAACACCACATTTAGGAGTTTACAGCCATAGCACATACTCTTAGGCTGTAAACTCATATAAGTGTGTCAAATGATGCCCTTAAACCACCCCAAGGCTTGGAAAAATTACTAGAATCACATGTGATTGCTTTAAGTGCTTCAAATCAATTATCCTTGACCATGGGAGAGTTTACGGCCGTAAAATCCAAGTTTACAGCCGTGAACTCCCTTTTAAATGGTATAACCCAAAGCAAATTAATCCAAGGCATTTTAGAAGTTCATTCCAACATCCCCTTGTCTATTTGAGCCATTTTAACACTCAAAACCACACCAACATGAGTTTACGGCCGTAAACTCATGTATGTGTGTGTTTTGTGGCTATAAAATCACTTAAATGTTTACTCGTGGGGAGTAAACTCAAGTCCCAAGTCCCTAGTACCAATACACGTCCGTAGATGTCACCCGGGTCACCCCAAACGCTTGTTTTGAGGTGTTTAACCTCGTCGGAGTGTAATGTTCCATATAATTAGTGAATGTATCCCTAATTGAATATATATGGACATTATTTCATTTTACATAGGGACATCGCGAGTAATCAAACCCCAAACCAACGTCTAGTGTCCGAAACCGTCGCATTCCCCAGTCTGGTGAGTTCATACCCCTACCCTTTTTCACTGTTTTCACTGTTTTCAGGGGGAACACAAGCAAAGTACAAGGGATTACTTGTACTCAAAAACATGTTTTCATATGTGGATTTCACATTTTATATGTTTTTAACACTAATTATTACAACTGATAACCGTTTGAACATACAGATCACGTAACATATATTTGTGAAATGGGTTTTAAACTGTTATGTTTTACATATATTTCACAAATGGATTTCCACGTTTTATCAGTTAAAAGCATGAGATTATAACATTTGAACATAATACTTGTACACTGTTTTGTCCTCGGTAACACTCCACATATATACACGAGTGGAGGACTATCATATTATTACTAGTAAATTTGTTAATCCTGTATGATTGCAGACACGTCCTCAGCGAACGCTCCACAAAGATACGCGAGTGGAGGACTACACCCGTAACCAGAATCTCTGGGATTCAGAGAGCGTGACTTCAGTGTATAGATCTATACGGGGCTGACTACCCCACACCTGGCTGCTAGCTACAGCCGAACCGAATTGGTTCAAGGGTGACGAAAGTCATAAGTATGTGGCCTACTTATTGCCACAGGTTTAGTCCATTGTATGGTTATGGAACTCGCGATAACAGAGATTCTGTAACATCCCAGAATCGCAAGAGTAGAGTTGAAGGGCTAAAAGTGTAAGTTTTAGAGGATGACTCGACGAGTCCATGGATAGACTCGGCGAGTCAGGTCGCGGTCATGGTCCCGTGTCAAGTGGCCTACTCGGCGAGTCCCTAGGATGGACTCGGCGAGTAGGTGCTGTATGGAGAAAACCCTAATTTTTGGGGTTGAGCCCTATATAAAGAGCATTATACCCCTCCACTACCTCCCTTATTCCCCCCTTGAATTCCAGAAACCCTAAATACATGGAGAAATCATTTGTGGAGAAAATTAGAGCTTGGATAGGTGTTGTTTGAAGAGATCTTGAAGGAGAAGTGGCTTGGATCAAAGGGCTTGGCTTGGATTCGAGTTTGGCTGCTATTGAGGCATCTTTTGGAGGTAATATCTTCGTCCTTAGGCTGTGCATTCCTAGTTTCATCATTTTGGGGTTTGTGGGGAGTATGTCTTGGAATGTTTTGGAGTTTGGAGGATAGATCTGAGGTTGCTACCTCAGATCTGGAATATTGAAGGCCTAGAGTGCATTAAAGTTCCTGTGTTTGTGTGCTTAGTGAAGTCACCATGTCCCAAACCTTGGTTTTAAGGTGAATATGGCTTAAATCTCGTTAGATTCACGTAAAGTTTGCCACTTTACGTGATGGATGGATTGTAGGAGGTTGGATCTATGTTTTGGATCAATTGCATGGCCTGAGATGCTTCTGTATGGATTCAGACCGGTGGTACTCGACGAGTCACATGGGTAGACTCGACGAGTTGCTTGAAGATGGCCTGGGACTCGACAAGTTGGAAGAACAACTCGGTGAGTAGGTTGAAGATGGCCTTGGACCCGACGAGTCCATTTGGACTCGGCGAGTCTTGTCGAGGAAGTCCCAATATTTCTGGTTGAGTCGATGAATCGGTGAGTCTAGGGGATGACTCGGTGAGTTGGGTACGAGTGGACTCAGAGTTGTTGGACTCGACGAGTCTTGGGGTGACTCGGCGAGTTGGGTCGCTGATTGAAGGAAGTTCTGAGCATATGGACTCGGCGAGTCATCGGGTTGACTCGACGAGTAGGGTTAGTCAGGGGTTGACTTTGACTTGTCCGTGGTTGACCAGTTGTCTTCCAGGGGTATTTTGGTAATTAAGGGTATTTATTGAGCTGTATGTTTTGATGTTTAGTGGAGGAGTTCGTGTCAGAGTTCGGAGCAGTGGGATCTTATCTTTTCCGCCGACAGTTTCGAGGTGAGTTATCCTCACTATATCAACAGGGTCTAAGGCACCAAGGCCGGCCCTTTATTGTATTGAGATTTGGTTATGGTTATTATGTTATTGTTTGATGTGTCTGCATCCTGGTAGCTAGGATGGTGCATGCTAGGAGGCCTTGCTAAGGTCAGTTTTCCCGATATACAGAGTGATGCTATGTTAGTGTCCAGTTAGGTCGGTAACCCGGTTAGGGTAATGATATGCTACGTGATCTGCTTGCTCGGTTTGTTGACTATGACTGTTATATGAATGTATGTTTTGTGCACATGGTTGTTTGGACTGGAGATGGGTTGAGGCGGGTCCTGCTTTGTGCTGTAGGCCAAGATACCCAGGGTGGACCGGTTGTTCCGAAGGCCCAGCGAGCGGTCTGGATAGGCTGTAGGCCCCACGAGGGCGGACCAGACGTGCCGAGGCTCGGAGAGTGGACCAGGCCGACTGAAGGCCCGATGCGGGCGGACCAGTCACACTGTAGACTCAGAGAGTGGACCAGGTGGGTTGAAGGCCCGATGCGGGCGGACCAACCCCACTGTAGACTCGAAGGACATGACTAGACCTGGAGGATGGATCCGTTGGACTGGAGGCCCGATACGGCGGACCAGTCACACGGTAGACCCGATATGCATGGTTGTTCTATGTTTTGTTATGTTATGTATGTTTTATATGTTTTGGACCGGAAGGTCGCTGCCTGGAAGGGCGTCTGCGTGGTTGGTATTTTGGGGGTATGATATGGGCATATTTAGTTATAAAATTCATGCATTATCTTAATACTTTATGTTGATTTTGTCTCATTTAATGAACAAAAGGTGCTTAATTAGATTAAATATTTCATTTTCAGCAACAAATACATGCTCGAAAGGAAAATGAAGCGGAACTAGCGATTGGACGCTTGGATCATGGATTTTGAAGAAAGAAGGACGTTGCTGGACATCTTGACCCCTCGTCAGTGTTTTGGCCATATCTCATGAACCGTAACTCCGATTGATGAGATTCAAAATGTTCTGAAAACTAGACACAATTTCGGATGACTTTTGTGTTTTGAGAAAATGCTGATTCCAAACGTACTCGGCGAGTAGGTTCGATTACTCGCCGAGTTGGTCTGAAGTTTCGGACGCGCTGACTTGCCGTACACGGGTTTTAAGTGACGTACTCGCCGAGTAGGTCACTAGACTCACCGAGTAGCCCCTGTTTTGTGAAAATCTATATAAAGGGACTTTCAGATCGATACCCTAGCATATGGATGAACCCTTGGAGGCCAATTGTCGACTAAAGGTGCTGTTGGAGCGTGGGAAGCAAGGGAATCATCCCTACATTCAATTTTAAGGAGAATCAAGTCAAAATCAAGTTTACTCTTACCTAATCTCTTGTTTGAACTATGTTTTTACCAATTGATTTCGTTTTTGTGCTTGTTTCTGCTGTAATCATGAGCTAAAAACTCATAACTTCTGTTTGGGTAGACAATTTTGTGAACATGGATTTATTATTTGAGTAGGATTAATTTTAATTGGTGATTATGTTTTATTAAGCTTGTTAAAGAACCTTATGTGTTAACAATAACTATTCTTCTGTTAATAAATCAGTAATTAAGTTGTATGAACATCTCTTAGTTATTAATTTCATATGATTTATTGTGACCACATAGTTGTATGTCTAGGAATAACGAATGTGAAACTAGAATTAACTAGAAGATAGGTAAGTTAATGTGTGAGATTGTTTGATGAACATCAGCAAGAGGTTAATTGAAGGGCCAATTTAATTAACCATTACAAGTCTTATTTAACCCGAATCAATAACTAGGAAATTCGTTAATTTAGACAACTGGCCACTGCTTGAGTTAATTTGTTCCCTAAGGATTAGTAATAGCAAACGTGAAACTAATCATCTTAGTCGGTAGCCAATGAAGAATTAATCTGATACATTGAAATCATCCATGGGAACAAATGAGTCGAACCTAAACAGAAGTCCTCTTTATTATTGAATTTAGTTGATTTTTATTTGCTTAGCTCTTAGTTTCTTAGTTTAAGTTTTAGTTAATTGTTTAAGTTTCTAGTCTTGCAAAACTAGAGAAAACCCCCTTTCTATTATTTGTTTTATTTAGATAATATTAGCATTTATTTTGATTATTTACCGTTCCCTGTGTTCGATACCCTACTTTCTTGAACTATATTACTAATCGATAGGTACACTGCCTTTCGTGTGTTTATTTTGTGTCTAAGTTAGTAGGATTAAAACTAGTTGGTTTTACACACATCAAGTTTTTGGCGCCGTTGCCGGGGAGTGGTTCTAAATAGTTAATTTTAATTGCTAATTGTTATTATTTTTTTTATTTGTTGATTAATTTTTTTATTTAGTTTATTTTTATTTATTATGTATTTTCCAAATCTCGATGCTTTTGATGCTTTTCTTGAGGAAGTAGTACAGGAAATTGAGCAAGAAGATGAGAAGTGTGGATGGGATGAAGATTTGAAGAAATTTGATAGATGGTTAGATAACATCTTGCCCAACACACAAGAACAATCTGAGTCACAAGAGCTAGAGTTAAAAGATGAAGAATTTAATCCAGAAAGAGATTTGGAGGAACTAGAAAGATTACTAGCAGAAGGATCAGATGAAGAGCAAGAAAAACCTGAGTTGCAGGAACCAAGTTGTGGTTTGACCATTACCATGACGTGGCCCCCTGTTCTTCCGGTTTGTGTTTCGAAGCGTGGGGTGACGACTCCAACTTTGGAGAAAGTTCTAAATCATGATCCATTTATGATTAGTATCCAACCGGTTCCAACCCTTGTCAATATTCTTGGGTTTTATGTATTCAAGCTCGTTTGGCCAATTTTAGAAGTAAAGAGCCAAATTTCACAAATTGGTCCACCAAAGAAGATATTCAATGCAACGGATGGATGGGCATCGAATTTATTAGAAGTTTATTAGGTTGGGAGTCCAGCTAAAGACTCGCACAAAAAGAAGCGCTTGCGGGAGGCAACCCGTCATTAGAGTTTGCTTTTCTTTTTCTTTCTAAACTTCTAGTATTTAGGGATAATTTAGGATTTTTATTTTGATTTATTTTTATTATTACTTGGTATTTGTTTTTGATCTTTTTAGTTTGAGTGTAAGGATGCATGTGATGATCTAGAGTCAAGGCTGATGAAGCGAGAAATCGAGCTTAGGCGAGAGAGAAAACGAAGTTTTGAGTCAAGCTATGAGTCCAATTGATAGAAGGGTTATATAGTGTTTATTACCTAAAGAAAAATGAGGGAAATTATTAGTTTATATAACCCCCATACATCAGAAATGGACTTGGGCAGAATAAAATTTTTGTCACACAGCGGTCTACTCGCCGAGTGCATCTTATGGACTCGCCGAGTCCATGTGAAAATTCACGACTCTTCTGCCATTTACGCTTCAACTCGGCGAGTCTACATACTGACTCGACGAGTCGCTCATTCTTCTTACTTTTGAGCTGAAGATTTGATGACATTTGATATGGGCATTGATTCTATTCTTTGAAGATCATTTTCCGAGCATTTCCAAGAGTTTTTCCCTTATATTTGGAGCTTTTATAAAGACTGTACCACACAAGATTTTGACACCCAAGACATGGATGAGCTGTTCCCATGTCTAAAGTAAATTGAAGATGGAGCTGAAGAGAATAGATATCAACCTCGCCACTACTATCCCAGGGGAGTTTGTTCCAATTCTCTCCTTATTTTTATTGTTCTTTATCATGCATGATATGCAATGGGGACATTGCATAAATTAAGTGTGGGGTAGGGGGTTGGTTGGTTACACTAGTTAAATTTAAAGTTTTGCATAAAATTTGCTAGGATTAATTTAGAAAATTTTGGTAAAGCAATTAGGGATCATGCTAGTATTATATTTGATGATTGCATGAAAACCCAAATATTTAGTTGAGCCTATATACGTTCTAGTGCATTTGTGGCTTCCTTATTCCAGTGAAATCATGGGATAAAAACACGACCTCGCTTAGTTTGAAGGATGCAATATGTTTAGCATCGTGTACCAGAAATGTATCCAGGAAAATTATTATCTTTAGCCAATAAAGGTTGAAGTTGAGCGCCCCTGCTTAAGCATGTAGGTTTTGAGTGAAAAAAAAAAAGTGAGTTACATGTTAAAAAAAAGAGAGAATTACAAGAAAAATTTTGAAGAATTTTTTGGAGCATCAAAGTTAAGTATGAAATTAGAAGATCGAAAATTCCGAAGAAATTCAAAAGGTTGAAGATACCAAAAATCAAACAACAAGGTGGTGAATTCAAAGAAATTAAAGATTAAATGTCAAAGAAGTGAAGAATTCCAAAGAGCTCCAATATGGTATCATAATTTGTAATTGTCTAGATTATGTATGTTTGGGTTGCTCAATCAAAAATACCTTGAGGTTAAGAGGTTTTCTGAGGATGGATTCGGAGGGATGCATAAAATGAGCATTGTTCGGAAAAAGCGGGCGAATGTTTATGAGGATTGTGAGTATTTGGAGTATGGGGGGTTATTAGGAAAATTTTAGACACAAATGCATGCGTTGCGGTCTTGGCATAATGGCTGGGTTTGATTGGGATTGTCTTATGTAATATTAGTGTATTAAAATTCAGTTTTGCTTGGGGGCAAGCAAAAGTCAAGTGTGGGGTATTTTGATATGGGCATATTTAGTTATAAAATTCATGCATTATCTTAATACTTTATGTTGATTTTGTCTCATTTAATGAACAAAAGGTGCTTAATTAGATTAAATATTTCATTTTCAGCAACAAATACATGCTCGAAAGGAAAATGAAGCGGAACTAGCGATTGGACGCTTGGATCATGGATTTTGAAGAAAGAAGGATGTTGCTGGACATCTTGACCCCTCGTCAGTGTTTTGGCCATATCTCATGAACCGTAACTCCGATTGATGAGATTCAAAATGTTCTGAAAACTAGACACAATTTCGGATGACTTTCGTGTTTTGAGAAAATGCTGATTCCAAACGTACTCGGCGAGTAGGTTCGATTACTCGCCGAGTTGGTCTGAAGTTTCGGACGCGCTGACTTGCCGTACACGGGTTTTAAGTGACGTACTCGCCGAGTAGGTCACTGGACTCGCCGAGTAGCCCCTGTTTTGTGAAAATCTATATAAAGGGACTTTCAGATCGATACCCTAGCATATGGATGAACCCTTGGAGGCCAATTGTCGACTAAAGGTGCTGTTGGAGCGTGGGAAGCAAGGGAATCAACCCTACATTCAATTTTAAGGAGAATCAAGTCAAAATCAAGTTTACTCTTACCTAATCTCTTGTTTGAACTATGTTTTTACCAATTGATTTCGTTTTTGTGCTTGTTTCTGCTGTAATCATGAGCTAAAAACTCATAACTTCTGTTTGGGTAGACAATTTTGTGAACATGGATTTATTATTTGAGTAGGATTAATTTTAATTGGTGATTATGTTTTATTAAGCTTGTTAAAGAACCTTATGTGTTAACAATAACTATTCTTCTGTTAATAAATCAGTAATTAAGTTGTATGAACATCTCTTAGTTATTAATTTCATATGATTTATTGTGACCACATAGTTGTATGTCTAGGAATAACGAATGTGAAACTAGAATTAACTAGAAGATAGGTAAGTTAATGTGTGAGATTGTTTGATGAACATCAGCAAGAGGTTAATTGAAGGGCCAATTTAATTAACCATTACAAGTCTTATTTAACCCGAATCAATAACTAGGAAATTCGTTAATTTAGACAACTGGCCACTGCTTGAGTTAATTTGTTCCCTAAGGATTAGTAATAGCAAACGTGAAACTAATCATCTTAGTCGGTAGCCAATGAAGAATTAATCTGATACATTGAAATCATCCATGGGAACAAATGAGTCGAACCTAAACAGAAGTCCTCTTTATTATTGAATTTAGTTGATTTTTATTTGCTTAGCTCTTAGTTTCTTAGTTTAAGTTTTAGTTAATTGTTTAAGTTTCTAGTCTTGCAAAACTAGAGAAAACCCCCTTTCTATTATTTGTTTTATTTAGATAATATTAGCATTTATTTTGATTATTTACCGTTCCCTGTGTTTGATACCCTACTTTCTTGAACTATATTACTAATCGATAGGTACACTGCCTTTCGTGTGTTTATTTTGTGTCTAAGTTAGTAGGATTAAAACTAGTTGGTTTTACACACATCAGGGTATCTCACTAAGCTTTCGGGCTTACAGTTGTGGTTTAATGTTTTTCAGGTTCTTCAGGAGACTGTGGCAAGGCGAAGGCCCGATCGTACCGCTCCTCATGATTTTGTAGCAATGTGATTCTGGGAATACTCTAATGACTTGTATCGAAAAACTTTTTGTAAACTTTTTAATGAAAATCGGGTTGTTTTGAAAATTTTAAATTGGTTGTATTTTTCGGATGTTACAAGTTGGTATCAGAGCCTTGGTTTGAGTGAATTGGAGAAACACTTGTGTGACTCCAGTCTCAAATCAAGGAGAGTTTTCAAAAAGAGAATTTAAAATGGTTTTCAAAATAAGTAAAGTAGGACGCGGAGGTACGATCAGCCGGAGCCAGTAAGTAACCCCAAAATACCATACATGACAATTGTTTTATTGAGCTTTGATAGAACAGCATGCTAGAGTTAGGCTAGGGATCTTCAAGATTTATTGATGAGTTGCCTGATTTATGATGCCTGCTAGCCTAGGGTTCCTTGTGAGAGATTTCTAGTGTTCCTCTAGTTGTGAGGATAGAGCGTTGTTATGTGTGTCGCTAGGGTGTTGTGGGAGTACTTCATACAAATATGGGTTGGTGTGGAAGGTAGTATGGGCCCGTACTACTGAAAGCACGGACTCATACGCGTATCAGGGAAACCTTGACCTCTAGGGTTGGGATGAGAGCTGGTTCCCGGGTTAGTGGAATATGTCTGAGATTTGGTGTTTTATTTTCAGTATGGAGATTTCAGGGCACGCTGGGAGTGGATCCGGGTCAGGATCAGGAGCCGGAGAGGGAGTTCCGGGTGGGTCTGTATAGCCAGAGGTTGTCAGTCAGATGAGTACGAACGAGTTGGATGCGAGGATTCGTGAGATCCTGCATGATGAGGTTGCTGCATTGTTTCGAGCTGAGCTGCCGGAGTTGTTTGGGTCGATCAAGACTGCCATGGTGGAGTATTTTGATGAGCGCTATGCGGCTCTCACGGAGACGGCTGCCGCGGCGGCTACAGCAGTTGTAGCAGCGGCAGGGGGAGGAGCTAGTAGAGGTTTTCAGTATCGGGACTTCGATAATACGAAGCCTCCCACTTTTGATGGAGTTTAGGATCCGATCGTTGCTATGAGATGGTTATCAGATGTGGAAGGATGTTTCTTCACGTGTTCATACCCTGCTGATCAGAGGGTGAGGTGTGCTTTGAACCTGTTGAGGCTCGGAGCAAAGGATTGGTGGAGATTGACCACGGGGTCGTACTCGGATGCGCAGAGGGCTGCGATTTCATGGGATCGGTTCAGAGAGATGTTCAGCACTCGTTATGTTCCACAGGTCGAGAGGGAGAGGTTGGCTCAGGAGTTCTTGGAGCTGAAACAGGATTCGGAATGGGTGACGGAAATCACCAGGATGTTTACTGAGAGGGCGATGTTTTGCCCTGAGTTCGCTTCGGAGCAGGCTCAGATGTCCCGGTATCTGAGTATGCTTAAGAGAGACATCAGACAGTTTGTGTCTGCACAGAGGTGCGAGACTTTGTTGGAGTTGCAGGAGGCCGCCAGGCGGCATGAGTTAGAGATTGAGTTACAGGTGCGTGAGCTGAGGCAAGCTCCGGTTCAGTCGCAGCCGGCGACGAAACGGTCTAAGACCGTTGATTCCAGGATGGGAGATCAGGGTAGCCACGTTTGTGGAAAGTGTGGAAGGGGTCACACCGGGGGTTGTCGGTCCGGTGGAGCATGCCGCAAGTGCGGAAAGGAGGGACACTATGCGAGGGATTGTCGGCAGTCAGTGCCGGTTTAGGATACGAGGATATGCTATCATTGTCATCAGGTTGGACATTTGAAGGTCAACTGTCCACGGCTTGCTGCAGGACTGGTGCAGGCTCCAGCACCGGCTACGTTGAGGATCACAGGTGGAGGTCAGGGTGGAGCGGAGCCCCCAAGGGCTTAGGGTCGTGTTTTACAACTTGCTGCTACGGGTATGTTCTTTCCGCTATTTTGGTTATTTATGATTGTTGTAGAGTATTGTTATCTGCTAGTTTCGTTGGTTGGTTATGAAATTGCGTTTCGGGTTTTCGTGTGGTATCTGTTGTTCCTTGAGGGTTTGGCGAGTTGTGATCGAGATTTCGTTTTAGTATCTTGTATTCCCTGAAGGATCGTTATGGTTATGGATTAGTACGTCGAGCTATCATTGATTATGTTTGTGAGGATTGGTGGCGGATGCGGCGTTGGTTTGAAGGCCAGTTAGATTCTGCAGTCTGAGGAATCGATAGTTGAAGATTGGGTTCCTTTCGAGCGGGTTGTGCAGCGTGGGAACATGATTTGTATGAAAGTTGTTGGCGCTGGTGAAAAAAAAAACATTTTGAGTGCATGTGTTGATTCCTGCAAGGTTGCTTGGGGAGATCGGAGATGGCGACCGGTGACTAACTGTCAGTGTCTTAAGTGGGGGAGAATTGGAAATTCTCCGGATGATCGTTGGGCCTGAGAGGTTGTTTAGCTGCTTGGGGAAATTCAGCGGTATTTCTATCAGTCGAGAGCAGGCTCGTGTGGGTGAGTAACAGGCGTGCGGGGCGGAATACAGACCTAGAGCAGTTGATTAAGGAAGGCATGGGAGCAGGCCGGGATCGAGTATGTATGATGGAGATAGAGTTCGGAACCCCTAGAGGGCTAGAACGGTATGCACGGGAGGATTTCCCGAAGGGATGGTTCGGAGTGATGAATGCTAGTTGAGCGGTCCGGATAGACTGAAGGCCGGTAGGCATACCAGTCAGACCGAAGGCTCAGAGGACGGTCCAGTCAGATTGGCTGAAGGTTCTGAGAGTGGTCCAGATTGGCTGAAGGCCTGGGGAGGCGGTCCAGTCATGCTGAAGACTCTGCGAGTATTGTTGGATCGGTTCGAGGTTATGGGTCGCGTATGTTGCAGTGGGATTACATTGGGAGGTCTGGCCCCGGGTAGCGATCTTGAGCAGTGAAGGTAGTGCATGGGCTTGAGAGTCCTTGTGATGAGAGTCAGAGTAGTGGTGATGCATGGATGTTGAGTATGCTTTAAAGAGGTAGTGTAGCGTGGGATGAGCACCATAGTGCCTGCCATGGTGACTGGGCGGACAAGCGGTTTCCTTGGTAAAGAAAGAGGGAGGAATGAAATCCCAAAAGGGAGTGCGAATTCACGGAAGTGAAAGCGGCAGTGTAGAGTTATGATTGGAGTGGTCTGTCGATGGTCTTTGAGTAGCGTGTTGCGGCGGTAGAATAAAAGCTCATTCGACTTGATATGTTGCTCTGGGCGCGGAGGGAATACCGCAACGTAAAGCCAGGGAGAGGGGTTCGGAAGGGATAAAGAGAAAGAGTCTTGGACTCTCAGTGAGATTCTGATCAGGGTTCTGGGTATGTATCAGTGGTTCATCCTGGAAGGATGTTTGAGGATATCATCAGTATATCAGGTTATCCACACCTGAGGGTGCTAGAGCTAGATCAGCATGTGTGTGTGATTGCTAGAGGAGAACTCGGGGGAGTTGCTCCGAAATGGAGGAATGGGTCTTTCGGTTGGCATGGGATGGATAGAGTGGAATTCGGATCGGGAATCCGATGGTTCGTGGTTTTATAGCCATATGAGTCAAGTGAAAGATGAGGATTTGAGCAATAAGGCATCATGGGTAATTCTCGGTTGTTGAGCATGGTTATCGGAGGGTACAGTTGGTGCCCGGTTTGAGTAGGTGGTGGGGACACCGTATGGAAGGAGAAAGTGAGCTTCTGGTTCTATGGTTGTACCTTGAGGGACTTGGTTCGGTCAAGGTCAAGTGGTGCGTCGTGGGAAGTAATTTGAAGATGAGATGCCGAAGGCTTCGAGGACGAAGCCTAATTTAAGTGGGGGAGAATTGTAACATCCCGGAATCGCAAGAGTAGAGTTGAAGGGCTAAAAGTGTAAGTTTTAGAGGATGACTCGGCGAGTCCATGGATAGACTCGGCGAGTCAGGTCGCGGTCATGGTCGCGTGTCAAGTGGCCTACTCGGCGAGTCCCTAGGATGGACTCGGCGAGTAGGTGTTGTATGGAGAAAACCCTAATTTTTGGGGTTGAGCCCTATATAAAGAGCATTATACCCCTCCACAGCCTCCCTTATTCCCCCCTTGAATTCCAGAAACCCTAAATTCATGGAGAAATCATTTGTGGAGCAAATTAGAGCTTGGAGAGGTGTTGTTTGAAGAGATCTTGAAGGAGAAGTGGCTTGGATCAAAGGGCTTGGCTTGGATTCGAGTTTGGCTGCTATTGAGGCATCTTTTGGAGGTAATATCTTCATCCTTAGGCTGTGCATTCCTAGTTTCATCATTTTGGGGTTTGTGGGGAGTATGTCTTGGAATGTTTTGGAGTTTGGAGGATAGATCTGAGGTTGCTACCTCAGATCTGGAATATTGAAGGCCTAGAGTGCATTAAAGTTCCTGTGTTTGTGTGCTTAGTGAAGTCACCATGTCCCAAACCTCGGTTTTAAGGTGAATATGGCTTAAATCTCGTTAGATTCACGTAAAGTTTGCCACTTTACGTGATGGATGGATTGTAGGAGGTTGGATCTATGTTTTGGATCAATTGCATGGCCTGAGATGCTTCTGTATGGATTCAGACCGGTGGTACTCGACGAGTCACATGGGTGGACTCGACGAGTTGCTTGAAGATGGCCTGGGACTCGACGAGTTGGAAGAACAACTCGGCGAGTAGGTTGAAGATGGCCTTGGACTCGACGAGTCCATTTGGACTCGGCGAGTCTTGTCGAGGAAGTCCCAATATTTCTGGTTGAGTCGATGAATCGGTGAGTCCAGGGGATGACTCGGTGAGTTGGGTACGAGTGGACTCAGAGTTGTTGGACTCGACGAGTCTTGGGGTGACTCGGCGAGTTGGGTCGCTGATTGAAGGAAGTTCTGAGCATATGGACTCGGCGAGTCATCGGGTTGACTCGGCGAGTAGGGTTAGTCAGGGGTTGACTTTGACTTGTCCGTGGTTGACCAGTTGTCTTCCAGGAGTATTTTGGAAATTAAGGGTATTTATTGAGTTGTATGTTTTGATGTTTAGTGGAGGAGTTCGTGTCAGAGTTCGGAGCAGTGGGATCTTATCTTTTCCGCCGACAGTTTCGAGGTGAGTTATCCTCACTATATCAACAGGGTCTAAGGCACCAAGGTCGGCCCTTTATTGTATTGAGATTTGGTTATGGTTATTATGTTATTGTTTGATGTGTTTGCATCCTGGTAGCTAGGATGGTGCATGCTAGGAGGCCTTGCTAAGGTCAGTTTTCCCGATATACAGAGTGATGCTATGTTAGTGTCCAGTTAGGTCGATAACCCGGTTAGGGTAATGATATGCTACGTGATCTGCTTGCTCGGTTTGTTGACTATGACTGTTATATGAATGTATGTTTTGTGCACATGGTTGTTTGGACTGGAGATGGGTTGAGGCGGGTCCTGCTTTGTGCTGTAGGCCAAGATACCCAGGGCGGACCGGTTGTTCCGAAGGCCCAGCGAGCGGTCCGGATAGGCTGTAGGCCCCACGAGGGCGGACCAGACGTGCCGAGGCTCGGAGAGTGGACCAGGCCGACTGAAGGCCCGATGCGGGCGGACCAGTCACACTGTAGACTCAGAGAGTGGACCAGGTGGGTTGAAGGCCTGATGCGGGCGGACCAACCCCACTGTAGACTCGAAGGACATGACTAGATCTGGAAGATGGATCCGTTGGACTGGAGGCCCGATACGGCGGACCAGTCACACGGTAGACCCGATATGCATGGCTGTTCTATGTTCTGTTATGTTATGTATGTTTTATATGTTTTGGATCGGAAGGTCGCTGCCTGGAAGGGCGTCTGCGTGGTTGGTATTTTGGGGGTATCTTACTAAGCTTTCGGGCTTACAGTTGTGGTTTAATGTTTTTCAGGTTCTTCAGGAGACTGTGGCAAGGCGAAGGCGCGATCGTACTGCTCCTCATGATTTTGTAGCAATGTGATTCTGGGAATACTCTAATGACTTGTATCGAAAACCTTTTTGTAAACTTTTTAATGAAAATCGGGTTGTTTTGAAAAATTTAAATTGGTTGTATTTTTCGGATGTTACATATTCACTTATGGTAATAATGAACAATCTTATACAATTCTCAAGATAACCAGTTCTCTAGTATACATCTTTCACATTGGAAACCAACATACATGAAAGAATGGGACTTTCCTGTGGAAACAATGGACATAACCACGTATTCGGAAAACATTTTTTACATGTAGTAACTAACATTCAGGAAAGTATGGGACTTTCTTAGGATACCTTGTACATAACCAGGTCTAACTAGAATACATCATTTACATATGGTAACCAAGATTCAGGAAAGTACGGGACTTTCCTGGGGAAAACATTACATAACCAGAAAGGGTAACAAATCAGATAACCATACTTTACATATTTTACAATTGATAACATACAAATCAGGAAAGTATGGGACTTTCCTGGGAATACATTAGTACATAACCTGAACAGTATGTCAATCCAAATAACTTAACTATACATCTTTACAAGAGAAAACATGTTTTTCAATGTACAACTTTACTTTACATGTTGACAAACGATAACCAACCTTTATTAAGAAAATATAGGATTTTCTTAGTGTGCGTAACATTTCATAAATAGAAAAGAAACTTGAACAATTTCACAAACAAAACTGCTTATGAACTCACCAACGTTATGCTGATTTTCAAACCGCTTGTGTTCTCAGGTCAGCATTAGAACAGGTACCCGAAGATCCTTTTTGCTTGAAGTCGGAGTACTCATAAGACCCATTTCTTTTCGTTCATATTTATATGCTATGTATCACAACTGTACAAATTTTACTTTTGAAACAACTGTAAAACTTTTCTTATGTAATGTAATGGTTTTTTTACTTTACTTACTATGTGCATTGGATTTGATACTCAATGTGGAGTCAACCTCGGAAATGTTTCTGCCTTCGGTTTTCGGGGTGTGACACGGATCCTGATCTCCATCGAAAGTAGGGGGCTTCGTATTGTCGAAATCCCGATACTGAAAGCCTCGACCGGCTCCTCCCCCTACCGCTGCTACGACCATTGTAGCTGCCGCGACAGCCGTCTCTGTAAGAGCTGTGTAGCGCTCATCAAAGTACTCAACCATGGTGGTCTTGATCGGCCCAAACATCTCTAGAAACTCAGCCCGAAACATAGCAGCAACCTCATCATGCAGGATCTCACGAATCCTGGTATCCAACTCATCCGTACTCATCTGACGAATGACCTCGGGTGGTACTGATCCATCCTGATCACCCTCTCATTCTCCTGATCCCGATCCCAAACTGGATTCTAATCTGAGACGTCTCGTAATCGCCATACTGCAAAAACGTCACAAGAAACTCAGATACCTCGCATAACCACCGAGAACTAACCTTTACCCACCAACCTAGGGTTTGTGACTTCCTTGACACGCATATGGGTCCTGTTCTTTCAGTAGTACGAGCCCATACTACCTTCCACACCTACCCATATTTGTCTCAAGTATCACCACAACGCCCTAAACACAAACATACATAGCAAGCACTCGATCCTCACCCCTAGAGGAAAGCTGAATATCTCATAAAAAGAAGACCCTAGGCTAGCAGGTATCACAAATCAGAGAATTCTATCATGAAATTCCTGAATATCCCTAGCCTAGTACTAGCATGTTGTTCTAACATATCACATAATCAAATAACTTGTATGGTATTTTGGGGTCTACTTATTGGCTCTGGCTGATCGTACCTCCGCATCCTCCTCTACTTAATTTTGAAAAACATTTCAATTTCACTTTTAAAAACTCTCCTTGATTTGAGACTTGATTCACACGAATGTTCCTCTAATTCACTCAAACCAAGACTCTGATACCAACTTGTAACATCAAAAAATTTACAACCAATTTCATCTTTTCAAAAACAACCCATATTCATTAAGTTATTAAAAAAAGGTTTTCAATTCATTTATTATCAGAGTATCCTAGAACATCAACATAAATCTGAGGAGCGGTGCGATCACGCCTTCGCCTTGCCACGATCTCCTGAAGTACCTGGAACAATACACTGAAACTGTAAGCCCAAAAGCTTAGTGAGTTACCCCCAAAATACCGACCACAATACCATACACATATCATATCATATCATAAACAGAACAACCATGCATATCAAGTCTACAGTGTGACTAGTCTGCTTGCACCAGGCCTTCAATCCACCTAGTCCACTCTCTCTCCGAGTCTACAGTATGACTGGTCCGCCCGCACCGGGCCTTCAGTCCACCTGGTCCACTCTCTAAGTCTACAGTATGACTGGTCCGCCCGTATCGGGCCTTCAGTCTGTCTGGTCCACTCTCCGAGCCTCGGCACGTCTGGTCCGCCCTCTTAGGGCCTTCAGCCTATCCGTACCGCTCCCCGGGCCTTCAGCCTAACCGGTCCGCCTTGGGTATGTTGGCCTACAGCACAAAGTAGGACCCGCCTCAACCCGACCCCAATCCAACAACCATGTGCATATAAACATATAATCATATAACATCATACAGCTAATCAAATTGATCCGGCATATCACATCACACAACAACATCCTAACCAGGATAACAACCTAACCGGTCACTAGCATAGCATCATCCTATATACCACAATACCGACCGTAACCAGGTCTCTAACATATACCATCCTAACTACCAGGATGAAAACATATCAAAACAATAACATAACAAACAATACCCAGACTTCCATCTGATAAAGGGTCGGCCTTGGTGCCGTAGACCCTGTCGATATAGTGAGGATAACTCACCTTGCAACTGTCGAAAACCTGCAAATCTCAGGCTACTGATTCACCGGGATTCCCAACTTGTTGGTTTTTGAGCATTCTAACACTCCTAAGTGTACATGCAACACTAAATACCTTGGATCTATGTTTTCTCTATTATACATGCAAATATGAATATCCAAGATATTATACTAACTAGCATACAAAACTTTGATTCATATGAAATATAACAAGTTAGAATACATACCTCTTTGGTGTAGAATATCTTCATGAAACTTGAGTGCCTAGTGCCCCAAGTGTGACACCTCAAATGGTTCACACAACACCAAATACACTTGGAATAACTTGAGAGAAACTTGAACACTTCTAAAATCGGCTAGCCCTTTCTATCACACACACAGTGGCTGATTTTCTCCAAGAATAAGATCATTATATAGTTAGTGACAATTAGGGTAGACCCTAATTGTCATGGCTTTCCATTTCCTTGAATCCATGGGTTCAAATATACCATGGAGCATCCCTGGAACATCTTATGGGTTTTAGCCCAACTTGACAATCCATGAAGCATTAGCCCACTATACAAGTATGGATGATTTACACAATCAACCCATATATTTAATTAGTCTTCTTTTGATCATTTAATTAATTCTAGATTAATTCTTGATCAATACTAAATAAAAAAATCGTATTAATATATTAGAACTTATAATATATTAACCAACCTTAAGTGTTATTTCTCTCATTATAGTCTATCCAAATGCATGATGTCGTGCAACCCAAAGGGACCATGTCAGGTCGGGTCAAGTCTTACCAATTATAGTTATGTACTTAGACATTAATCAAATAGTCTCCCACTTGGATAAGTCTAAAACTATTATTCCGTATGACTTCAAGAACCGACTGGCAATCGTAGTTCACAAAAGCTTCCGTCGAACTTTGACCTTGTCGATGATCTCTAACCTTTGTCAATGACTTGTCCATTAGATAAGGGATCATATATTCGTCCATTCTAGACATCATATGGACTGAGACATGGATTGTAAATCATTCTCTCTGTCTATTTGTTGTTTCCCGATTTCTGATTCATGACGACTGACTGATTGAACAAATCAAATCGGTCCTGGCTTCGCCAAGCACTCACATGTGTCATCGCTAAATCATCGAGGGGCCCACATATATCGCTTTTATCCCGAAGGTAAAAGGATTGGATAAATTTCGACTCATATGGCTTGTTCTACTACTTGTTGAATCATACACAAAGGCACGTTTTATAACATCGAGTTACCAATGCGTTTTCACACAATCAATGTACAACCAACTTATAGTGACAACTCATATCTCTAGGTTTGAAGAATATAAGATACTATCGTCTCTTGATCACTCGTGATAAAATCCATGAAGTGATTCAAATGAGCGCGGGTTGAATCCAATACTCAGAACTTATGAGCACTCATGAGTGTTGTAGCACAACTTTGTCCACTAACTTGGACCTCTACAAGCCAACCCAAGACAGTCTTGATTCATATCTACTTCCAACGTATGACCGACTGTGGATGGTTTGAATAACTTAGTCATTCCTGAAGAATAACCTAGTTATTATGGAAGTCAAAACATGCAAAATGAAACACAAGAATAAATGAATCAAATGTGGTATCAAACCCTATGAATATAAATAGACCACTTTTATTTATCAGTATACTGATTACTCATTATTCATTGTTTCGGTTTTATCAACTTTATACTTGAATTAAAAACACTAGTTGTCCCATGCTCCAAGCATGTACACTATGTTTTTCTAAACAATAGCTTTTCCATACACTAAGTATGCACTCTATGTTTATCTATGATCCTTACTTTGTGAAATAAACCAATTGAACATAACTTCAATGATTCTAATTTCACACTCCCAAATTGAAACCTTGTTAGACTTTAAACTTAAATGCACTACCCTCTTGCAATGAATGTGTACAAAGTCACAAAGACTTGTCAACAAACATTACAGGGTATTCCCATAAAGACCTACTCCATGGACACAAAGCCTTATGTTCAAAGTATGCATTGCTTTGAACATGCTTCTTGCACTAAGTTTTTTTTCCAAATCTTACACAACTTGCTTCTATCTGTGGAGACAACTCTATATTCCCATTTTGACTACCACTTCTGAACAAGAGTTGCCTCTTTTCAGACTATGTCAATATGGCCCTTCCAAAATTCACACTATACTTCCAACTATCCTTGAGCAACCAATCTTTGGTAAACCTTAGATTTTCCTCGACAATTGCTTAATCACTTTAGTCATATCCAATTCTAGACCTTTTCCTCCTTAATTCCCCAAGGCATTTGGAAAATTCATAAAGAATAAAGATTATAGCACATGTAATCGATCTTGTACCTAAATCAAATGGGACACGATTCATGATGTTTCACATAAAGACATGGTTCTAGACCAGTCTTTTGCCATAATAATTTTTTGTTTTCCATATTCTCAAAATTTGTCAATGAAAAGGGATGTCGTAATCATAATCGAATTTTGAGAATGCAATATATAGAATTTTCTTAAGTTGAACCAAACCAACATAAAATTCATATATATATATATATATATATATATATATATATATATATATATATATATATATATATATATATATATATATATATTCTTGACTAAAGATGATTAAAATCTCAATATAAGCTCTTTAGAATGATTATAAACTCAATCTAGGCTTTCTAAAATTGAAATTAAGTATAATTTCCTCTCCATTAATTATAGCAAAACAACTTTTTCAACCCGTGCAACCCCATGAGTTGAAACTTTTGTTTTCTATAATTAACATTGCGAACTAGTAATACTTATCATAATTATCATGCTCCCATTAACATGATGATTATTAACATAAAACTTATGCTCCCACTAGCTTTGACATGTACTCAGAAAACAACTGGACTTGTAGAGGTTAATACTAGATTGCTTTGATAAGACTTTATCAAAATCATACACCTTATCTTAGATAGCTCACAGGTGTGTCTAAACAATTTCAGAACTATGAAAAAGAATGGTGCAATCATAGTCTCAATTGTCTAGACCTTTTCCATCTGCTTCAAATCTACTTGGTGGTAGTGTTGCCTCACCATCATTTTTCATGATTCGGAGAGAAACCTTATGACCCTTAGATTTTATGGTGTATGTGCTCTTATCCATGTGAATCTGTCAAAACCATAATCACAAGACAAGGTTAGTGACAAATCCAAACTCATATGCACTGAACTTATGCAATCTTAACTTCTTGCTACCTGGCAGTTAGGGCCTACCATTGCTTCCAAGTTGTTATGCGACCAACTAAGAACTCTAAGAACTCATATGCAAAGCCAAATTTAATTGGAATGGGCACAGACTATGTCAACACGATAGGTTATAAACCTCAAGTTGTGTGCTAGTGAAGAACCTCAGGTTTTTTCTTGATTAGTTCTAGAGACTTTCAAGACCTTTAAGACTCCCACTGTCCTCTTGACATATAAGACTCTCTTGCCAAATATTCAAGAGATAGTGCAACTTCTTTATCAAGACAAACACTTCACACACTTGGCCTTAGTTGGTCTTTGTTTAATCCAAAACATCACAACTTACCAACTTCAAATGTACAAGAGTAGGAGACTTTTACACTTACATTTGAAAAGTGTTTTTAACCATTCTTTAGGATATGTCACTCAACTTACAGTCTTGGAGTACGACTCTTAGACTTGTATTTGAACGAAGTATGACTCATCTTCTTGATTTGACCACTTCAACAATTCCTATCTCCTCTTCTTAGCTATCAGAATGCACTTAGAGGATGAATTGTGATAAGTTCTCTTAATCATTAAGATGATCATAAAACATGATACTAAAGTACTCTCCCATCTTTTAGGATTTGAGAAACTTTTATCCTTCTACCTAATTTATTTGATACTTCTCTTTCGTTCTGCCATACATTAAAACTTTTCCAATGCTTCAGAATTATACTTAAACTTATAAGCATAACCATATTTACTAAACTTTAGTAAATCATGACGAATAGTCTGATCGATCTTTGTGGTGTACTTGACCAGTGCACAAGAATGTGTACTCGATCCCTTTAGTCCTTCACTTGACTCACATATATATATATATATATATATATATATATATATATATATATATATATATATATGTGAACAAGGAATTAGTCTGAATTTTCCAAAGTTGAAAGTTCTCATTCATCATACTATACAACTTACGTGATTCCAAGCTTCGGTCCAATTGAGAACTTGGGTGATGAGAATCTTTCCTTATTTGGTAAATTTAGACACTACCACAAATGAAAGAATCAATTTCATATTCCGATGTTGCTATCAATGGAATCATATAAACAACAATTTCTTTCACAAATGCCATTGTAAGGATACTTAAAATAAATAATATTAAAAATTTCCTTTTTTTTTAAAAAAAAACTTTGTGGAAAAACTTATCCTTACAATCCATATGAAAACCTTGTTGCTATATATTCCTAAGCAATGTGTCATTACTCCTAAGTAACAACTTCAAAATTTTGATGTGATCGAAGTCCATCATCACGATCAGAAGTAGCATATACTTTCCTTAAGCTTTCTCTCTTTTCTTTGATTCTTAAAACATCACCATGTGACCTAGTCACATTATGTAATAGAATCTCCAAATAGGAGCTTAACATAGTTAGAAAATGGACTTTACCTGAAGTAGAGTCAAACTTACTGACTTTAACATCCTTAGGCAGCTTCGCAACCAATGCCCCTTCCTTTGCCAATAGATACCTATGGACCCTTGATAATAGGACTATCTCAGACTTAGTCTCTCTCTTTACCATTTGGTCAACCGAGTTGACTATGACCAATCCCTTTCCATTGGGAAAAGAGAGTTTTTTTCTGGATTTCCAGTGTCATCATTGTAAATGTCCATAAAGTTTTGGGAATTCGATCTTCTAATCAAATTTGTTTTACTAGCCTTCCAAATCATTGCTGATTCAGCAGTACCAAGCAAATAGATAAGATCATTAAGGGTCTTTTCATAGTGTGTTTCATAGGAGTCCCAAAGGAACTCACTATGAGACTTAGAAAGTGATTGAACCACCAACTTTCTCAAGACTTTGACACTCAACTCTCACGACTTGTCAATATGTGACTTCATCTCCAAGATGTGATCACACTTAGACCTTGCCTTGCCAATAGGGCTTGAGTGACCTTGAACTTGTGGGTTAGGGAGAATAATTGGAGGAGGTGGAGGAAGTGAAGTTCCAAGAGATTTGGGAAGATCATAGATGTCTGAGCTAGACATCTCTTTAGGAGATATTCAAGAAGGTTGATTCAAAGTCCTTAATATAACACCCAGTATGAAATATTAAGGCTAGGACCCAACACAATATTTTATAACTTGGAAGAGGGATGTCGTAATCCAGGCTATAAAATATTTGAAGGTAGGTGATTGACGGTTCAACAATTTCCACCATGAAAAATGAAATAGTTTATTAGGTTGGAAACTCCTAGATCTTTTGAGATTCATTGAACTTTTGAATGACAGGTTTCAATCTCGAGTGTGCCCTTCAGGTTTTGTGACTGGGATGCCAAGGAGCACAAAACAAGGTGTGAAGTAACCATGCAAATTACTTGGTACTCTTAAATTTTTATCACCGAACCTATGTGTCGGTAAACCATAGACACTCCACCGGCCTATGATAAACTTTAAGAAGCCCTTTGCCTACCTTGTTAAATCAAGCTAGTGTGTCGGTAAACTACACACGCTCCACCAACTGACTTAAGCAAAGTGCAAAGTGTAATTTCATGGGTTAGCACCTTATTCACATTTTCCTAAGTAACTAAGATTGGGAATTTATAAGTGTTTAGTTACTTAGTATTTATCATTAATACTTTTAATGAATGTAGAATTAATAGTCTTTGTCCTACCCGTTCGGCTAACGACCCTCCACCAGTCAAGGAAGCGGTGGGTGAGATTAGACACCCATTAATCTCCTATTTTATAGGCAACAACCTTATACCCCCCCCCCCCTTATAGACCGACTTCGTGAATGAGGCCTACTAACGGTAAGACTTACTTTACTATTATACATACATACATACATACATACATACATACATACATACATACATACATACATATATATATATATGTTATTAACTTATAATATTATAAAGTATAAGGGTTGAATTTTAACTTTTAAAATTCTAAGGGCTAATTTGGAGTTAAAGTATTCACAAGTGAAAACTTTTTCAAATTCCAAAACTTGAGGGCAAGTTTTGAAAATATTCAAAACTAATAAATTCCATAACTTATGTGTTTAAAGTAGTTTTAAATAAAAAAAAAACTCTTCAAGTTACATAACTTGAGGACAAGTTATGGAAGACTTTAAACTAATAAAAGAATATAACTTTTCTTTATTTTTGTAACTTATGGAACTAATTAAGGTTACACATTTTATTATTTAATGAAGTGACTCTTGAACCTCCATAACTTGAGGACAAAGTTATGGAGTCATAAAACAAGACTCTTCATATTTGTAACCTTTGCCAACTTTTATGAGTTTTAAGAAACTTAAATGTGACCTTTTATGTAACTTGAGGACAGGTTACACAAACACATTTTTGAATCATCACTTAGATTAAAATGGATTGAAAACACATAATCAATTAACTTATCTATTAATCTAAGCAACTCATATGAACAAGATAATTGAAATCAAACTTTTTCATGTAATTAGCATAACACTTTAACTAATACAAAACATGAATCTATTGATAATTATATTTGAAATTCGATTAGAATGAACATTACCACATCAAAAACAGGTTTATAGGTTCAAAAACAGCTTGTGGTAATATTCCTAGTCCATTTCTAGCCAAAACAATCGAATATATGCTGTTTGGGGGGTCCAACTTGTCGAGTGCACGAACCAACTTGGCAATTTGGATGCCTTTTGCCTTTGACTCATCGATTCCCTTCATGGACTCGGCGAGTCTGCTGTTCAGACAGCAACAAAATTCGATTTTTTCAGCCATTTTTGCAAGTATAACAAGAAATCAAGCCTAGGCTCTGATACCACTGCTGGGTTTTGAGCATTCTAACACTCCTAAGTGTACATGCAACCCTAAATACCTTGGATCTATGTTTTCTCTATTATACATGCAAATATGAATATCCAAGATATTATACTAACTAGTATACAAAACTTTGATTCATATGAAATATAACAAGTTAGAATACATAACTCTTTGATGTAGAATATCTTCATGAAGTTTGAGTGCCTAGTGCCCCAAGTGTGACACCTCAAATGGTTCACACAACACTAAATACACTTGGAATAACTTGAGAGAAACTTGAACACTTCTAAAATTGGCTAGCCCTTTCTATCACACACATAGTGGCTGATTTTCTCCAAGAATAAGATCATTATATAGTTAGTGACAATTAGGGTAGACCCTAATTGTCATGGCTTTCCATTTCCTTGTATCCATGGGTTCAAATATACCATGGAGCATCCCTGGAACATCTTATGGGTTTTAGCCCAACTTGACAATCCATGAAGCATTAGCCCACTATACAAGTATGGATGATTTACACAATCAACCCATATATTTAATTAGTCTTCTTTTGATCATTTAATTAATTCTAGATTAATTCTTGATCAATACTAATTAAATAATCTTATTAATATATTATAACTTATATTATATTAACCAACCTTAAGTGTTATTTCTCTCATTATAGTCTATCCAAATGTATGATGCTATACCCAAATGCACCATGTCGGGTCGGGTCAAGTCTTACCAATTATAGTTATCGACTTAGAAATTAATCCAACAAAATATCATATGAAAACCATCACATTAGAAACCATCATGACTTTCTAGACCAAGGGCCCACAACACTCATTAAGTCCATCATCCTTTTATTGGGCCAAGACCCAAAATCAAATCCTCATGCAAAGCCTAATATTGGCCCAATTTACTAAATTGGGCCCACCTCACCAAATGGGCCTAGATCCAAGGTCCATAATTATTATTTGGTCCAAATTACTCCATCCATAATATTCAGTCACAACCCTAGCCTAGCTAGCCCATAAACAGCCCAATCACTTAAGGCCTAATATGAAAATCCAACAGAGGGAATACGTTGGGTGTACCCCTCTTGGTACGCTGGGCGTACATCAATTCTCACGGACTGGAAACGGGGAACAGACCCACTACGCTGGGCGTACATTAATTTACGCGGGGCGTAAACTCGCTGAAATAAAATTCCTCATAAGTCCTTAATGGCTTAAGCTCTTAAGCCCAAACTTCAGATCCATCGACCGAACATGCCAAGGATCCAAAAAGTCTTAAACTTTATTACTTGGGACGTCCATAAGGCTCTTAACTCAAGGTCTTAATCTATTAAGACCTACCTACATCATTCATGAGACAACCAAAGCCATTGGGACCTCATTTTTCTTACTCAAGACCTCTCCTAAGGTTTGAAAGGACAGCTAATCTCAGCTAACTCGCATCATGTGTCACTTTGGGGTTTTGGGACAAGAAATGGTGTCAAAACTTCACCATACTTAGATATACACAAAATAGATGTCAAGCAAGAAGGTTTATACCTTTGGGAGCTCTTGAACCACCAATAAACTTTAGATCTACACGTTGGCCTTCTTCCTCTACTCACTAGAGGCAACACCTTCTTCTCAAAGCACTCCAAATTAACTTCAAAAGCTCACACACTCAAGAAGTGGGCTAGGGTTTGGGGAATATGGCTCTAAACAGTGGAGGCTAGGGCTTGGGGAGGTTATGAGCTCTTAAGGTTGTTTAAATATCCTCCACACCCGAAATATTAGGGTTTCCGGATGATAGACATATGCTGGGCGTCATTCCAGTACACTCGGCATACGTCGAGGGACCCCACGTTTCACTTACTCCATTACGCTGGGCGTAACCCATCCTACGCTGGGCGTAACCCATCCTACGCTGGGCGTACCTACGCGTGTCCCACATGCATGCATGGCCTTTCCTTGACAACTTTTTCCATTAAATTCCATAAGTGACAATATCTTCAAAGTGTCATAACTCCTTTGTTCTAAGTTCGTTTCCGACGAACTTTATATCCACGAAAAGGTGGCGAGAAGCCCTACGCTTCTAGCAACACACCCCGACCCGAAATCTTCTCGAATAAAACTCCTTGCTCATAAAATACCGAAACGCCCTTACTCTTGATCTCGGGGGATCCATGAATAATTAATCTTAGAACGGGGCGTTACACGAGGTGGGTCACTACAAAAGAAGCTTCCCAAAGGCAGGGAACGCCGGTGGTGTAGGAAGAGTTTTGGCTATAGGCCATGAGGAAGTAGTAGTCGACTCTACAGTGGACACTAGTACGTTTCTCCTCAATAACTCATCATGCTGAGTCTTCATCATGCTGACATCATGTATTACGAGAAGGCCATTCGACTTAATCTAGCGTCTAACGAAACTCTAGTTATCTATGGCGACAAACCCGGTACAAACCATCGTATCATCTCGAGCATACAAGCCCAGAAGTACTTATGAAAGGAATGTCATGCATTCCTTGATCATGTGGTTGATATGAGCCAAGATACGAAAGACATAAAGAACATCCCAGAAGTATACGACTTTCCCGACATCTTTCCAGAAGAACTACCAGGATTACCACCACAACGTCAAGTTGAGTTCAGAATCAACTTAGTTTTAGGGGCTACTCCCATAGCCAAATCGCCCTATCTTCTAGCACCAGCTGAGATGCAGGAGCTACCCGGTTAACTTAACGAATTGCTCAACAAGGGCTTTATTAGACCAAGCTTCTCACCCTGGGGAGCACCGATCTTATTTGTGAAGAAGAAAGACGGATCGTTTCGTATGTGCATCGACTACAGGGAACTAAACAAGTTACCGTCAAGAATCGTTATCCTCTACCTCGCATAGACGATTTGTTCGACCAACTGCAAGGGGTGAATTATTTTTCAAAGATAGTTCTGAGATTCGGGTATCACTAGTTACGAGTGTTAGAGGAGGATGTTCTCAAGACAGCCTTCTGAACTCGTTATGGACACTACGAGTTTGTAGTGATGCCATTCAGATTGACCAATGCGCCTACAGTATTCATGGACTTAATGAATAGGGTGTGCCATCCTTACTTGGATCAGTTCGTCATTGTGTTCATCGATGACATACTCATCTACTCTTAAAGTAAGGAGGAGCATAGTCAACATCTATGACAAGTCTTAGAAACACTACGATCAGAGAAGCTCTACGCGAAGCTCTCTAAGTGTGAATTTTGGATTGGAAGAGTCGAATTATTGGGTCACGTTGTTAGTGAAGAGGGAATTCATGTAGACCCTTCCAAAATTATGGCCATTGAGAACTATTCAGCACCGAAGATGCCTACATAAATTCGTCAATTTCTAGGTCTCGTTGGCTACTATCGCAGATTCATTCAGAACTTCTCTAGGATCGCGAAGCCGCTTACAACATTGACTTAGAAAGGTGTAGCCATTGACTGGGAAGAGAAACAAGAAAAGCGTTCCAAATGCTGAAGCAAGCCTTATGCAGTGCACCGATACTATCCCTCCCAGAAGGGATAGAAGACTTCGTAGTTTATTACGATGCATCCAACTAAAGGCTTGACTGTGTTCTTATGCAACGAGGTAAGGTCATTACCTATGCCTCAAGACAGCTAAAGACACATGAAGTCAACTACACCACACATGATCTTGAGATAGGAGCAGTGGTATTTGCTCTGAAGATCTGGAGACACTACCTATATGGTACAAAAATCACTATCTTTACAGACCACAAAAGCCTTCAACACATATTCGACCAGAAGGAGCTCAATATGAGACAATGAAGGTGGGTCGAGCTACTCAATGACTACATATGTGAAATTCGTTATCATCCCGGTAAAACCAACGTAGTAGTTGACGCCGTAATTCGGAAAGAATACTCTGGTCGTAGAGTCAAATCATTGACTATGGCTATCCATTCACATCTGTCCACACAAATTAAGGAGGCTCAACTTGAAGTCTTGAAACCTGAAAATGTGGCGGGTGAATCCCTATGAGGGATGGATAAAAACTTGGAAGTCAAGGGTGGCGGAGCCTTATATCTCATGGATCGGATCTGGGCATCGAGACACGGTGGTTTCAGAGACCTGGTCATGATAGAAGCGCATAGCACTCAATATTCCGTCCACCCAGGTTCAGATAAGATGTATCTAGATCTCAAAAATCTATACTGGTGGCCTAACATGAAAGAAGAGATTGCTACATTCGTGAGTAAGTGTCTTATTTGCGCTAAGGTTAACATCGAATACCAGAAACTCTCAGGTTTACTAAGCAACCGGAGATACCGGAATGGAAGTGGGAGCCGATCACGGTGGACTTCATATCCAAGTTGCCCAAGACAACGAATGGTCCCGATACCATTTGGGTGATCGTAGACAGGTTAACAAAGTTCGCACATTTCCTGGCTATCAAAGAAACGAACAAGATGGAGAAACTAACAAGACTTACATTAGGGATATCGTACGACTACATGGTGCTCCCATATCCATTATCTCTGATAAAGATAGTAGATTCACTTCAAGGTTCTGGCAGTCGCTACAAGGTTCCCTAGGAACTATGCTGGACATGAGTACAGCCTACCATCCGCAAACCGACGGACAAAGTGAGAGGACTATTCAAAATTTGGAAGATATGTTGCGATCCTGTGTGATTGACTTTGGGAATGCATGGGATACCCATTTGTCCCTTGTCGAGTTCTCCAACAATAACAATTATCACACGAGCATAAAGGCTGCTCCATTTGAAGCCCTCTATGGCCGAAAGTGCATATCACCTCTGTGATGGGATGAGGTGGGTGACATACAGTTAGCTAAAGGAAGAGTTCCTAACAGCACTCTCACAGGTCGAGAGATCATATGAGAAACGACAGAGATGATCGTTCAAAATCATGAACGATTGAAAGCCTCTAGAGACCGACAGAAAAGTCACGCAGACAAGAGAAGGAAACCTTCGAAATTCCAGGTTGGTGACCGTGTTCTATTGAAGGTCTCACCCTGGAACTGCTTGATACACTTCGGAAGGCATGGAAAGCTAAATCCAAGATACGTAGGGCCTTTCGAGATTATTGCTAGAATCGGCCCTATAGCTTACAAACTCAAACTACCTCACGGACATAGTAACGTACACCCTACTTTCCACGTTTTGAAATTGAAAAAGTGTCTGCCCAACGAGACTCTTGTAATCCCACTCGACGAGATCGAGATCAACGAGAGCCTCAACTTCAGGAAGAACCGGTATAGATCATGGACCGAGAGGTCAAGCAAACGAAACAAAGTCATATCCCGATAGTGAAGGTTTGCTGGAATCCCAAGCAGGGACCTGAGTTCACTTGGGAGCGTGAGGATCAAATGAAATTGAAATATCCTAATCTTTTTTACATAGTTATTTTTAATTGCTTAAAGTCTAATTTCAGGACAAAATTCTCTCTAACGGGGGGATGATGTGACAACCCGAAATATCTACCTTGTACAGCCATTCAATTCAATCAAAGTCAGACTTGTTTCTGCTATCTTTTAGCATTGTTTAGGGTCTTTTTAAGTGTTCTAAGCCCAGTACATTCAAGGATTGAGTGTTAGGAAGTATCTACTAGAGTTTGCTGTGCAACTTATAAGCTAGAAAACTCCAACACTTGGAGGTTACGGCCGTAAACTAGAGCTTACGGTCGTAAGCTCTTGGTTGGCCGTGAACTCCTTCCATAAGGATGATATCCCTTCATTTTTCTTCATTTCTTACAATTCCAACTTAGGAACACTCATTTCTCTCTCAAGTATCATCAAGATCACTTCTAATTCTCGACAAATTAGTAAGTGTTTCTTCCATTTATTAGTTGATGCACTTCTTAATCTAGTAAAACCCTATGATTTCATCCATGAAATCATCTCTTTTTAGGTTAGATCTTCAAGAACACCAAGAACGCACTAGTTCTTTGGGTCGTGAACACCCCTTTAAGCTTCAAAAATATAAGTATCCTTTCCATATACTAGTTATCCATTAGAAGCTCTTGAAATACATCCTTGAAAACAACCATTTCATCAAGAACATCAAGAGTTTACGGCCATAACTTTTCCCTTGGCAGTAAACTCTTCACAAGAAGATCATTGGCTGTGAACATCAATGGCCGTGAACACACCTAGGCCGTAAACACAGATTTGTGTGGCCGTAAACACCTTTAGTACAATCATACGTGATTGTAACACTTCATTCCAAGTGTTTCCTAGTCCATATGGTGGTTCCCTATCATGATTAGTTCTTATATACACTAATTATATACATATATGTATCATTATATTCTTAATAGGATCCGTTTGTGCTCGAGACTTCACTTGACACTTAGCATCCTATACCGATCTTACATTCGAATAACTCACTACAGGTGAGTTCATACCCCTTAACTTTTCCTTTAAATGATTTTAAATGCTTTTATGGGGGGGGGGGGGGGGATTAAAGTAGAAAACATTATAGTTATTGTATTAATCACATGTGATTAATAACTATCAAACAAGTGGATTTCTTATACTTCAAATTTGTGTTATCAAACAAACTATTTCAAAACATTTTATAAACTGACATCAAGTCATCTGTAACCATTTAAATGGTTAAAACTCTTTTATATGCTAAACTCTTTATCAAACTATTTTAAACTTATATATTGTGACAACCCAAAATTTCTATTTTTGTACAACCACTCACTTCAATAGGAGTCAGAACTGTTTCTACTAACTTTCCAACTTTCGGAGTCAGATTGAGTGTTTTAAAGTTAGCACTCCAAGAGATAACTGGAGAGAGGATGCCCTAGTATTTATTGTACATCAATAAAGTTCCAAAAACTCCAAGAGTTTGGAGTTTATGGCCCAAATGGTATTAGGGCCGTAAACACTAATGGCTATATAAGTGACACTTAGTTTATTTTTAGTTTTTTTTCACATTTCCAAGTCTAGAACCAATTCTCTCACAAGTATCATCCAAAGTTCTTCAAAAAATTTAAGAAAGTAAGTGTTTTCTTCCATGAAATCATTGCATTTGTGTAGATCTTCAAGTGTTCTTAGTTTCACCAAGAACACACACTAGTGTTCTTGGACTTGTAACACCCTTTCAAGCTCCTACAAAGTAAGAATCTTACCTTGGCTTGTTATAAGGTTTGTCACACTTCTTAAGCATCTAGAAAACACAAAGAACACAAGATCAAGGGGAGTTTACGGCCGTAAACTCCCAAGACTGTAAACCCCATTTTCGTTGCCATTAGGGCCATAAACCCTATAGGATGCAAGGCAAGTGACCCAGGACCCATCCGTGAAGTTCTTAGGACCTTAAAAACCAAAAAGACCATAAACCATATGGGTTTACGGCCGTAAACACATGGAGAAATGGTCCATGGGCCGTAAACTCCATATAGGGATGAAATGATGCCACAATCACTTCCAAAGGCTTAGACATGAAGTAGGAATGCTTCTTTTGGACTTAAAGGCTTCAAAATACAAAATGGTGGAAGTACCATGAATTTGTGGCCGTAAACTCATGGGTTTATGACCGTAAACTCCAAAGGAGTTGGTCTCAAAACTGTAAACTCCAATAGAGCGTTTCCTTGAACCCTAAACTCAAATGCAACATCCTACAACCCTTAGATGCAATCCTTAGTGCTTATAAAACTTGAATCAAGGTGTTTCCTAGTCTCGGAAGGTGTTTCCTTTCATATAGTTGTTTTTAAACACTATATTCATGTCAATATGTGTCCTTATATGTCATTAAGGACTAATTGTATCTCAGGATTTCATTCGTGGAACTTCTCATCCTTACACGCATACCCATTGAATCACCCACATCAGGTGAGTTTATACCCTGTAATAAATCTTTTAACTACTTTAGTTGTTTTAAGGGGGGGATACAAGTTGAACACAATGATAAGTGTGTAAATGGTTGTTATAAACATCCTTCAAAATGTTACTTATGTCACTTATAAGTTGTCAAAACATTTCAGAACTCTTTTAAAATTATGTTACTTTTAGTTATACAAAACTCTGTTTTTAAAGTACAAGCATAACTTAGTAGATAAACGAGTCTTTTGAATAACAGTCCAAGTGGAACATTAGTAAACTATGATAGGTATAGTTTAGGAGAATGCTATGCATTACTTCTAGTACAATGAAGCACACAAAGAGTCAGTTCATACATGAGTCAAACACACAGTGAAGAGAATCAAACAATACCATGCAAAATTTACTGAAGAGAATCAAACAATATCATACAGATAGAAAACACAATTAAGAGAAACAAACAAAACAAACAAGTTAGGTTGCTATAGCATGAGAACACACATACATGATCAAATTATACCAATAAATCACTAACTTATTGTTTTAAACAAAAGGTGATAGTTATATTGCGTATACATGATCATATACTTTAATATGGATTACATGGCTTGCAAGAATTTGCAGAGGTCGTGTTTAGTTTCCCCTAATCTCCCGACAGGGAGAGCGTATATTAAGGGCTCTAGCCTTCACATTATAACCGTAATAAAACAAATATGTTTTTAGGTTAATTAGTACATCTGCATGTCATTATAAACGACAACTATGTACTTACATTTCCCATTACTTTCATAAAGTGACGGTACCACTTGAAAGTCGAACTCAATCTATTTTCGAGTTATAAACTAGGGAAAACATACATTTTTATAGACGGCAGATGGAATTGTCGAGTCTAGCACATAACAGAAGATACCTTGGTAGAAGGCTACGATTAAATGGTAGGACTATAATGCTAGCCTTATGATTCCTTAATGTATACACTACAAGATATATACATATATATATATATATATATATATATATATATATATCTTGTAGTGTATACATTAAGGAATCATAAGGCTAGCATTATAGTCCTACCATTTAATCGTAGCCTTCTACCAAGGTATCTTCTGTTATGTGCTAGGGTCCGACAGGTAATAGGATGTGTGCTCTTCACTTCATTTCCTGTTCCTTGTTTGGTTGTGGGCTTGGAACGAATTCACCCAATCTATTATCCACCTAATTCTATATATATGTATGCTTAGTATACATCAAGTCATCATAAGGGTACCAGGTATGGGTCAGGTTATAGGACACAGAGTCAAAGCACTGTTTTACTAGTACAAAACATACTTTCCAAAATCAGTACTTATGGTATTCAAAACTAGAAACTTCCTAGTAAAGGGTTTAATCCAATTTATTAAACTAGTACATTTAAAGGACCTTAGGTAAGTAATTCTATAATACCTTAGTTTATACACCATGTTTATATATAAAACTAATACCCAATAGGTAGTTGGATGTGTGCTTTCCGCCTTACTTCCTGTTCCTTGTTTGGTTGTGGGCTTAGGGCAGATTCACCCAGTTAACTTTCTATCCGATATTAGATTATATATATCAGTATAAACTAAGCTATTATAAAATTAGTCACTGTGTTCACCATTTTATATTAAGAAATAAGGGTTTTCTTAAAGAACTTTTTATTAGATATAAAGGAACCATTACAATTAACTCCATGAGTAACAAGTGAATACACCATGGTTATATACGACAATGATCTAACAACCAATGGGATGTGTGCTATCCGCCTTACTTTGTTTACTTTGAGTCTTATATAACTTGTACCCACTTAGTACCCATAGAAAGAGTTGTAGTGTCATTTTACTTAAACTTCCATCAAAGTAGGAAATATAGGATTTTCTAGAGGAATAGGCGAGCTTTTCAAAAAAGAACTTACAACTTACAACATTTTACATTTACATGTTCAACAACACTTTAAAACTTACATATATCACTAAACTCTTATGAACTCACCAACTTAATTGCTGATAAACTCTTTCGAATAACTTGTATTCTCAGGAGACTATTAGACAGGTGCTCGTGCTGGGGATTCAGAAGATGAAGCATTATTGCTTCAAGTCTTGTTTTGTTATTTGTTTATCAACTCTACTTTTTGTGAATATACACATTGTAAACACTTTCTTTCGGAATGAAATGGTTGTTCATTACTTGCTTTCCATATACATATCTCGTGATACTAAACATGACGTCCTCCATCCCTGAACATTTTCGTCGTTCTGGTTTTGGGGTGTGACAGATTGGTATCAGAGCATTGTTTATAGTGAACTAAGTATATCAACCGATAAAAGATATACAACTATAAATACAATGGGGCTTAAGTGCTCTGGATAATGATATTTTTTTCTAGAGTATAACTGCAACTTATAAAAATATACCTGCTTGCTTATACATGTACATAATAGAACTAGTGTCACGAGGAGAACAGAACTAAAAGTATTTAAAGGTTGGGCACTATCGTCAACCCAAACAGTTATGTAATCATAACTAGGATCAATATAGCCTGATCAACTATATTCATTCGATATGTGACCGACATGTGTTTGGGAATGATGTGGTGTTGCAACAATGTTAAAACTTACCTGAACACCAGTCAAGGGAACGCCAGAACAAGTACATTTAGAGTTAGAATACTATAGGAGTATTCTATGATACGATAGCGCGATAACGAGTTTAGAACATACCAAGTACATTACGTTGAAATACTATAGGAGTATTTTAGTCCATATAAATAACTTATGTGACAACTTAAAAGACCCTTACGGATAGGTCTATAATCTTGCAATGTATATTCCTAAAGTTTTATGTATAATTAAGATCTTATAGACTTAGAATCTGTGGTATACGCTTCGCTATCCATTCCTCTTAAGGGTGTAGTTTTGGAGTAGGACCACTTATTCGAAGGTCTATTTAATCTTCAACTATATACAAACTTGTATACGTTGTACAATTATAGGAAGACTCTGTAAGGATAGCCCCATAAAGTTACCTTAAAGCTCATAGATTCTGTAGTCACTTTCATTCTCGCACGTCAATCCCAGATAGATGTAACCACTTCCTCATAGTAGACAACAGAAGAGTCCAGGAGGAACAAGAACAAGTTCATGAGAAGTTTCAAGGATAGATCAGCCAAAGTAACCAAAACATCTTACACGTCACACTAATAAATAATATTTCCTGTTAAATTATTGAGCGAGTGGAACCACTGCTCACATTATATATTGAGATTATTTTCTTACATGCAGTTGGTAACAGTTATTCAGGAAACATATATTCATTCGAGGATAGTTATTTCAAATTCATAGAGTTTATTAGGTATAGACTCGTTTAAGAATTGTTTCTAGAACCCTGTGGAAGTCAGGACCCGATACATCCAAATCTAGGCTAACCTTGTCTTTTCAGCTTTCGGCTTGTGTCCATTGCTTTAGACTTATTCCGTCTCATCTTTGTATTCTTTTAGCAAAGATGCCTCCTCTCAGATCTAGCAGACAAACTACTCTGATAACTCCAATACCGCCTCCTTCGCAAATCGATATGGCAACTATAAATGTTGTAGTGGTTGCGGCTGTGGCAACAACCATGGATCAATATCACTCCATCAGTACTAACGGAGGTGGAACGCCTACTGATTCTACTCAAGGTGAGGTCCTCGTGCACTCGAGAGAGTTCTCCTACAAGGACTTCACCAATTGCCAGCCATTGTCCTTTAGTGGGACTAAAGGAGTCATTGCCCTCATGCAATGGTTCGAGAAAACAAAGTCGATCTTCGAAATCTGTTTATGCCCAGAAGGAAGGCAGGTGAAGTTTGTTGCCTGCACCTTCTCTAGAAAGGCCCTAACATGGTGGAAAATCCATGTTAAGTCACTAACCCTATCAGTGGCTGACTCAATAGGTTGGGAAACCCTAAAAGAGTTAATGCGGGAGGAATACTGCCCGTTAGGTGAGATTCAAAAACTGGAACAAGAGTTGTGGGATCTCACTATGGTCGGCTCAGACATAGTGACCTACACTGACCGGTTCAGCGAACTAGCAGATCTATGCCCCGGGATGATTACCTCAGAGAACAAGAAGATAGAAAGATACATTTGGGGTCTGACTGCTTCGACCAAGGAAATGTGTTGTCTTCTAACCCAGCCACGTTCAATAGTGCTAAACGCCTAGCTCAGCGACTCATTGACTATGGAGTCCGCCATGGTGTAAAAGTTCCTACTCCTGAACCATCAAGGGAAGAGGGTTATAACCAGAAGTCGGGGAACAAGAGGAAGAAGAAGCGAACAACACAAGACACCCTGCAAGAGCAACGAGCAAGTACAATGTACGCCACTATGATGGCTACTGCTTCAGCACCTGCCAGTCGATATGCTGGAAACCTTCCGAAGTGTGGAAAGTGCAACTTTCACCACACCGGAGTATGCCGGGAAATGCAGTGTTTGAACTGCCACAGATGGGGACACACAGTCCGTTTCTACAAAGCACCGGCTCAACCGATCTCCCAATTCCTCAGAGTTAAAGAAAACCAAGCTTGTTATGGCTGTGGTGAGGTTGGACACAATCAGAGGGACTGCCCGATACTCAAGAACTCAGGCGCGGATGGACGCATTCTGATGATCACCACATGAGAATCTACCCCGGAGTCGTCGACGAGTAGCGGTATGATTTCGAAATAGTAATTACTTTTAAAATTAATTTATATTCATATAAGATTAAAAATTTGGGGATAACACTTAAAAGTAACTATAACAACTCACATGTTGAAATAGGTCGCAGTATTCAAGAGAACTAAAAGATCCGTTTTGAGAAGCTATTATGGCATACCATATACATCAAGGTTGTGCACAACTACGATGTTGCAGACTTAGAGTGAGTGACTCCACTTAGGTCCCCATTCCTTAATTGGTTGAGGATTTGAGGCAGAGTTACTCAATAGACTGTCTGGTTCATCTTAAATATTCATAACTTGTATATGCCAGGCGATGGTAGTGGTATAAAGGAGGACTATGATATAAAGTATACCCACCAGTTAGTAGTACACTTTTGTTTGTATGTATTCGCACATAGCAGTACGATACGTAGGAGTGTTATCTTCAGAGAGAAAACAGGAAACACGGCAACATTATTGAGAGTACGTTTACGAACATACTAGGAGTACATTGTGTTGGATATGGTGTCTAAGTCCATAACTTATTTGGTATATACTTGACCCGACCTGGCATGGTCCATTTGGGTTGCATTTCATCCACACTATTTATGGATAATTTTATGAGAGTTATACACATATGATTATTAATATATTATAAGTTATAATATATTAATATGAAGTCATGTTATTTAATTAGTCTTAGTCTTAAATTAATTATGAGTTAATTTAGAGATTAAAAGAAGACTAATTAGATTGTGGGCTATTGATTTTATATGGTGTGGGCTAACACCCATTT
Organism: Lactuca saligna; assembly: GCF_052625555.1. NCBI lineage: Eukaryota > Viridiplantae > Streptophyta > Magnoliopsida > Asterales > Asteraceae > Lactuca > Lactuca saligna. The sequence goes on from NC_136418.1 coordinate 89,462,097, forward strand.
GTTAATGGGTTGGGCTTGTATGGAAGTCCATGGATGATCCATGGAGCGTTTAACCCATGGATCCTTGGAAAAGGAAAAGTCATGGGTTATTAGGGTTTCACCCTAACCATGCACACTATATAACCATGCTTATGTTGCATGAAATAGCCACTAGTGTGTGTGTCTGTGTGTGGCCGAAAATTGTAGTGTGTATACACTCTCTCAAAGTTTTCCAAGAGTTTGTGGTGATTTGTGATTCCATTTGAGGCATTCACACTATTGGTGCTTGGCCCTCAAACTCCTTAAGAATCAAACTCATCAAAAGGTATGTAATCTCATCTAATTCTTTTATGTTTAAAAGTACCCCATGCCATGTTAGATAGGTTATGAAACTTGGAAAATTATTATTTTGCATGTATTTAGACAAACATAGATCCAAGGTTTATTAGGGTTGCATGCACACTTAGGAAGTGTTAGATTGCTCAAAACCCAACACATTGTCGAACACACTAGGAGCACAGCATCGATCATACATGGGATACATCGTCGTATATTAGATGTTTCTTTCATTTGACCAAAAATTTGTTCGGTAAAGATTCTGTTGCTATGAGTTGGTGTGGTCCTCACCATACTAAGTTCATATGTTTCTATCACCTCGATCGGCAAGTTCTCTAAACTTTCATCATTCGTATCGAAAGTCCGACCTAAACCTCGATTTTATCTTTCGTATTGTAAACCCCGAAGTACTCGTGCGAAGAGTACTTTTTCCTTCGAAGCCTTATCGTCAGATATCCACAGACCGTCACAAAATATCGCTCGTCCAGCAGACCAAGTTCAAGCACAGAGGCTAAGGACAAATATATCCCACCTATTCCTATTCAGTGTATACGTGAGGGTGGTATATGATTATGATTACATAGACTTAGTATGTGTGTTCCGCCCTTTCTCCTGTTCCATGTGTGGTTGTGGACCTGGGGCAGATTCGTACATTCGACCGTCTTACTAACCCTAATTATATACAACTTGTATACACGAGGTAATGATATATGGACCAAGTACGAATCCTATCATGAACAGAAGGGAAAAGTTGCCACGTCTACGAGTGGGTATTCTGCCAATCAGAAGAGAGCAACCCTAGTAGTAATATTAAGAAAGCTAATTTCGGGACAAAATTCCTTCTAACGGGGGGATGATGTGACAACCTGAAATTTCTATTTTTGTACAACCACTCACTTCAATAGGAGTAAGAACTGTTTCTGCTAACTTTCCATCTTTTCAGAGTCAGTTTGAGTGTTTTAAGGTTAGCACTCCAAGAGATAAATGGAGAGAGGATGTCCTAGTGTTTATTGTACATCAATAAAGTTCCAAAAACTCCAAGAGTTTGGCGTTTACAGCCTAAATGGTATTAGGGTTGTAAAACCTAATGTCTATATAAGTGACACTTAGTTTATTTTTAGTTTTTTTTCACATTTCCAAGTCTACAACCAATTCTCTCTCAAGTATCATTCGTGGAACTTCTCATCCTTACACGCATACCCATTGAATCACCCACATCAGGTGAGTTTATACCCCGTAATGAATCTTTTAACTATTTCAGTTGTTTTAAGGGGGGATAACACAATGATAACTGTGTAAATGGTTGTTATAAACATCCTTCAAAATGCTACTTATGTCACTTATAAGTTGTCAAAACATTTCAAAGCTCTTTTAAAGTTATGTTACTTTTAGTTATACAAAACTTTGTTTTTAAAGTACAAGCATAACTTAGTAGATAAACGAATCTTTTCAATAATAGTCCAAGTAGAACATTAGTAAACCATAATAGGTGTAGTTTAGGAGAATGCTATTCATTACTTCTAGTACAGTGAAGTACACAAAGAGTCAGTTCATACATGAGTCAAACACACAGTGAAGAGAATCAAACAATACCATGCAAAACATTTAGTGAAGAGAATCAAACAATATCATAAAGAGAGAACACACAAATAAGAGAAACAAACAAAACAAACAAGTTAGGTTGCTTTAGCATGAGAACACACATATATGATCTAATTATACCAATGAATCACTAACTTATTGTTTTCAACAAAAGGTGATAGTTATATTGGGTCAAACACACAGGCGAGCTTTTCAAAACAAAACTTACAACTTACAACATTTTACATTTACATGTTCAACAACACTTTACAACTTACTTACATCATTAAACTCTTATGAACTCACCAGCTTAATTGCTGATCAACTCTTTCAAATAACTTGTATTCTCAGGAGACTATTAGACATGAGTCAAACACACAGGCAAGCTTTTCAAAACAGAATGTACAACTTACAACATTTTACATTTACATGTTCAAAAACACTTTACAACCTACAAACATCACTAAACTCTTATGAACTCAACAGCTTAATTGTTGATCAACTCTTTCAAATAACTTGTATTCTCAGGAGACTATTAGACAGGTACTCGTGCTGGGGATTTAGAAGATGAAGCATTATAGCTTCATGTCTTGTTTTGTTATTTGTTTATGAATTCTATGTTTTTTGAACACACACATTGTAAACACTTTCTTTCGGAATGAAATGGTTGTTCATTACTTGTTACCATATACATATCTCGTGATATTAAACATGACGTCCTCAACCCCTCAACGTTTCCGTCGTTCCGATTTTGGGGTGTGACATATATTGTCAAAATCATGTATATATAGATATAGTTATATAAATAAGGTTGAAAGGGCTTAGGACTAATAACTCGCTTTATTTCATGTTCCACGTATGGTTGTGTACTTAGGGTATCTGTCACACCCGAAAACCATGAACGGTGGAAACGTTTTGGGGCGGACGATGTCATGTCCAGTATCACAACAATGAAAAGTAGTAAACAGGCAACAACATCATCCATTGCATTAATAATATAATTTTAATACAAGTGTGTTCTTTCAAATTATGATAAACACTAAAGTATAAATCAAAATGAAAGATGAGTCTTGAACGAGCTCCATCTTCTCTAAACCTTGCATTTGTACATGTCTACTGTTGACTTGAGGATACAAGTTATTTTGAAAGAGAGTATCAGCTTTAAGCTGGTGAGATCATAAGTATTTTAGTGTCTTAATTTGTATGTAAGCATTTGTATGTATTTGAAATGTAATTATTTGTATGTATTTGAAATGTAAGTATTTGTATGTATTTGAAATGTAAGTATGAAAACGTTTTGAACATCCTAGAAAACCATATGTTTCCTACTAAAAGAATCCTTCTACCAAGGCATCTAGTATCTATCTGTGTCTATTGTACGAGTGTGTATTTTCCCAAATCTAACTATCATTAACCAAAAATATAGTATTTACATTACCGTGCATCGTGTGAATGTTCACGAAGCAAATGTAATGGGGAAATAATGAAGTACTGTAGTTTTATAATAAGTGACTATTACTGTACTAACTAACATAAACCAAATGAAATTTAAAGTAACATGTGATCGGCCTGTATCCTGATACCGACTCAATAGTAAAATGATGATGTAAGTGTTGGATAAGGTATCTAAGTCCATAACTTATTTGGTATATACTTGACCCGACCCGGCATGGTCCATTTGGGTTGCACTTCACCCGAACTATTTATGGATAGTTTTATGAGAGTTATACACATATGTTTATTAATATATTGTAAGTCATAATATATTAATATGAAGTCATGTTATTTAATTAGTCTTAGTCTTAAATTAATTATGAATTAATTTAGAGATTAAAAGGAAGACTAATTAAATTGTGGGCTATTGTATTTTATATGGTGTGGGCTAACACTCATTTGTTAATAGGATAGGCTTATATGGAAATCCATGGATAATCCATGGAGCTTTTAACCCATGAATCCTTGGAAAAGGAAAGGTCATGGGTTATTAGGGTTTCACCCTGACCATGCACACTATATAAGCATGCTTATGTTGCATGAAATATCCACTAGTCTGTGTGTTTGTGTGTGGCCGAATTTCCAAGTGTGTATACACTCTCTCAAAGTTTTCCAAGTGTTTGTGGTGATTTGTGATTTCCTTTTGATCCATTCACACTATTGGTGTTTGGCTCTCAAACTCCAAGGAATCAAACTCATAAAAAGGTACGTAATATCATCTAATTCTTTTATGTTTAAAAGTACCCCATGCCATGTTAGATAGGTTACGAACCTTGGAAAATTATTATTTTGCATGTATTTAGACAAACATAGATCCAAGGTTTATTAGGGTTGCATGCACACTTAGGAAGTGTTAGATTGCTCAAAACCCAATAGTGGTATCAGGACTAGGCTTGCTTGTTTGATACTTGACGCAAAATAGTGAAAATAGTCGAAATTTTTTGTTGTTTGCATGATGGACTCGCCGAGTCCATGGGGGACTCGCCGAGTTCAAGGCAAAATTCATCCTACTCGCCGAGTAGGTTTGTGCACTCGGCGAGTAGAAGGTTCAGAATGTAGATTTTCGACTTTTGCTGCTGGAAATGGACTAGAAACTTTACCCTAAACTGTTTTGATGTTTTAAAACTTATTTTAGTTGGTGTAATGGTTGTTCTAATCCATTTACAATGGCTTATATCAAAATTTCATGTTATATGTGTTCATGTTTTCTTGAAATTTTGATGTTCATGTTCTTATGAATTTAGAAGATGATAGGAATTATTTGCTAAATTGTTTAGAATTAATTCTCAATCATTTATGTGTTTTAATGGAGTCCATAATTTGTCCTCAAGTTATGGATATCCAAAGGTCACTTTTCTTTAACACACATTAAAAACACATAAGTTAGATAAAATGAAGAGTCTTCATTTTTATGAACCTTTAATTCATAAGTTATAAAATGAAAAGTTTTGAAGAGTTACAAAACTTGCCCTCAAGTTTTGGAATTTGGAAAAGTTTCACACACTTTAATAAACTTTAATTCCAACACTTAGAATTTTAAAAGTTAAAATTCAACACTTATACTATTTATAACATTAATGGTTAATTATTATATATATGTATAAGAACAAGTCGTTTTACCGTTAGTAGGCTTCATTCACGAAGCTGATCTATAAGGTGGGTATAAGGTTGTTGCCTATAAAATGGCAACTTAATGGGTGTCCACTCTCACCCACCGCTTGCTTGACTGGTGGAGGGTCGTTAACCGAACGGGTAAGACAAGTACTTATAAATTATCATTAAGTATGATGAATATTATAAAGTAACTAAATGTTTTATTTAATTCCCAATCTTAGTTACTTTAGGAAAAATGTGAATTTGGTGCTAGCCCATGGAATTCACACTTTGTACCTTACCAAGTCGTTGGTGGAGCGTGTGTGGTTTACCGGCACATTAACTTGGACTAGTAAGGATCACGAAGGGTGACTTAATTTTATCATAGATCGGTGGAGCACGTGTGGTTTACCGGCACATTGATTAGGTGATAATATTAAGGGTACCATGTGAATTGGTATGGTTATTCACACCTTGTTTTGTGATCCTCGGCATACCACTCACAAAACATGAAGGGCACAATCAAGATTGAAACATGCCATTGAAAAGTTCAAGGAATCTTAAAAGCATCTAGGAATTTCAAATCCAATTAAAACCTAATAAATCATTTCGTTTTCATGGTGGAAATTGGTGAATCGTCATTCACCTACCTTTCAAATATATTATTACTCAGATTACGGCGTACCTCTTCGAAGTATAATACATTGTGATTGGATCCTAGCCTTAATATTACATTTGGGTGTCTTATTAAGGACTCTATATATCTAATCTAAACTTGTTCTCTTCTTTTCAGATGTCTTCCAACAACAATGCTTCGGGGCTCCAACCCAACTGGTTCTTTCTCTCTCATGAATCTTTGTGGAAAAGTCATCTTTGATGGTTCCAACTTCATGGATTGGATAAGGAACATCAGGATGGTAACTCGTTATAAGGAAAAGGAATATGTCCAAGATAAGGAGTTAAAAGAGCTTGATGACTCCACTGCTACTCCTGAGGAGATCACTGAATTCGGGACACATGAGAGAGATGCTACTAAGGTGGCATGCATCATGATGGCCACGATGACAGCCAAACTCCAAAAGTCCTATGAGGACTTCTACCCTTTTGAGATGCACCAAGACCTGATGGAAAGGTACCATCAGAGTGCTCTTCAGGAGCGGTATGAAATAATCTCCTCCATGATAACAACCCGCATGAAGGACGGTGAATCCGTCACGGGCCACATGCAAAAGATGCAAAGGTATGTGGACCATTTGCACAAGCTAAACGTGAATTTCCCTGAGGAGTTGGCAATTGACATCATTTTGCACTCCTTACCTTCTTGTTATGACCATTTTCGTATGACATATCATATGAACAAGGAGGAAGTTACTCTTAGCAAACTTCAAGGACTCTTGAAGACCACTGAAACCGGTCTTAAGGGTAAATCGGTTGTTACCTCTACTACTCCTACTGAAGGATGGGAAAGAGAAACCCATCCACACAGGTATTTACACAATATTGTCTAATAACTCACCATATTCTAACTCTTGGGTGCTTGATACAGGATGTGGTATTCACATATGTTCAAATTTGTAGGGCCTAAGAAGAAGTGAGGATGTGGAGCACGGGAAGATAAACTTGATCATGGGGAATAGGAAGGCTTCTCCTGTTTCCAAGATTGGGGTTTATACTTTGTTGCTGAATAATGGGTTAAAATTAGATTTGAATAAATGTGTGTACTCGCCAGAAATGGAAAGAAATATTATTTCTTTTCATGGTTTGTACAAACAAGGTTTTACCTTTTCATTTGATAATAAATGTGGTGGTATTGAAGCTTTCTTTAGTAATGTGTTTTATTTTAAAGCATTACCTTGTGACAGTGTGTATGAAACTGCGTCGGTTGTAGATAACCTAGGAAATAATGTGTGGTATATTGATTCTTCTACCAGCTTAGATAAAGCATCATTATGGCAATTCCGTCTTGGACATGTAAACAAGAAACGCATAGGCCAACTCCAAAAGGATGAAGTCTTGGAATCATTCGACCTGAAATCAGATGATAGTTGTGAATCTTGTCTACTTGGAAAGATGACAAAATCACCCTTCACTGGTACTTGTGAAAGCGGTGCAGGTTTGTTGGACCTAATACATACCGATGTATGTGGACCATTCAAAACTGCCACAAGGGATGCTAATCGGTATTATGTGACTTTTATTGATGATTTTAGTAGATATGGTTATGTCTACTTAATCAAACATAAGTCAGAAACCTTTGAAAGGTTTAAAGAATTTAAGCAGGAAGTAGAAAATCAATTGGGCAGGAACGTTAAGGTACTTCGATCCGATCGAGGTGGTGAGTACCTTAGCACCGAGTTCCTTGACTATCATAAGGAGTGTGGGATTGTCTCACAATTGACACCTCCCAGGACACCACAGCTGAATGGTGTATTTGAGAGGCGTAATCGGACCTTGTTACACATGGTTCGCTCTATGATGAGTCGATCTTCGCTACCAATCTCTTTTTGGGGGTATGCCTTAGAGACTGCCGCCCATATCCTTAATCTAGTCCCTACAAAGAAGGTTACCAAAACACCTCATGAGATGTGGACTGGGAAGGCTCCCAAATTAGACCACATCAAGATTTGGGGTTGTGAGGCTTTCGTGAGGCGCGAGACTCATGATAAGCTCGAACCCCGAAGCGAAAGGTGTATTTTCATCGGCTACCCACAGAAATCCTTTGGTTATCTCTTCTACAGACCCAGTGAGAATGTGGTCTTTGTGTCGAGAAGAGTGGTCTTTCGTGAGAGAGAATTTATAAGCCAAGGAGACAGTGGGAGGCAAATTGACCTTGAAGAAATTCAAGAATCAATTGGTGAAGGAACCTCAGACACTAGCAATCAACCTGAGGAGGAAACTCCTGTTGAGCTGGTTGACACACCTATACCTCCGAGGCGTTCCACTCGGGCTAGGAACACACCTGAGTTTTATTATGGTTTTCATATTACTACGGAAGGTGATACATTTATCAGTGATAGTACACTGGTAAATTTGGATGAACCTAGCAGTGTTAAGGAAGCCATGGCAGGCCTGGAGTCTGCTAAATGGAAGGAGGCTATGGATAGTGAGATACAGTCCACGTATGACAATCAAGTGTGGAACTTGGTTGACAATGTGTCGGGCCGTAAGATAGTCGGGTGCAAATGGATCTTCAAGAAGAAGATTGACATGGAAGGTAAAGTGCACACCTATAAGGCTCAACTGGTTGCGAAGGGTTTTACTCAGACTCAGGGTATTGATTATGATGAAACCTTCTCACCGGTAGCTAAGATTAAGTCTATTAGGATTATGCTGGCCATTGCTGCATTTCATGATTATGAAATATGGAAAATAGATGTCAAAACGCCTTTCTTATTGGAAAGTTGGCTGAGGATGTGTACATGAATTAGCCAGAGGGTTTTATCAGTGCAGAGTACCCTAATAGAGTATGCAAGCTTGAAAAATCCATTTATGGATTAAAACAAGCATCTCATAGTTGGAATCTTTGTTTTGATGAGAAGGTCAAAGAGTTTGGGTTCTCGAGAATCGAAGATGAGTCCTGCGTGTATGTCAGAGCTAGTGGGAGTATAGTTAGTTTTTTGGTACTGTATGTGGATGACATACTCCTTATAGGAAATGACATCCCAACTTTGCAAGAGGCTATGTCCTGGCTTGGGAAGTGCTTTGCTATGAAGGATGTAGGGGAAGCTGCCTATATTCTAGGGATAAAGATACTAAGAGAAAGGAGTAAAAGACTAATTGGACTTAGTCAGAGTACCTATTTGGATAAATTGTTGAAAAGATTCAACATGTAGAATTCCAAGAAAGGAGATTTACCGATCCAAAGCAATGCCAAGCTGAGTAAGATTCAGAGTCCGAGTGCAGAGGCAGAGATAGCTGAGATGAGCCAATTACCGTATGCTTCTGCTGTTTGCTCGATCACGTATTCTATGACTTGTACCCGACCTGATGTGGCCTTTGCTTTGAGCATGGTCAGCATATATCAGGGGAACCCTAGCAAGGCTCATTGGACCGTGGTAAAGAATATTCTCAAGTACCTGCGAAGGACTAAGGATTGGATCCTTACCCTTGGTGGGAGTGATGACTTGAGAGTATTGCGGTATAGTGATGCTAGTGTTCAGACTGATAGGGATAACTTCTGCTCTCAGTCAGGCTGGGTCTTTGCCTTAAATAGAGGAGCAATATCTTGGAAGAGTTCTAAGCAGGAGATGGTGGTTGATTCGACTTGTGAATCAGAGTACATAGCAGCGAGTGAAACAGTGAAGGAGGAAATATGGCTGAAGAACTTCATCGGAGACCTTGGAGTTGTACCAGCTGTTGAAGAGCCTATGGAAATTTTCTGGACAGCAATAGTGCAGTTGCTTTAGCTAAAGAACCGAGAGATCATGGGAGATCCCGACACATTGACAGAAAACATCACTTCATAAGACAAAAAATGGAAGAAGGACTCCTCATGGCAAAGAGGATATCGTCAGATGAGAACCCTTCGGATCCCCTTACAAAGGGACTGACAAGGGCTAAGCATTTTCAGCATGCGAGGCGTATCGGGCTGAGGGACGATATTAGTTTTACACATTAGATAGTTTTTCTGAAACTTGTAAAATGTAATTGACATTTGATGATGAATAAAATTGTGATTTATTTATAAGTAAGGTGTTGTTATCATTGTCAATTATTTACAATTGTTTCAGCTTTGCATGTTTTGACTTCCAGAATAATTAATTTATTCAAACCTCCACAATCGGTCATACGTCGGAAGTAGGTATGAATCAAGATTGTCATGAATTGGGTTTGTAGATGGATAAAAGTGTTTAGACATAGCAATGGTTGCTACAACATTCATGAGTGCTCATAAGTTATGAGTATTGGAATAAACCCACGCTCACTTGTATCACTTCATGGAATTTATCTCGAGTGATCGTGAGACGATAATATCATATAAGTCTTCAAACCTAGAGATATAAGTTGATACCTATGAGTTCGTTGTGCATTGATTGCATGTAAACGTATCAGTAACTTGATGTTATAAAACGTGCCTTTGTGGATAATTCAACAAGTAGTAGAACAAGCATATGAGTCGAAGTTTATCTATTCCTTCTAGAAATAGAAGCGATATCTGGGCTCCTCGATGATTTTGTGTTGACCCATGTACCGGGCCCGGTCAGAACTAAATTGAAATGTTCAATTAAGTTCTTTGTCAAACAAATCAGAAATCAAGAAACAATTGCAAGACAATAAGTAAGACATTGTTCCATGTATTTGTCCGGCTGATATCATGAGAACAAAGGACTATATGATCACTTATCTAAAATGGCGCTTCATAGTTCAACAGAGTTTTCGAGAGCTACGATTGCCAGTTGGTTCTTGAAGTAATACAGGCAAATACAGTTATTAGACTTATCCAAATGGGAGTATGTTGGATAAGGTGTCTAAGTCCATAACTTATTTGGTATACTTGACCCGAACTATTTATGGATAGTTTTATGAGAGTTATACACATATTTTTATTAATATATTGCAAGTTATAATATATTAATATGAAGTCATGTTATTTAATTAGTCTTAGTCTTAAATTAATTATGAATTAATTTAGAGATTAAAAGGAAGACTAATTAAATTGTGGGCTATTGTATTTTATATGGTGTGGGCTAACACTCATTTGTTAATGGGATAGGATTATATGGAAGTCCATGGATAATCCATGGAGCTTTTAACCCATGGATCCTTGGAAAAGGAAAGGTCATGGGTTATTAGGGTTTCACCCTAACCATGCACACTATATAAGCATGCTTATGATGCATGAAATAGCCACTAGTGTATGTGTTTGTGTGTGGCCGAATTTCCAAGTGTGTATACACTCTTTCAAAGTTTTCCAAGTGTTTGTGGTGATTTGTGATTTCCATTTGAGGCATTCACACTATTGGTGCTTGGCTCTCAAACTCCAAGGAATCAAACTCATGAAAAGGTATGTAATATCATCTAATTCTTTTATGTTTAAAAGTACCCCATGCCATGTTAGATAGGTTATGAACCTTGGAAAATTATTATTTTGCATGTATTTAGACAAACATAGATCCAAGGTTTATTAGGGTTGCATGTACACTTAGGAAGTGTTAGATTGCTAAAAACCCAATAGTAAGACGCCGTAAGAAATGACATTTGGCACCCGTAGACTTGCAAGTCCCACTGTAGCGAGCAGCAAGGTGTAGGATAGTCAATCCAGTATGGATCTATATGCATACTGTAACAGCCCGGAATTTCAGGTATTGTTTTAAAACTATTTTTGGGACATTTTAGGAAGGGACTCGGCGAGTTGGTGCCTGACTCGCCGAGTAGGACCACAGGCTTGGTCGCGGATGCGCGACTGGACTCGACGAGTCCAGATATGGACTCGGCGAGTCGACGCTGTTCAGCAGAAACCCTAGCCGTTTAGTTTGGAACGTATATAATGCCTCTTAGGCCGTCACTGTACGGTTTTTTGGACGATTGTGAAGAACCTAAGCATCTGTGGACGACTAGAAGAGAAGGGAAGGCTATTGGGACCCTGAGGAGATTGTTAGGCAAGAAGAGGCAAGGTTTTGGTCAAAGGAAGATCAAGAGGATTGAGTTCTGAAGGTTGGGGACACAGAGAACACGTTTTTCAGGTAATACTCGGACCATTTCTGTTGTTTTGGTGGTGTACACGAATCTAGGGTTTATGAGACCCATTTGGTGATTAGATAGATTGTTATGTTGTTACCCAATCGTTTATACCCCAGTAATAGGATGCTTAGAGGTCCAGAAAGTCCCATGATTGCATGTCTCGGGACCATGCGTATTTCAGGAGGCAGATGATCGACGGCATGGCATGGACTCGCCGAGTCCAATGATCAGACTCGGCGAGTAGCTTGAAGATTTACTGGGACTCGCCGAGTTGTTCTTCAGACTTGGCGAGTAGCTTGAGGATTCATTGGAACTCGTCGAGTTGTTCTTCAGACTCGGCGAGTGGAGTCGGGGTGGCCCCGCGATTCTTCCACGAGGATCTCATCGAGTCAAGAGGGAGACTCGACGAGTAGAAAGGGGAAACAACAGGGAAGTTGGGGAGGACGTCTAGACTCGCCGAGTCGCCTTTGCACTCGACGAGTCCGGTCAAGTTGACCGTTGACCAGAGTTGACCTGCATGTAATTTCGTAGGGTCAGTTGTATTGTTTGATAAGATTATTAATAAGGGTATATGGTATTATAGGGAGTCTGCAGATTGGCGGATCGAGTGCGAGTGGTTTCAAGAGTTTATAGTTTACATACTACGAGGTGAGTCTTCTCACTATACTTCACCCGGAAGGGTTTGACTGTGAGACCGGAAGGTCGTATACGATATGTGTTATTTATGCTATAAATAGAAAGGTAGATGTTATGCATGATATGTATGTTTATACGGGCCGGAAGGCGATATATTATGTGACAGAAAGGTCAGGTATGATGTATGATGTATGTGCTATGTGTGTTATATTAAATGTATTATGTGTTGTAAATGTTATGGGCCGGAAGGCAATATACTATGGGCCGGAAGGCAATATGATACGGGCCGGAAGGCAATATGTTATGGGCCGGAAGGCAATTATGTTACGGGCTGGAAGGCAATGTATTGTGGACCGGAAGGTCAGGGCCTGGAAAGGCGTATGTGTGTAAGTCGTATACTGGGGAACTCACTAAGCATTTATGCTTACAAGTTGTTATGTATGTGTTTCAGGTACTAGCGAGGACCATGGGAAGGCGCCGGCATGATGCATACACACTGCTGCTATTTGAGATCTTGGGGATTTTATATATGTATTTGATATGAAACATGAAATAAATATTATTGGTTGAATGAAACTACCTTATTTTAAATGAAAATTTTATTTGAAAAATTGAGCTGTTACACATACTCATACGCTCTCCAATTAAGGAGATTCTGGATACAAAAATGGTCATGGCAGGTAGTGCCATGACCCGTTTAATAGCTCACATAACTGAATGTAATATATATGTAATGTATGTTAGCTGTATTGTATGTTCTCCCTCTGTCTAGCCTGTATGTTCTCTCTGTATAGTATTGTAATGTATTGTGTGTACTAGTTTTATTGTGTGTTCTCTCTATCTAGCAAGTATTGTAATGTTCTGTGTGTACTAGTTGTATTGTGTGTTCTCTCTATCTAGCAAGTATTGACTCATGAATGAACTGACTCATTGTATGATATCGCGTTCTAGTAATAGTTCTAGTATCTTCCTAAACTACCTATATGGTAGTTTACTAGTAATGTAACTGGTACGTATGAACATGGAGGTATACCCTTGCTACCCAAGGGTACTGAATGAACTAGAAGAACCTTTACGACTATATATGTACACATGATATATAACTAATATTTAAACGACCTTCGGACGGGTACTCGATATCCCACCAGACCACATCTCAAGCGCGAAAAGGAAATAAGGAGGGCAGGCCTTCCTAAGCCTTTTAAACATTGTGTATATAACTATACATACGTAGACATGCAATTGATAATATGAAAGCATAAAATAAGTTTAGTAAAACCTTTGAACATGATTACTATCTAAGAAAATGTCGACATTATATCAATCTATAAAATTGGTTGAAAGCATGTGTTTGATAAAACAATTTAAGTATAAAGAAACATTTGATTGAAACACCATTGTAATTGAGTTTGAAATCAAACCTATAGTGTAAAATTAATAGTTTAATAAGGAGTTTTAAACATATAAAACGTTTATGAAAATCATGTGAAGAAAACTGTTTGGTAAAACAGTTAATGAGTAGTAAATCATTTGAATGTCGCTTATTAATCACATGTGATTGATATAGTAACTAGCATGATTCTACTTGTATCCTCCCCCCCCCCCCATAAAACATTTAAAAACATTTAAAACATTGATTAAGGGGTATGAACTCACCTATAGCAAGTGGTTGGGATGAACGGACTGAAACAGGATGCTAGGTGTCAAGTGAAGTCTTGAACACACTCTATGATCCTAGTTAACATATAATATCACATATATGTATCAAATTAGTCTTTAAACAACTAATAAACAAGTCAAGACATCCTAGGACAACTTTATACAAGTGTTATAAGTCTCAAGGATTGCATTTAAGTGTTGTAGGGAAGGGCTAGTGTGTTTGGGGTTCAAGGAACACTCCTAGAATGAGTTTACTCCCTAAAGACCAACACCCCTTGAGTTTACGGTCGTAAACTCTTGAGTTTATGGCCATAAGCTCCTAACCTTTTGACCATTTGTTGTTTTGAAGTTTTCTAAGCTATTCCAAGAATTCCTACTTCATGATTAAGCCTTAGGAAGTGTTGTGTGGCATCAAAACACTCCTAAATGGAGTTTACAGTCTAAGGACCATTTCTCCATGAGTTTACTACCGTAAACTCTCATGGACTTATGTATTTTGGTGTTTTCAAGTCCTAAACACTTCAAGGTAATAGCCTACGTTAGATTCTAGACATAAGGAATAAATATGGGACATTATACAACTTTTAAGGTGTTTATGGTTTTGGGAGATCCCCAAAGTGTAAACACATATAAATGTGAGGTTTTTGTGCTTTTTGTGTGATAAACTCATCAAGGATGGATATAGACAAGCCCTTAAGGCATTGTGAAGCATCTAGACACCCTAAAGCACCCTTTGGCACTAAACTTGGTGTTTACGATTTTGGGAGCCTCCCAAAACCGTGAACACCTTGTTCTTGGTGTTCTTGGGACTTTTCCTTGGTATAAATATGTATAGCAAGCTTTAAATGACTCTAGGATAGAAGTACTTACTTTGTGGAAGCTTGAAATGAACTTAAAGTCCAAGAACACTAGTGTGTATTCTTGGTGTTTTGGAAATCTAGTCAAAACAAATAAATGGATGGATGAAAAGATGTACAATCACTAGATTAAGTGTTATACTAACTTGAAAGTGCTAGAAATTCTTACTAGATTGAAGATATTGAGCAAAATCTTGCATGATACTTGAGAGAGTTTTTGGAGTTTACTCTTTTGGGTAAAAATGAAAAGTGTCCTACTTTGGGGAGTAAACTCATGCTTAAGGCATGAGTTTACGGTTTTTGAGGGTGTTTATGGCCCAAGTATAAAAGTTTGGCCGTGAACTTCTATGCTACGTGGTATTCGCGGTTTAGAAATTTCAAAGCCCGAGACGGCCCATCCGTTCACCCGTTCGTTTAAAGATTAATTATTAAAATAATCAAACGAGCTTTAATTTCCTAAAAACAAGTAAAAGTGAACTTGAGTTATAATATGAAGTGATTGACTTTTAGGGTTTGACCGAATGAAAATTCCGAGTTGTCACAGTATTGGTTGTTTATACGAGTGTCGTTTGGACCTTAGTTATATATTATGTATATGTGTATAGATATAAAAGTTCTTACATCAGTTCAACACCTTTGTGTAGCAAAGGTGTCCAAACATACTCAGTTATACAAACAACATTACTAGTAAACTATAATAGGTAGAGTTTAGAGGACTACAACTCACTAAACATATAAAAGTCAATTCATACATGAGTCAGTTCAAATATACTATAACGAGAAACAGAAAGAACATACTATAATGAGAAATAGAAAGAACATACTATAATGAGAAACAGGGAGGAACATACTATACAAAGAGAACATACAATACACTAGAATAGAGAGAACATATTATACAAATACAAGAATACCATAACATTAATGTGAGCCACTACTTCATGGCATGACAATATACTGTTGTGTCATGTTTTGTAACCAGAGTCTCCTGGAGGGAGAGCGTGAATTTGTGTATAGATCTATACGGGATTAACCATCCTACCCCTTGCTCACTAGCTACAATGGGACCTGCCGGTCTACGGGTGACGAATGTCATACCATTTCGACGTCTTCGAACGTCGTGTTTTACTAGTCAATCAAGCATGGTTATAATCTCATCACATTTTACCTTAATTAAACAACCGGTTTAAGGTAGTTAGTACAATAGTAGTTACAATATACAATACTACAGTACATCTTTATTTTCCCATTACATTCACATTGTGATCTTCTCACATAAACGGTAATGTAACTATATTTTGGTAATGATAGTCATGCATGGGAAAAACACTCACTGTTACAAACGAACAAACATACAGAACAGTCGAGTCTTGGTAGAAGACTACATTTCATAATAAGTAGAAAATATAAGATTTTCTAGGAGATACAACATTTACATCAAACACTTACAAATATTTACAGCAAACATTTACAAACACTTTCATCAAACTTATACAAACATCGACACTAAAATACTTATGAACTCACCAGCTAAAATGCTGATCTAGTCTTTCAAAATAACTTGTATTCTTAGGTCACCAGTAGACAGTGACAGGTACACTGGACCAGGTTTTGAGAAGACGGAGCATAATTGAGACTCGTCTTTTATTTTGATTCATATTTTGATGTCTTTCAAACTATACACAGAACACCCTTGTATTAAATTATACTATTAATGATATGGATGATGTTGTTGCTTCTTTACTATTATGCATTGATATGATACTATACATGACGTCCTCCACCCCCAAATATTTTCGTTGTTCTGGTTTGGGGGTGCGACAGAGGGGGGTTGTAGGTGTGAGTGGGGGTTGGATTGGGTGTGTATTTGTGGGGGAGGGTGGGTGGGTGTGTATTTGTGGGGGTTAGGGTCGGTGTTTGTTTATGTGTGTGTGTTTGTAAGGGTGGGGGTAGGTGTGTTGGTGTATATGTGTGCTTGTGTGTGTCTTTGATAAGCCCCAAACTCTATACTTGTGTTTTGCAAAAGGGAAATAAAAGGCAATTGGGTGATTCCTTCTTGTTACGCTGGTATTTCGCCAAAGGGGTATTTTAGTCATTTCTTTTAATTTTTCAATGAGCGAGTCTGCAGACAATCATGGGTGGAAACAATTGTTAGTGGGGTCAGCACATGATTATGTTAGCTGTGATTATCTTTTGTCTTCTCTGTAGTCGTACTATAAATAGTCCTTTTGTTTTAGGGAGTCAGCAGGGAAGAATTGATTTGAATAGAACTTTGTTCTTTCTTGGAGAGCTCCATTCCTCTCGAATGAATGGTATCATTATCTTAGGGGGTGTTTGAATAGGAAAAAAAAGAGATGCTTATTGCTTATTTCCACAATAAACTAATTCAAGTGTTTGGATAAAATCCAGCTTATTAGACTAAATAAGCTAATTTTAATGAGCATCTCTCCCCATGTTTATTACTTATTGCTTATTGCTTATTCCCACCACAAATAAGTTATAAGCAATAAGCTAAATAGCTAATCCAAACACCCCTTTAATATTATCATAGTTTGATTATTTGTTCAAGAATGTTACAGTGCCTATCAATTGGTATCTGAGCAGTTGATGTTGGGGAAGAAAGGACAACAAGAAGGCTAGATAACTTAGAGGAGGCTGTAAGAAAGGTGCAAGATAGACAGCAACAACAGAAACTATGGAACCAACAGCAAGCTAGAAACCTAGAAGATGTGAAGATCTTCCATAACGATATGCTCAAAATGCTGAAGAGAATCGACCAGCTCTTGGATGCAATGTTTTAAAACCCGGGTCGACCCGGCCGGTTGAACCGTGACCCGAGATAGAAGACGGGTTAATCGAGACCGGGTTTTTGTAAAAATACCGACCGGATCGAACCGGCCGGGTTTACCATGAACCGCGGTTGAATCGGTTATTGTGAACCGGTAAAAATCGGGTTGGCCCGTATATTAGGGCTTGCTTAATTAGTTGAGTATCTTGTATCGCTCTAGGCCACAAAATAGACTTCCGTTCTTCGTTCTTCTCTAGGAAACGAAAGCAGCACATCGCAAACGAAAGCAACAAGTCGCGTCCATTCTCCGGCGACTTGCATTCTTCTCCAGCCGCCTCCAGGTGAGTTTCCGATTCCTTTCTTTTCTTTTTCTTTTTGCTGCTAAATCGACTTCCGATTTCCTTTCTTTTCTTTTTTTTTTTTTTTTTGCTGCTACATCGACTGGTGTTTCAGAAGTACCTTGGTTAGTTGGTTGTTCCTTCTCCACCTAAACCCAATGCAGTGATGACCGGGTCGACCTCAACAGCAACTGCAATGCAGTGACTTCCTTTTTTTTATTAGCTGTAGAGACTTCTTTTGGCTGCAATGCAGTGACTTCCGTTCTTTTGATTAGCTGTTATGAAGTTAGTTTTCTTTTGGATGTGAAAGACTGAAATCAATTGACTGTGAAATCAGTTGCTAGATTTGTTTTCTTTTCTTCTCTAATTGACTTTGAAATCAGTTGGATTTACAGTTCATTTATTGTTAATTATCAATTACAGGTGATAGATTTTTTTAGTTTATTTATTCTTAATTATCAATTACATGTGAAAGCAATTACAGTTCATATATTGTTAATTATCATTGTTTCAAAGATTTTGTGACAAATTTGGTTAGTTTACATTTCATTTATTGTTAACTAGTCATTGTTTCAAGGTTTTGATTATGTAGATTATGAAATTAGGATCCAATTGACATATGTTTATTGATTATAAAATTACTTTTCAATGCATTTAGATATGGAATCAAGGGAAGAACAACCATTGCAAGCACAATCTCAAGCTCAATCCCATTCTTCGGTTCAATCAAATGTACGAACAAAGACGGATATAGCATGGGAACATGTTACTCAAGTCGTTGATGAGAAGGGGAAAAAGACATGGATATGTAACTTTTGTCAAAAAGTTATAGGTGGTGGTGGAATAAATAGGGTTAAGAAACATCTTGCTGGTATTAAAGGTGAGGTAGTAGCATGCCCAAAAGTTAGTCCAGAAGTGCGGTTTACAATGCAAGGAAAGTTGAAAGAGACTGCCCAAAAAGAAAAAGAAAAACGCACCACTAGTGTTACTATCTTTGATGATGATGAAGAGATGGAGGAAATAGAAATGTCAACTGTGAAAAAGGGTAAAAGGAAATCTACTTCAAACTTGCATCCATTTTTTACAAAAGGTATAAATGATCCTTCCCAACCCACTATTAAATCTGCAATGCAAAGTAAGGCAAAAATACATGATGTGGATTTAGCTATTGCTATGTGGTTTTATGATGCATGTATACCTATGAATGCTTGCAACTCTCCTTTTTTTCAACTTATGGTAGATAAAATAGCAAGTATTGGTTATGGGTACAAAGCACCTAATTATCATGCTCTGAGGGTTAATTTATTGATAGATGCAAAAAAGTCAGTTTCATTGATAATTGATTCGTTAAGAAGTCAATGGGTTGATACAGGTTACACAATTATAAGTGATGGGTGGAGGGATGTTTCACAATGACATTTGATTAATTTCTTGGTTTATTGTCCGAAAGGGATATCATTTTTTAAATCTGTTGATGCATCTGATATAGAGAGCAATGCTACAAATTTGTGTAATTTGTTTGCTGAGATTGTTGAAATGGTAGGAGAAAAAAATGTGGTTCAAATGGTAACTGATAATGCTGCTAATTACAAGCTTGCTGGTACTAAGTTATGTGAAAGATATCCTTCTATTACTTGGTCTCCATGTGCAGCGCATTGTCTTAATCTTGTATTAAAGGATCTTTCAGAATTGGATAATGTGAAAAGTTTGGTCAATCTTGCATCGAGGGTTACTATTTTTGTTTATAATCATAAGTGGCCGTTGAATTGGTTAAGAAAAAGACCCGGTTGGAAAGAAATTATCCGTCCAGGTGCTACTCAGTTTGGTACCGTGTTGATAGCATTGCAAAGTTTGTATGACCATAAAGAAGATTTACAAGCAATGGTCATATCTAATGAGTTTAAGAAGATGTTGAAAGTGGGAAATGCGGTTGAATGTAAACAGATTGTCTTGAATGAAATCTTTTGGAAGAATTGTTTGATTACAGTGAAAGTGTAGGGTTTCAAAGCACTCCATGGATGATGGCAATGGGCCCCTTTAATGAATTCTAGGTTAAAAGCCCAAGACTTGTCTTTTCCCTATAAATAGTCATGTATTATTCATTATTAGGGTCAAGAGTTAGGCAAAATGTAGCCGTCACGTTGTGAGGTTTCTTGTAGAGTTAAATTCTTATTTCTTAAGTGTAATTTGTTCCTCACAATTCAATAAATCGAGTGATCATTCGACATAATCTTCATATTTGTGTTTGTTCTTATTTTCCGCATCTTGTTCATCAAATCTCAGTTAGGGTTGTAATCTCAACAAGTGGTATCAGAGCGGGTCTTTGAAGATCTATTGATTTTCAAAGTATCGGTTCATGATTTGGTGATTTTCTGCACATATATTGAAGATTATTGGTGTTTTGGCGGTATGGAATCAAAATTCTGTTCAAGCAACTGTTCATGAAAACTTATGTTTTCTTTCCTGTTCATCTAGGTAATTTTCCGATCTATTTCATGCTTGTTTTTTTCTGATTTGATCTTGGTCAATTGATGTGTTAAAATCAATTGTTTGCTTTATGCATCAATTTCGTTCCTGTTGGCCAAATGATTTTATTCGTTACTGTTCATTTGCCATTTATTTGGCCCAAATCTAAAAGCTTTAACACTAGTTTCATTTCTTGTTCTCCTGTTATTATCGTATCGACTCAATTCTCTGGATCATCGATTTCCCTTTAAATCGAAATCAAGTTTATTTGCTCACGATCGATAATCAAATTCAAGTTTTTTTTTACTGCTTGATTTTTCCGTTCATTTGGTCTTGTTTGATTTTGTTCTTGAGTGGTGTTTGACCCAATCGACAATTGATTATAATCTTTGTGAATGAGAATCATCTAGTGGTTTCTGTAAAATCGATTGTTATTATGAGTCTGGTAAAATCTATCGTAATGTATGATCTCACTGCGAATTGGAAGAGTGATGTTGGGACCAATTGAAATCGGAATTTGATCTTAATCGACATGACTTGAGTAGATATTCTTGGCAATCGGCGGAAATAGTCAAAATGGATATTGTGAATCTTTTGGAACGAATGTCTTACCTGCGAAAGTTCGGAATTGGAATCTGGGATCACACTCGTTTTATCCCACGAAAGTTCGTAGTTTGGAATATTTGGGTTAGTGATTCGCATCGAGATTTAAAGCGAACCTATTAATAGTGATTTGAATCTCACAGTCGGTAGTGTGCAATGAATTGGATTTGGAACCATTTTCGGAGTTACTGTCGGGTCAGAATTAGTATTCAAAATTTATGGAGTCGGTATCGGAATTTATCAAGGACATCAAAGTCGGAATTGGATTTGGAAACCAAAATCAGTAGTCGATCAAAAATTGATGTTGCTACCAAAATCGAAAGTCTCCAAAATGAAAAAGGAAATCAAAGAACCAATTGATTGAAACACAAGTGATTGGAATAAATATTACTCACTGCGAAGGTTTCATAATCGGAATGAAAAACGACGGCAATAATTGCAATGGACTCGCAATTTGATCTATTCGGTCTTGCATATGTGTGATGAATATTGGTGTCGCAAAGTTTAAGCCTTTCGTTTTTATCCAAGAAAATGGGGAAGATAACAATGTTACATTTTGGGTCCCTACAACTCCAGCAAATTGGCACTTTTGGTCCCTTTTGTTTTCACAGTTTGGCATTTTTAGACCATTTCCAGAATTTGTTACAATGAAGGGGCATATGGTGCAGAATTATTAATTTTGACCCCTGAATTTTTGCAAAGTGACAATTTCAGCCAATTTTTAGGAAAGTTTACAAATTTGAGAGCTGGTGAATAGTTTTGAATTCTTTAACGCACATATTTTTTCGTGAACAGAAAAATAAAGATTCCATCAAGTCTTGGCGGTTCGGAAAGTCGTTTTTACTGATAACGACAAATTTTCATGACTTTTTCGGATTTTATACTTCATTGTTATATCATTTTATCGCGGGGGAGCGTAGTAATTTTTATCCATTCAAGATCATTCTCGTGACCATTTGAAGGCTTTATAATCATGTTTTTGATTATAAATCGGGGGAGAATTTGGTATGGCCATTCGAAATTGGATTTGTGACTTTTCAAAGTTGAAGATTTTTGATAAAGCTTATGGTAGAATTATGAAGGTAGCTTTTACAGCGGAAGTTCTTCATCGAGCTCTGCTAAAGCTTTTATAGAGAAGTATCCTTCACAGCGGAAGTTCTTTATCGAGCTCTGCTAAAGACTTGTTATATCTACGACTTCTTGTATTTTCTCGATCAAGTGGCGTTACGAATCATAAAGTTTGGGTTGTTACATGATATTTTTTGATGGCTTATATCATTAGTTTATTTGAAGATCATTGCGACTTGGAGGAGGAGCTCTTCAAAGAAAAGAAGTGATTCGGTTTCTTTGTTCTGAAATGGGTTTTTATGGCGGGTTTGGTTTTCATGAAGATTCTTTGGGATTACATTCGAAAATGAAGTTTAAATACATTACTTCAGTGCTTGATTTATATATCCTAGAGCCCGTGTTTAAAGATTATTGAAGAATCAAGATTCGTGGATTGCTTCAT
The DNA here is from genome assembly GCF_052625555.1 of Lactuca saligna. Taxonomy (NCBI): domain Eukaryota; kingdom Viridiplantae; phylum Streptophyta; class Magnoliopsida; order Asterales; family Asteraceae; genus Lactuca; species Lactuca saligna. Next base: position 89,484,618 of record NC_136418.1, read on the forward strand.
ATATTCCTCGTTGCAGATCTTTTTATTTGCTAGATGCTTGTTTTGGAAGTTAAAGCATTGTCATCCATTCCATACTTTGAGGGGGAGATTGTAGGGTTTCAAAGCACTCCATGGATGATGGCAATGGGCCCCTTTGATGAATTCTAGGTTAAAAGCCTAAGACTTGTCTTTTCTCTATAAATAGTCATGTATTATTCATTATTAGGGTCAAGAGTTAGGCAAAATGTAGCCGTCACGTTGTGAGGTTTCTTGTAGAGGTAGATTCTTATTTCTTAAGTGTAATTTGTTCCTCACAATTCAATAAATCGAGTGATCATTCGACATAATCTTCATATTTGTGTTTGTTCTTATTTTCCGCATCTTGTTCATCAAATCTCAGTTAGGGTTTTAATCTCAACAGAAAGTAATGACTCCTTTGTTAAAGCTTTTGCGGTTGTGTGATTCGGATGAAAAACCTGCAATTGGTTATGTTTACGAGGGAATGCGTCGGGCAAGAAGAGGGATTAAGGAATTGTTTAAGAAGAAGAAGGAGTTATATAGGCCTTATACTAACATAATTGATAGCCGTTGGGATAGGATGTTAAGAAAAAGTATTTATTGTGCGGCTTATTGGTTGAATCCTGTTTTCCAATATGATCATGCAAATCTTTGTAAGAAGAATGAGGTGTTTCAAGGCGTTCTTGAAATGGTTGAGAAGACTTTTAAAGGTGATGACGTGTTAAATATTACCTTGAATTTAGGGAGGTTTCGTGATGCTGAAGGTACCTTTGGTAGATCTAGTGTCGTTGCTTCTCGTAATCTTACTCCTCCAGGTATGATTTAAACCTAATGTGTCATTATTATATATAAAATATTGTATTTTCTAAATTTTTTTTGCTAACTATATCATTTGTAGATGAGTGGTGGAAGTTATTTGGCGGAGATATTCCGGTTTTGCAAAATTTTGCTATTAGAATATTAAGTCAAACGACATCTTCTTCCGGTTGCGAACGTAACTGGAGTGTATTTGAAAGGATTCACACGAAATGGAGGAATAGATTGGAACATCAAAGGCTAAATGATCTTGTATTTGTTCATTACAATTTGCGTTTACAAAATAGGTATGGTAACTTGCTAAGATATACTATGCTATAAAATGACCAAGTTATATTTGAGATTTTTTTGAATGTTTTTGTAGATTGAAGGTTGATATGAGGTCTTACAATCCTGTTGACTATGAAAATATTAATAAGACGAGATTTTGGGTGGTTGAAGAAGAGCGAGAAGGAGAACTTAATTATGATGATTTGGAAAATATGTTTGATGAGCAAGAGCATGAACCGGCTTCTGAATCACAAGGTGACCATGTTGATCATGAAGTTGATAGTGAATTTCAGTTACTAAGTGACCGCGAGATCGATGCTTATAATACTCCAATTTCTCAAGATCCATGATTTGGTTTGGTCGTAACGTGTTTGGATTTGTCTACAACTATGTTTTCTTTTGTTATTTATACTTTATGTTGTTGTTTGTTATGTTAAGATTGATCTATAACATGTTATTAATACTCTATGTGGTTGTTTGTTGTGTTAAGATTGTTTTTTGTGTTTAGATTAACCTTTATTGACATCAAATTATTGGTATTACATGTCTATGTAGTATGGAGGAAAGCAAAAATATATGAAAATAAAAAATGCCATAAACCGGGTTGACCCGGCGGTTGAACCGGTTGACCCGTGAACCGATCATCACACCGGGTCAACTAAAAACCTGGGTTTTAAAACATTGCATGGATGAGAAGGCAGGTCTCATCACCGGAGATGGAGGAGACGAAAATGGAACACCAAAAGAAGAAACTCATTACCCGTCAATGGAGATGCTTCATTAGAACAAGATAAAGAGAGATGAAGAGACAGAAGCTGAGATAGCGAAATGGAAAAAGTACTACTACTCAAAGGAAGGAATGGAGGCTGAAAAGGCTAAGTGGAGACAAATTTATTCCCCTACTTTGAAGGAGAAGGAGGAAGAAGAAGTATCAGAAGATCCCGGCCACCTGTCTCCACCGCCACATCTGTCGGAACAGAACCGATAAGTGTAGAAACGATGAGACCAAAGCAGGAAGAATCGCACAAAAAGTCTCAGAAGAAGCAGAACTTGCTCTTGTTTAATGGAACGAAACCAAAATGGCGGATGTTTGGAGCAAAAAGTGGTTGCAGAACACCTCCACCAAACTCTCCATTACATTCACCACCGCCAACTCCAGCAACACCACTTCCGCTGTCTCCACCGCCTCTGGTTTGGAAGAACAGGAGTGAGAGTAAGCTTTTGAGCATAAGAAGCTCGAATCGGGAAGTTAGGAAGCGGGAGATCACCTTATTCGATGGTTACAGACCTCCGCCGCCGCCATCGACGTCTCCACCACCTTCGGCACTATCTACATCACCTCTAGATATCGAGAACAGAAGAAAGGTCACAGTTTCGAACATAAGAGGCTCAAATTGGTGTGTTAGCAAGCTGGAAATGCCTTGGTTTACTGGCAACAACATCGATGGTTGGAAATTTGAGGCTGAAAGGTATTATTCATTTCACGAAATGTTGGAAGATGATGAGTTGGAAGCAACAACTAGGTATTTTGAAGGAAATACTCTCTTGTGGTACGGCTGGGAGCACCCAAGACAACACATACGGGGTTGGGAAGAACTGAAGGGTTTACTTCATCTCCGATACAGCTCGTCAATGGTAGAAGCGTTTTACGAACATTGTCCTACCATTTCCCTGGTCAAAAAGAAGACGGAGCAGAAGACGGCTCCGTTAAATGACAGACGAAAAGAAGTGCTGGTAGGTTTTTGTAAAAATGGGCTTAAAAAGGATATCTGGGCCGAAATTAACATGTTGGGATAGACGATGGGCTTAACTACTAAGGTGAAGAAAAAAATAAGCCCACATTTGGTTAAGCGGTGACGACAAAAAAACCTCCGACAAGCACCTTTCCACGTGTCTTCTCCATCCTTTCCAGCTAGGGCTGTAAATGAACCAAACGTGTGACAAATCGTTCGTACTTCGTTCGGTAAAATGTTCGTTTATGTTTGTTTATATAATAAACAAACAAACACAAACAAAATTTTATGTTTGTTTAGTTAAACAAACAAACATGAACATTGGTCTCGTTCGTTTATTTAAGTTCATGAACGTTCGTTAATATTTGTTTAGTTAATATTTGTTAATATATATATATATATATATATATATATATATATATATATATATATATATATATATATATATATATAAAAGGTATACTAAAATTTAAATCCGTGTGAATCATCAATCACAATCATATAGTAACATAGAATAACATATAATTCTTAACTATTAAATGCACAAACGATGAAAATTAGAAAAACAATGAAGGTTGGTAAAATTAGAAAAACATCTTAACAAACAAACAAAAACAAACACAAACAATGTAATTTTTAAACAAACAAACACAAACAAGAAAACATGTTTGTTTAAGCGTTCATGTTCGTTTGTTAGTTAGGTTAAACCTAAACAAACAAACATGAACAAGCCTTGTTCGTGTTTGTTTGGTTCGTTTACAGCCCTATTTCCAGCAAATAATTCATCAACCGAAACATATCCAAGTAACAAGCAACACGACTATAGAGAAGATTATGACATCCCTCTTGACTTTTGCTTCTCGTATCTAACTCATCATGGAAAGGTTAGCTGGAACGTTGACCATCTTAAGCCGCGGAGGTCCAGTTCGATTCAAAATCAAGGGAAAATGAAGCATGTTCCGTGCCAAATTCGATTCGTAAAAGAGAGGTCAGGTACTTCAGAATTCTCAAATAGTTTTGTTAAGGTCTATCACTTAGATTCTGACCTTGTGGAGATATTTCACCGATCGAAGTTTTTACAGGGATGTTTTATCTGGTGATCCGGTTCTGAAAGATATAAATATCAAAGTTGCTCAAGGCATTAAGGTTGTTGTATGTGATAAGGTTGGGTCAATAAAATCAAGTTTACTTTCATGTATCCTGGAAGAAATGCCTAAGTTGTCAGGAAGTGTAAAACTCAGGGTACCAAAGCTTTTCTTGCTCAGTCTCCATGCAGGGGCGGTCCTAGCTAGGTGCCCGATGTGGCACCGGCAACACCTAGCTTCCGCGTACGTAGTAGAAAAAATTTCGTTTTTTTTTTAAATTTTTTACCTGTTGTGCCATTACGTAAAAAAAAGCGTGCAATTACTAAAAAAAATTTGTGCAACTAGCCAACTATATAAAAAAAATATTGTCACTTTATCAGGAATTACCAAGCGAAAAAAAATTATAACGAGACCAAATGCCTAATGTTTTAATCAATTATTGTCTAATAGTCCAATTACCCAAAGCCCAAAATAAAACTTAACTGGATAAATTAGCAATTGGGCTAATTGCTTGTAAATAAAATAGTCCAATCCTAATTAATTGAGTATTATCGGTAGAAAAAAAATCACGATTACAAAATCTAAAATTCGACTACTCGACTTCCTGATTTGCATCCAAATATCCTTCGACCAATCAACCTTCGTCCTTCAATCGTGCCTTGGCAGACTCGTGAGTCGTGACCTCACAATCGTTCATCCTTGATGACTTGATCGATTTCATTGTTGGATGATCGATCACAATCCTTGATCGATTTCAACAATTCTCTTGAAGACTTGAAGCAAGTATCGATTCTTTTCTGTCTTTTTTCAATTTCTACTATTTTGGTTTATTGGTTAACAAATAACAAAATCCACTTCAAAGTTCAAACTTCAAAGCCCTACACTACAATGAAACAAGTAAGTTCTACTACCAATTCATTTAGATATTTGAAATTGATACATTTTTTTTGAAGTTATTGATTGACTTGGGTGAAATTGATTTGTTTTATTGAAGTTATATTGTTTGTTTAGGTACAATAGCTATGTTTTTTATTGAATTGATTGTTTGATTAGGTGAAATTGATATGTTTTATTGAATTTATTGTTTAATTAGGTGAAAGCAACTTGTTTTATTGAAGTCATTTTTTGATTAGGTGCAATTGTTATGTTTTTATTAAATTTATTGTTTGATTAGGTAAAAGCAACTTGTTTTATTGAAGTCATTCTTTGATTAGGTGTAATTGACTAATTCTTATGTTTTTATTGAATTTATTGTTTGATTAGGTGAAAGCAACTTGTTTTTATTGAAGTCATTGTTTGATTAGGTGTAATTGTTATGTTTTTATAGGTTAAACTAAGTGGTTTTTTTTACCAAAAGACAAAGACCTAATCCTAATGAAAGTGGTGAAGAATGTTCCCAAATACCAATCACCAATCAATCAATCCCTTCCATTTCTAATCCTAATGCAACTCCACAAACACCAATTACCAATCAATCAATCCCTTCGGTTTCTAATGCAACTCCAAAAACACTATGCTCTAACCAACCTAATGATAATGTTGACTTGAAAGATCTTCCAAAGGACCCGATGGATAGGCCATTGATTACAAGTTACAAACCAAATATAAGAGATGATGTAAGAAGAGCATATTTGCTTCAAGGACCGTGTCATGTAAGGGCACGTAAGTTTCGTAAAAAAAATAGGTGATAGATTTAGAAGATTCGTTCCTTCATGGTTTGAGGACTTTGGTTGGTTGGAATATAGTGTGAAAAAGAATAGTGCACATTGTTTATATTGTTATTTGTGTGGGGACCTCATGGGACAAAAAGGAGGGAGAGATGCATTTGTTTCCCAAGATTTTGATACTTGGAATAAAAAAGATGCATTTCGAACTCATGTGGGTGGTGTTGATAGTTTTCACAACAAAGCAAAAGAAAAGTGTGAGTTTTTAATAAGGGAAAAACAAGCTATTAATGTAGTCTTGAGGAGGTAAACCGAAGCAGATAACCATAAATATAAAGCTCGATTACCTGTTTCTATTATTGTTGTTAGACTTTTATTGAAAACCAGTTTACCGTTTCATGGTCATGACGAGTCGGTTAACTCGGAAAATAGAGGGCTTTACATTGAAGTGTTAAAAGTCATTCGAGAGACTAGTGAAGATATTTTCAACAATACTTTAGAAAATGCTCCTAAAAACAATCAACTTATTTCCCCTAAAATTCAAAAAGAACTTGTGCAATCTTTTGCACAAGAAGTACTTTTGAGTATTCGTGAAGAGATTGGTCAAGATGTTTTTGCTTTACTAGTTGATGAATCTAGTGATGTTTCAAAAAAGGAACAAATGGCTATTGTTTTGCGTTATGTCGATAGTCTTGGCTTTGTGAAAGAAAGATTCATAGAACTAGTGCTTGTGAAGGATACATCTTCTTTGACACTAAAAAAACGCCATAAATGAAGTACTTACAGGTACTAAGTTGAGTTTTAGTCAGATAATTTATTCTTTACTTTTTTGTTATTTCAATTTAATTATATATATATATATATATATATATATATATATATATATATATATATATATATATATATATATATATATATTAATTGTTTTAAATTTTAATAGATAAGAGGATAAGGTTACGATGGGGTAGCCATATGCAGGGGGAATTCAATGGTTTGAAAGCTTTGATATTACAAGAGAATGACACGACTTTTTATGTACATTGCTTTGCACACCAACTTCAATTAATAGTTGTGGCTGTAGCAAAGAAGCATGATGGTGTTAGTGACTTTTTTGAGCAAATTTCATTGGTGGTTAATGTTATTTGTGTCTCGTGTAAAAGAAAAGACTTACTATGAGAGCAAGCAAGAGAAAGGCTGCAAAAAAAGGTTTGTGTAGTGGTGAACTTGAAACCGGGAGAGGGTTAAATCAAGAGACAACACTTGTTCGAGCTAGAGAAACAATTGGGGTTCACATTTCAACACACTCACAAGTTTGGTGAAGTTGTTTGCGGATGTTCTTGTAGTTTTAGATTTTGTGAAAGAGGAAGGAGGGTCATTGGCAAACCGTCAACAAGCATCTGGAATCTTAGCATATTTTAAATCATATAAGTTCGTGTTTTACTTACATATGATGTATGCCGTTTTACACCTCACGGGTACATTGTCAAAGCAACTTCAAAGAAAAGATCTAGACATTTTAGAAGCGACTTCGACGGTTAGAGGGACAATGGAGGCATTGCAATCATTTGGAAACATAGGATTTGCTAGCATTTTGCCAAAAGTATCATCTTTTTGTCAAACACATGAAATTGATACTTTAAATATGGAAGAGTTGTATATTGGTGCGAGAAAACGTAGGACTACAAAAACTAATAGGTTTCATTTTGAGGTTGAAATCTTCAACACGGTGGTAGATATGCCACTTACAGAATATCGGGATCGATTTAGTGAAACAAGCACCCAATTACTAGAATACATGGGTGCTTTGAGCCCTTGTGATTCATTTGCACAATTTAACAAATCAAAGTTATTCAAATTGGGTAAGTTATACAAGTATGACTTTGATGATTCAGATATGATAGACCTTGAAGGACAACTTGAGATATTTTATCACTCTTGCATCAAAGATGAACGCTTCACTAGTTTGAAAGGAATTTCCGATCTTTCTCGTTTGATGGTTAATACGGGGAAGCATCGGTCTTATCCTTTGGTTTATAAGCTTTTAAAGTTGGCTTTGATATTACCGGTACCAACCGCAAGTGTAAAAAAATGTTTTTCAAAGATGAAGCTCTTGAAGAACGACTTGCGTAACAAAATTGGCGATGAATTTTTGATCGACGCATTGCTTTGTAATTCGAGACCAAAGCAATTGCGAAAGTTGAGAATGAAAAAGTAATGGATCGGTTTCAAAAGATGTTTGCACGAAGAGGACAAATTTAAATTCTAATAGATCGTTGTTATATTATGTTTAACTAGAAAAAAAAATTGTATTAGATGTTTTATATTATGTTTGACCGAAAAAAAAAAAAAAAAAAAAAAATTGTACAACCCCTACTACTAATTCCTGCGTCCACCCCTGGTTATCATTGGTTCAAATAAGATAGTTCTCTTGAACCCTTTTTGCAAATTCAAATCAATGTTTTTTACCAACCTTATCACAAGATAAGAACGGGATAAGAAATTGATCTCATTTTTTAGGGATGTGCTTTCGTAAAGTTTACACGTAATTTGAACGAAACTTTCATTATGCACACCAACTGCTCGATAAAATGCTTGAACCATGTTTTTTATTTTTAATTTTTAATTTTATTTATTTATTTGTTATTATTTTTTTGCTGACTCTCTTCATCGCTTACCGCTCCCTCATCCGCCGACAATCATAGCCCATCACCATCGCCAATCGGTATCTGCTTCTACCATATTTACGCCGTCTCCACCACCGACGGCTATCAAATCCATAAAAAAATTTCATCTGAATCCTCTTTGCAAGGTCAGTTCCATTTTATTTAGTGTTATTTTTTTATTTGTTGATTTTGTTATTTTCGTTTAATTTCAATTTGATTTGTTACTTTGAGTTCGAAGATGCATCAGTGAATGCACATAAAGAATGATTCACGTATCCAATTTTGTATTCTATAGGTCAAATATTATATTAGTTTTGTATTGCTTTTAGTGGTTTGATTAACATGTTTGATTGATTACACTATGTTTTGCATCGTAGTTTAATTAACACGAAGAGATGAAGCATAAAGCTGGTGATCGCTATTTCTTTTCAAAGGATTCTTCCAATTTCGTTCTATATGTACATTTAATTATTTGGTTTGAAATTGAATAATCATATTTCATAAATTATTTAGGCTTATATGTAATTAGCTCTCTCTATTGCGGTTGGAGTAGCCTCTTTATGGGCAATTTGGTTAATGTCATTCGTGTTGCTCCTAGCAAATCCATTTAGGTACAATTTTTTCTTTTTCTGTTTAATCTTCATATTGTTTAGTTGATGTTTAAATTGAAAGTGATGATTATATGCTATGGAATAATCAGAACAAAAAAATTAGATGGATGACACAAGGACCATTAATGATGTTTTTTTTTCATAATTCTATTATGCTTCCAACTAATCCAGGATGCAGCCTGAGTCACCTTTGTTCCACTTCGATGGATTTACTATCGATATAAAAAATGGCATTATTACCTTTTGGTAAACTCCAACAACCAAACTACATTCATTCTAAAACTTTAATTTCCAATTATTTATTCTTCTAACGACCTTGCCCTAACCCAAACTGCCCAATGTTACGTTAATCAGGTTGTAAGTGGCATATATAGTTTGTACAATTTAAAAGGTTAAATATCTATGGGTTGAGCAAGTTCCATAAAACAGGCCAACATACTAATGAAAATGGTGCATACAGTGGAGTTTCTAGAAGATTTTTCTAGAAATGAAAGGTCCAAGTGGTTGGGAGCCTCTTTTTTGATAAAGAATAGCACATGGCAATATGTCCATCTCTCATGGAATTGTAGAAAAGTCAAGACCAAGCTCCTTAATGGAATGTTTAACCGATCCATTCTGGATCGACTGAATTCGTACAGAAGTTGTAACATGGGAAAACCACGGAAAACACGACTTATTTGAATAACCCGGTGACCTACCAATTGTAGAAGTATGATTTTTGGCAAGCAATAAGCACTTAAATAATACAATTCAAGTGTACCATCTTCTTTCTCATCAAAGAACTTTGGACTTTGAGCCTTAGAAAAACCTATGGCGGGATAGATAGATAGTAGGAAATCTTTCTTTATTTTAGATTTTTTTGTTAAAAAAATGATTTAGATGAAGTGAGTGTGATATACTCTTATGTTCTCTATGCACTCATATAATATGTGAAGTATGTTATTCCTTTTGAAGATAATAATAATAATAATAATAATAATATAAGTGAAAATAAGGGAAAATGGTCAATACTAATACAACCCATTTCATTAAATTATGAAAATTTGTTTTTTTGTATCACTTTATGACGTGGTGCTAATGTAGACATTACTGGTGTGAATTAGGTTACAATTGCTTGGGTGTACAATTGAGATGTTCATCAACGAAGAGTTAAACAAGCCTCTTCTTCCTCTCAAGATTCATGAGAAATTTTTTTAAAAAAATCAGGTGAAATGTCTATTTTGTTTTTTTACGAATTTTGATCTTATTCCATTCCATTCCTTACAGGTTGTGTCCATTCCTAATTACAATGTCAGTGTTGCGGAATTGTTGGTTCCCGCGAGTGAGCTTTCAAAGAATATAAGGTGATTCCAATTCCAACTTTCCAACTCTCATCAGATCAATTACATTGTTGTTGCATATATATATATATATATATATATATATATATATATATATATATATATATATATATATATATATATAATTACTTACTCTGACTCCATTCCACTACGGCTGGAATGGAAGCCAGTGGAACTAGCAACATGAAATCTTCCAATAATGGCTGCATCTTTTTAATTGGGACATTAGATTGGGCGAATGTGGAAATTAGGTAAGAAGTTGGAGAATACAACTTTTTCCTTTTTGATGCTCGAACCCATTACGAAACGGAAGAGCTGAGGACAAGGTATTGTACAATTTATGCGATAATACTTGGTGTAAACACAAGAAATAACAACAAACTTTTGTTTATTTGTGTATTATAGCATAATACATTTATTTCTTTCTATTACAACATTGCACTTAATTTTTATTTTTTTTCATATTAGGGCGTTGTACTTTGACAATTACCTAACTACGGCATTGCACTTTCTTATATATATATATATATATATATATATATATATATATATATATATATATATATATATATATATATATATATATATATATATATATATTATTTTAGAGTTAATGGTGAGGCAAATATTGTTGCAATAACTGCCACCAAGGAATATGGTAAGACAAATACCTAAAAAAAACTACTAATTTTTTGTTTGTTACTGCAGTTCAGGTAAACCCAATAATAATAGATATCCAATTTTACCCTTGGGTTTGGAGCGACTTCAAGTGTTGCACAATTTTCTTTTCGCCTGTTAGAATTTTGGGACTATAGTTATAATTAGATCATGCTTTGTTTCTTAAACTTCAAAGATGCAGTGTAGGAATTGTTTTATATATTTTTTAGCATTATACATGCCAAGAAATCTCAAACACAACAGGTAAGAGTTTGTTAACACATGCTCACCATGAACGCAATTAGAAATATATGAATTTAGAACATTCAAATTGAATGTGTGGCCGGTACTATTCTAACCCCGCAAAGTGGGGATTCTTCACTAGTTTAATTGAAATGTGGAGATTGCATGTGTATATCAAACTTGTACATTATTATTTGCTATATATAAATTGGTGTGCCAATCGTATATGATACCTTAATGCTAAATTGGGAGCTTCATGTGACCATTAAATTCTTATGCTTCCTTATTAAAAGTTTAACTTATTGAAGAAGAAATTTATACGCATATGATTCTTGTATATGATGCTTACAAGAAAATAAGTTTTGTTGTATATGCATGGCATGTGATTGGAGCAAGTAAGGAAAAGGAAAATTCAGTACACTTCATGGCCTCTTCTTTGCAACAAACGTCATGATTACCAATATGAGATTCCAAATTCATATAAGGCTTGTACATCATGTTTAAAGAAAAATATATTTGTTTGGAAAATGATTTATTACATTTGGTAAATAAAATGAAGTTGTGGGACTATATATTTGTTTGGAAAAGGATTTATTATATTTGGAAAATAAAATGACAATGTGGGACTACATCAGCAATTATTATTGAACAATATTTTTTTTGGATTTTTGGACTTTTGCCACTAAACTTTTTTATTATAGAGTTTTGCCACAAATTTTTTGGATATTTGTAGGCTTAATCCTTATAAGTTTGTAATTTACAAAAAATGTCGATGTGAAGTTTTTTTTTTCAAAAACACTCCTTTAAATTTCTTAAGAAAAAACCTTGTCAGCATCCCTCACAAAACATGAGGGAACACTTTCAAGTTGTTACTAAACTAGGTGTGAGAACCATGTATTACATTAGTTTATTTTAAAAAAAAATTAAATATGAAATTTTAACCATTTGAAAAGTTTAAATTTAAAAGAAAAATAAGAAAAATTTTGAATTATTAAAATCAATGAGGCTTTAATGTATTGAATACATTACATATATAAACTATTTCTAATAAATACCTTACATATATATTACCTTAAATATCAATTGTGGAATTTTAATTTAATAAAATGAAAAATACAATAAAATGACAAGTGGAAAATAGAAAATTCTAAAATTCTAAAAAATGACGTCTGTCCAAATAAAGGAGAAGATGACATGTGGCAAAAAGTTCTTTATTTATTATGGAGAATTTCGAGTGTATAAGAAAATATCTTTTTTTATTATTATTTCTATTATCTTTTGTTTTTTAGCAATCACTATAATGACGCTTGTTAAGATCATATAATTTCATTTCTACTCACTACCCAAATTTAGCTTCAGTAAGCTACATTTGTTTATTTGATATATAATCGTATATATACTATGTGAAACAATGATTCAAACCAAAACATGTATTTTCTTAAATTATTAAATAAGTTATATCGATATTAAATCTAAACACAATTGTCCTCAACAAGTTCGTTTCAAGAATTTTAACTAGTTGTTGCAAATTTTAATTTGTTCACCAATAAACCTTGTAAAGATTAATGATAAGACAAACATAACGTTGATAGTATTTATATATTATAAACGGATCAAATTTTAAATAATGGAACATGTAATACCAAAAGCATGAAATATAAATAAGTGACGGAAAAACAAGTACAACCTATGACTTTTTTTTTTTTGTTTTTTTTAATCTTTATAGACAATTATTAATCAAGACACAACTGTAATAGGAGAAACTAATGATTAACTGAATTAAAGCATAAGATTTACCATGATCCATCAACTACGATTGTCACTGATTGTCACCGATGTTGATGTTGACTTACCATATATTGGTGATACCTCCTCATATTGCTTCACAAGGCCAACATTAGTTTGATCTATAAGGGAAACATGTGACAATCTAATGCATTCTAACTCAATGGAAACTTCTTTCATTGTTGGCCTATTTTTTCCATTGAAGTTCAAGCATCGCATTGCCAAATTAGCTATAGACAACAACTCGGTCCTAAAACCTTCCTTAACAATCATTGCATCAAAAACAGACATCGCACGACCTTCTTCCATGGCTAGCATAAAGTGTGTAGCTAAACTTCTATTTTCACCAAATCTAGTTAAGGAGATTGGCTTTTCTCTTGTCAAAAGTTCCAACAAAACAACTCCAAAACTATAGACATCACTTTTTTCAGTGAACTGGCTCGATTGAAAGTACTCTGGATCCAAATAACCAAAAGTCCCTTTAACTAATGTAGTCAAATGAGTTTGATCTATTGATACCAACCTTGAAGTACCAAAATCAGAAACTTTTGCTCGATACTTTTCATCCAAAAGTATATTAGTTGTCTTGATATCCCTATGGTATATCGGAATGGAGGTTGCTGAATGTAAGTAAGAAAGTGCTCCTGCGATCTCGGTAGCAATTTGTAATCTCATATATAAAGAGAATGAAAACTCATCAGTTTCATTTTGAATAAGGTCATATAAATTACCATTTGAGACGAACTCAGAGACAAGTAGTGGGACCTCGGTCTCTAGGCAACATCCTAATAATTTGACCACATTTCTATGGTTGACCTGTGAAAGAATGACTACCTCATTGATGAACTCTACTACTTGACTTTCATCAACCACCATTGATTTCTTGATTGCTACGATCCGTCCATCTGCTAACATACCTTTATATACAGTACCCTGACCACCTCGACCAAGAATTCTATTCTCATTAAAATGGTCAGTAGCCTTCTCCAATTCTTTAGAGGTGAAGAGTATGGTTTCATCAACATCAGTTGCTTGTTGTTGTTTAAGAAGGAGACCACCATTACGCTTAAAAAACCTTTGTTTCCTTCTCTTAGCTTTAAGTTTCTTGATTATTTTGTATAATGCATAGCCGATCACCATTAGGAAAAGCAATCCCATGCTTATACTAACACCTAAAAGAAGAACATACAATACAATAATTAACATAAGTACCTAAACACATTCAATAATTAGCAGTATAGACTATTTAGTCTTCAAAACATAAATTTGATAGAATAGTTGCAAAGGTGTTAAATTTTGCAATATTTTGTGTCCAATGTGTTTGGAATATCCGAAGGTCATTAATCATGTGTTATGGAAGTGTGCCACTTCGGTGTTAGTTTAGGAGAAGGTTTTTCTTAGTTAGACTTTGAAGTCCCTTTGGTGGAAACTCTAGATGATGCGTTTGAATGGACTAAGCAGTTACATGTATGGGCTCTGAAAAAGAAAGTGTTAGAAGCTATTATGTGTGTGTTAATATGGGTCCAGTAATGGTACAAGAATGATTTTGTGTTTGGCGTTTCTCCCGCGATGGAAGGTAGAGTTTTTGATATTGTAGTTGAGTATTTGTTTCTTTGACTTGCTAGTAGGATAAAAAAGTGTCGGTTAGTTGGAGTTTAAAATCCTCTTTTAGCTAGTTGGTTTTAATTGGTTTGGTTTGCTAGTTGTTTGCTAGATTTTAATGAAGTATTTAGCTGTTCAAAAAAATTGATAGGATAACGAGTGTTCACAAAGTAAATATTTGGTGTTTTAAACTTTGTCATTGTTATGTTTGGTTTTTTTTTAATAAAGATATATCAGTAATATAATTTACATTTTACAATAATAGCATATATTTTATTGATTTTCTAAGCTTTATATCTATTTTTAACCTAAAGAGAAATAAAATAACCTTCTAATTTTTATTCAAACTATCTTCTTATGTATTTAAGATAATGACAAGTGTCATGCAATTTAATTTAACTTTGATTATAATGTTAAACTTGTAAACATATAATCATCTTAAATAAATAGAAAAAAAAAAATAAAAGCAAAAGATAATAAAAAATATATTTAATTTCTCTAACTTGAAATATCATAATCTTCTACACATTTCTTATTACCTTTTTGGAATATTTTGAGTATATATATATATATATATATATATATATATATATATATATATATATATATATATATATATATATATATATATATATATATATATATATTTATTGGGTGTAGTGAAATTTCTACATTTATTACTACAACTTTTATCTTTGCTTTGTTATGTTTTTTATATTACTTATATTTCATAAAACTTAATGAATTTATTCATAATTATAAATTAAGGAATCAGAATCATATAATGTATCCTAAATACATATTAAATTCTACGTTTACCTTGCTATTTTTCATTTTACTAATTATTTTATTATTCGAGTAAATGATTTTTTTTTAAAATTATATAGCAAACCAAAAACATAAAATGTATCATAAAGAAATTTGATAGACTATTTAGTCTTCAAAACATAAATTTAGTATAGACTATTTAGTCTTCAAAACATAAATTTGATAGAATAGTTGCAAAGGTGTTAAATTTTGCAATATTTTGTGTCCAATGTGTTTGGAATATCCGAAGGTCATTAATCATGTGTTATGGAAGTGTGCCACTTCGGTGTTAGTTTAGGAGAAGGTTTTTCTTAGTTAGACTTTGAAGTCCCTTTGGTGGAAACTCTAGATGATGCGTTTGAATGGACTAAGCAGTTACATGTATGGGCTCTGAAAAAGAAAGTGTTAGAAGCTATTATGTATGTTTTAATATGGGTCCAGTAATGGTACAAGAATGATTTTGTGTTTGGCGTTTCTCCCGCGATGGAAGGTAGAGTTTTTGATATTGTAGTTGAGTATTTGTTTCTTTGACTTGCTAGTAGGATAAAAAAGTGTCGGTTAGTTGGAGTTTAAAATCCTCTTTTAGCTAGTTGGTTTTAATTGATTTGGTTTGCTAGTTGTTTGCTAGATTTTAATGAAGTATTTAGCTGTTCAAAAAAATTGATAGGATAACGAGTGTTCACAAAGTAAATATTTGGTGTTTTAAACTTTGTCATTGTTATGTTTGGTTTTTTTTTAATAAAGATATATCAGTAATATAATTTACATTTTACAATAATAGCATATATTTTATTGATTTTCTAAGCTTTATATCTATTTTTAACCTAAAGAGAAATAAAATAACCTTCTAATTTTTATTCAAACTATCTTCTTATGTATTTAAGATAATGACAAGTGTCATGCAATTTAATTTAACTTTGATTATAATGTTAAACTTGTAAACATATAATCATCTTAAATAAATAGAAAAAAAATAAATAAAAGCAAAAGATAATAAAAAATATATTTAATTTCTCTAACTTGAAATATCATAATCTTCTACACATTTCTTATTACCTTTTTGGAATATTTTGAGTATATATATATATATATATATATATATATATATATATATATATATATATATATATATATATTGGGTGTAGTGAAATTTCTACATTTATTACTACAACTTTTATCTTTGCTTTGTTATGTTTTTTATATTACTTATATTTCATAAAACTTAATGAATTTATTCATAATTATAAATTAAGGAATCAGAATCATATAATGTATCCTAAATACATATTAAATTCTACGTTTACCTTGCTATTTTTCATTTTACTAATTATTTTATTATTCGAGTAAATGATTTTTTTTTTAAATTATATAGCAAACCAAAAACATAAAATGTATCATAAAGAAATATAAACCCAAAGGAAAATAATTTTATTAAGATTAATAATTAATTCAGTTTATATTACCTTGATACCTTTTTATAGTTTAAATGAAACTCGTTAAGTTTATAAAAATAATAAATATTACAAAATATAAAGTAATAAACATGCGTTGAGTAATTTGAATTTAAACACGAATTTACATTTTATCATACATTTTAGGTAAACAACACAAAAGATATTAAGTTTACACTAAAATTTTAATTTGACACTGTCTTTTTTTGATTTCAAATTTGCCAATATATTTTCTAATTTTTTATAATTCTGACCACTTAACCGGTCAACTCGTCGGGTACCTGCTAACATGACACGATGACGTGTTAATTTGATAACGTGGCATGCTGACATTACATACCGACGTGTCAAAATTGATTTTTTTCCACAAAAGATACTAAGTTTTCATTTTTTTTTTTTTTTTTTGATTTTGATAGTAAGTTTAACTTTTTCTTTCAATTGACCATTTCCATTTGAAAGCGCACAAATATTTTTAATACATTTTAAACCGTATATATATATATATATATATATATATATATATATATATATATACATATATATATATATATATATTTTCATTTAAAAATCATACTTTTGTATAAATAAAAGTTTTTTTTTTATTACACTCAAACCATAATAATATGTATAAATATGTATTAGTTATATGACAACCATATTTTATATTAAGTACACAAACTTAAAATGAGTTTGGTGGTTAGGAAGCATGTAGTCCATCAAGGCCCAGATGTTACGTTTGCAACCCGTGAAATTTTTACATTTTATTTGAAGCTTATGGTTAGTTTGGTTCTTATGATATAACTAATGCATATTTATGCATAACATTATGCTTTGAATGTTAAAAAAAAAAATAAAAAAAATAAAAAAAAAATGTATATGAATAGAAATATGGTTTTCAAACGAAAAATATATTTATACGGTTTAAAATATATATATATATATATATATATATATATATATATATATATATATATATATATATATATATATATATATATATATATATAGTTTCAAATGGAAAATGGTAAACATTAAACAAAATTGGAAAAAATGATGTTCAATTTGGAACAAAAGAACTGAGTGTCAAATAAAAGATAGAAAATTAAATTAAGTGTCAAAATCGAAAAAAATGAAAACTTAGTGTTTTTTATGAAAAAAAAAATTTGACACATCAGCATGTTATGTCAGCATGACACGTCATCAAAATTGACATGTCATCATGTCACCTCAGCAAGTAACTGGGATGACCGGTCCAGTGATCAAAATTGTAGAAAAATTGAAAAACAAAGTGTCAAATTTAAGACAAAAAGAAATACACAATATCAAATTAATTTTTAGTATAAACTTAGTGTCTTTTGTCCTATTTACCCTACATTTTATAATTCCTATTCTATTTACAAACAAATAAAATTCAGCAAGTTTATCAAAAAATAACTAGGATATTGTTACTACGTGTAAGTTTTAAATTATATTAGCAATATATCGGTAGAAGAGCAAAATACATTTCTAATTTCTATAATTTTCACTAATAATTCCAACTCTTTTTGCAAGTATCAAGACGAATTCTAGAGAAGTTTTACAAGTATTGTGTTTCTATAAAAAGGCTTATAATTGATAATTCTAAAATCAGTGTGTTTGAACGTTGGAAGGTTAAAACGATTTTATATATATATATATATATATATATATATATATATATATATATATATATATATATATATATATATATATAAGGGTTCAATTGAGAAAAAAAAATGTTGAGAATGAATGAATCATTCTAGCCACACATTTATTTTGCCGCAAAACACTTAGACGTACCGGCAGAATTTGAGACGGATACATATGTGTTTTTCCAACCAAACATGTTTTCTTTAAAGTATAGTAATCATTACCTTAATATACACACAAACATATATTTTTTTTTATTTTTTTTATTTTTAGAATGCTATTTTCATCGAAATTTATTTTAAATATATAAAAATTCATAATTGTTTATTCTCTATAAATAGACATTCATATTGATATATTTTTAAGATAAAATAAAATAAAAATTTAGAGTTTCAGCTATCGTTATTTATAAGTGAATAAAAATGTATCAGATTTTTATTAAAGTATATTTGTTATTCATTTATGAATAAAACGCATGCTTAACTTTTTTACAGTTTAAGTATTGTTTATTTATGAATATAACACATTATAAAGTTTTGTTAAATAAAATATTTTTTTTTACATCATCTTTCGTCACATGTTGTATTTATATATGAATAAAACGTATATTAATTGTCGTAATATGTTATATTCATATACTAATAAAACATTTTTAAGATTTTTGTTAAAGTTCATTTGTTATTCATATATAAATAAGTAGTATGTTAAAAAAAGATGAAGTGTTTTGAAAATATGAATTACTTATTCATATAGAAATAACAATTGAATTGTAACAAAATTATGATAAATGTGCTTTTCGTATATAAATATAACTTGTGAGGAAAGTCAATACAGGTTTTATTCATATGTAAATATAACATGTGACGAGAGTTGGTGTAAGTTGTAAAGAGTTTATTATATGTCATATTTATATATGAATGATACTTCATCTATAAAAAGAAAATTAATCATATTTTTTATTCATAATTGAATAACGAATGTGCCGTACTAAAAATATAATGCATTTTATTCACTTATGAATAACGATAGCTGAAAATATATATATAAAAAAAATTATTTTATATTAAAAGTATATATCAATATAGATGTCTATTTGTAGAGAATAAAAAATCATGAATTTTGATATATTTATAATCATTTTTCGATATAAATAGTTTCTTAAAAATAAAAAAAAAACAAAAAAAACTGTGTTTTTATGTATATTAAGGTAATAATTAGCATAGTTTAAGGAAACATGTTTTGTTTGAAACACATATGTATTCCTTTTACATTTCTGCTGGTATACGAAGGTTTTGCGACAAAAATAAATGAGTGACTGAGAATGATTCCCCATTTTCAATCTTTTTTATTTTTTCAATTGAACTTACCTGTATATATATTAGCGGTTTCATTGCTCACATAAAAGTCTAGTAATTAACTGAGATGATGAGATTGTTATGTTGGATTATATAATATTATGTTTACCATAGTATGTGATATTATGATTTATTGTATATTTTTTTGGATATATAATAAATCCAACGAAAACTGCAATAATAACATAAACTAGCAACAATTTTGTCATTTTTTAAATTTATAAGAAATTTCATATTATCTATCTAATCTTATTTAACTTAGTATATCCATCTCATCAAATCATTTTCCGCCAATTTTCCGGGAAACATACATTTTACTTATTCCATTGCTGACGTGGATACATAATCATAAATGAACCGATGAGATGTATTAAATTTTACGGTAAACATAACATTATATAACTCATAATATCCATCTTATTAACTCATTTAATGACTAGTAGTAGATGTCTAGGTTAAATATAAATTGGTAAAATGTATCTTACATAGAAAAATTGTCAAATCATCATTTAATTTTAGTTTGAGACGTATTCATAAATTATGGTAAAATAATGAGATTTTAATGGACGCGGGGAAGTAATAAAATCGAAAAACCTAAAAAAAAAAAAAAAAAAAAAAAAAACAGGTCAAATTGTCCTTTTTACCGGTAATTCATACTTTTTCGTAAATAAATTTCAGTTCGGTACTTATTCTTAAATTAATGTAAAATACAATGAATCTTAAGTGTATAATTGTTAATGACATAACTATATAAGGCTTGATACACATATAAAGTTAGCAAAATTTGATTTTTTTTCTTCAGGTAGTAAAATTTGAATTTTTTTTCCAGCAAGTAATCTAAGGTGTGGTTGTTTCAGAATTCTAATGAACATTAACCCTCAAATTATTATTTTTCTTTGAATTTGAACCAATATGTCATCCCAGATGGCTATACATAGTTTATGTAAATATGTGATCATTCTTTAATAAATAATATATAAGAAAATGCTGAACTAATTATTTTGAAATTTAACATGAAAAATATAGAAATTATTTAATATAATAGTAATACATGAAAGGTAGTTGATATTTAAAAATACGTGTTTAACAAACCTTGGTTAGTGAAGTGATTTTTATTTTTTTTACATTCAGGTACTTATTTTTTTTAAACAGCGGAACAGCACTTAACCTTTTCTTAAACAGATGAATGGTTGGGGTTATTGTTTATAAGCTATAATAAATAAATAAATGGGTTAGTAGTTGTTGAACCATGCCTACACGAATTTGATGGGAAAGTAAGTAGAAAGGAATTTAAACTCATATAGTGTGTTAGAGAATAGCTTACCCAGAATGACACCTAAATTTCTCCCCTTATAAATATAACAACTTGTAGCCGAGTCCGCGTCAAGATTTAGCCAACAATACCCTCCCTTTAGTTGACACTTTTTGCATTCTGGAGAAGTATTGTTGTCGTCTTGGGTATCTGTATTCCACGAAAGTGTTATGGGAACGTAAGTGTTGTTCTTGTCAATTGGAAAGCCTGCTTTGAAGTATGAACTGTCCATCAGGAAGGCAGACCTACATATCTCGTCTCCAGCCGGCCCTTCCAAGCCTGTTACATTCAACCTAAACGTCTTGATATTCCTATTAGTACTATCAAACGTGGCTTGGCAACAACCAATGCCAAAGCAGTTGTTTCTATCTCTGACAGTATCATTACGACAAATCGTTGAGCAACTGGCAACAATAGTCTTCTTCACCATGACGTCAGCATTAATGCCACACCCCTCAACGAAGAGTTTGTTAGCATAAGTGGAAATATAAAAGGGACTCTCTTTGCTTAGGACAGGAGTGCTATGCTGGACTGGTCTCGCACAATCATAACTCATGGAGACCTTAACAGTAAACTCTCCTCCATTTACTCTCAAGACCTCCGTGTTGTTGAGTGCAGACAGATACGGTGTCGAGGAGTTACAATCAATATTGTACCATTTGTTTAGTGAACAATTTGTTCCAATCCCGAAAGGGTATGGAATCAATATCTCTCCACACCTATCATTGCATCCTTTTTTGCTGATTCTCTCTGCTTTTGTTACTGTTGCTGCTAAAGAGATCAAGATAAGTAAATGCAAAACTTGAAGGAGTTGCATTCTGTTTAAAACGACGATTAAAGGCTTTGAAGCAAGAAAAAATATAAGGATAGGTATAACAATCATAACCATGTGAATTTCTGTGCTCGAATGCCGTGTCTATTGGATTACTTAATGGAGAAATTTAATCCTTAGCTGACCTTGAGTCAACGGGAACCACCGTTGCTCCCATTTTCTTCCAAAAAAACGAGTGGCTGAGATTGCAATCAAGTTTGTAGGTATAAGCCTATAAGGATTAATCAACGCGGGCCAAGTCCAGAAAAAACTTCCAACACGTTGATAAGATTTTGATGGCTATTTTGGCACTACTAGAAAATAGGAAGTTTTGCTACAGAGCTATGAAAAATTTTGGTAGTTAATTAGTTACAGAATCGCTACGGATTAGATGCAGAATTAGACGCCTTAATATATTAACGGAATAGCTGATGGAATAGCTACTGATACTAGTCCGTAGCTAATTAGCTACGGAATCCGTAGCTATTCCTTAGCTAATTAGCTACAGAATGGCTACGGAATATCTATGGATACTAATTCGTCGTGATTGGGTAGGTAATTAATTAGATACGGAATAGCTATGACATAGCGACGAAAGAAAACAGCTATAAAATAGCTACGGACTTATAATTTACATTATTATTATTGTTATTATTGTTAATCCGATTATTATTATTTTACATTAACTCTTAAATTTTTTTTGGATCATTTTTCTTACATATTTAAGACACAAACAATTAAAAATCATACTAATAATACTATTAATAATAATATTTATATGTTCATAATACTATATAATAATTGTAACAAAATGTATTTAACACAAAAACAAACAATTAAACGAAAAAAACTACGTTTAACACATTAATAAGGTGAAACAATCTATGTTTATTTATAAATAATGAAAAATGATTATAATAAAGGGACATATGTATATTTGTATGTGTATGCAGGGATGATTTTAAGGGGTTCCCAGTGTGGCACCGGCAACCTTTAACTTTTCTGGCCATAGTGTAAAAATTTTCGATTTTTTGATTTTTTTTAAAACTATTTTTCTTGTTTCGGCAACACCTACTATGTATTTCTGCGTCCGTCCCTACCATTTTTTGAAATTAATTCAAGTAAATTTTAACTTAGCAGCCCACATATGGACAAAAAGAATTTAAAAACAACACTTTTTAAACAACCATTGATTTTATATCATACCATTTTCTGAAACCAATGATTTTCTATGTATACAAAACTACAAAAAACACTATTACATAAACATATTAAATACGTTTTGTAGAAGAAAAAAACGATTTATATAATACAAAATGATAAAACCTATTTCTGTCATATGATTGCAATATCAAAAAAGTACCTAACAGTGGCATCCAACCAAACACGTTTCTTTCAACAAACATTGATTTAGTTTAACATAAGAGCAAAGGGAAGAAGGGGAATACATGGCCTGGGTGACTTGTTTGAAAATTTTGGAATCCCTAGTAAATTGTTAAACCTACTGTCAAAGTAAATATATAATATGGAGATAGGGAATATGTGGTTGTTATCATGTGACAAATATTAGATATAGAATTCCAAAACTACATAGTACTAGCTTAAAAAACTAATGAGATATAATTGTAAATCTTCTTCCTAAAGTCACTTAACTATACTCTCTTTCTTATATACCAAGTGGATACCTAAAACAAAATTTGGTAATGTCATGATCAAACTTATAAAAACTCAATACAAACACTTTCTGGTTAATAATGGAATGTAGGGAAAATTGATTGTATTGAAGTAAGTGTATGAAAATATCACTTAATTCAACTTTAAACTTAGGCTTGGCTTTCCGATGAATGTTCAAATGGTTGATGAATAATAAACTAGTTTTGGGACATTACTAGTTTTGAAAAAAAAAATGTTGATTTTAACGTTTCGTGGAAATCTTATTCGGGGGGATTTTAAAAAGGAAATCAGCATAAAAGTCCCTATACCATATAGACCCCTTTCACTAAAAAAAAAAAAACCTCATTTTTTTTTAAGTCAAAACACAATAATTCTAATTTATATATCATTTTTTGATTTTTTTTTTTTGTGATTTTCTTTAATAAATATCATTACTACAATCATAACAACCATTACTACAAAACTGGGATCTATCCACGTAAAAAAAAAACCCTGTAATTAAAGACATTTTATGTCAGTTTTTTTAAGAACATGATAGGAAAGATCGTGCCATGGAAGATATGTTACGCTGTCATTGAATTGTAGTGAGTATAACTCATGAAAACCCGTTATTATAGGTCAAACCCATCATTATATGCTAGGGTGTTTTTGGAGATATATGTATCTTATATTAATAATCATCATGAATAATAAACTTATAGTGATGTTTTTTTTCCCTAGAGTCATAAATGTTCATTTACGGTCACCATTTATAAATATTATCGCGGCCATTGTACACTTTTGGAGACACAACTGTAATTAAGTTGTAAGGATCAATAAGCTATCTTTACTAACATGTTAATGGTTCATCATTACTGTCACACCCCCAAAGTGGAAACGTTCGGCGGCGGAGGACGTCATGTACAGTATCATAAAAATGCACAATAGTAAACAAACAACAACACCATTCATTGCATTCATAATATAATTTAATACAAGTGTGTTCTGTGTATAGTTTGAAAGACACCAAAATATGAATCAAAATAAAAGATGAGTCTCGAATGTGCTTCGTCTTCTCAAAACCTGGTCCAGTGTACATGTTTACTGGTGACCTGAGAATACAAGTTATTTTGAAAGAGTAGATTAGCATTTAAGCTGGTGAGTTCATAAGTATTTTAGTGTCAATGTTTGTATAAGTTTGACGAAAGTGTTTGTAAGTGTTTGATGTAAATGTTTGTATCTCCTAGAAAATCCTATATGTTCTACTTTATAATGAAATGTAGCCTTCTACCAAGACCCGAATGTTCTGTATGTTTCTTTTGTAAAAGTGACTGTTTTTCCCAAGTATGACTATCATTACCAGAAAATAGTTTACATTACCTTTTATGTGAGAAGATCACTATATGAATGTAATGGGAAAATGAAGATGTACTATAGTATTGTATATAGTAACTATCGATGTACTAACTACATTAAACCAATTGTTTAATTAAGGTAAAATGTGATGAGATTATAACCATACTTTATTGAATAGTAACACACGACGATCAAAGACGTCGAAATGGTATGACATTCGTTACCCGTGGACCTATAGGTCCCACTGTAGCTAGCAGCAAGGTGTAGGATAGTCAATCCCGTATAGATCTATACACAAATTCACGCTCTCCCTCCAGGAGACTCTGGTTACAAAACGTGACACAACATTATGTTGCCATGCCATTAAGTAGTGGCTCACATCAATGTTATATTGTTCTTGTATTAGTGTAGTATGTTCCTTCTGTTCTAGTGTATAGTATGTTCTTTCTGTTCTTGTGTATAGTATGTTCCCTCTGTTCTAGTGTCTAGTAAGTTCTTTCGTTATAGTGTATAGTATGTTTGAACTTACTCGTGTATGAACTGAATCTTGTAAGATTCATTGTTCTAGAAATGGTGAGTAGTAATCCTCTAAACTATACCTATTATACTTTACTAGTAATGTTGTTTGAATGACTGATCATGTTTGTACACCTTTGCTACCCAGAGGTATTGAACTGATTAGAAGAACTTTTATAAATATACATACATATACATGAAATATAACTAAGATTCAAACAACACTCATACAAACAACAGATCCCCTAAGTCTAGAACCAAAAAAGGAACAGGAAATAAAGTGAGTTATCAGTCCTAAGCCCTTTCAACCTTATTTATATAACTATATCTATATAGACATGATTTTGACAATATATAACTTTAAAAGAGTTTTGTAAAACAATAAACAGTTTATAAAAAAGAGGTTTTACCATTTGAATGGTTTTTGATGACTTGATGGCAGTTGATAAAATGATTTGAAACAGTTTGTTTGATAACAAAGTTTTAAAGTATAAGAAATCCTCTTGTTTGATAGTTATAAATCACATGTGATTGATACTATAGCTATAATGTTTTCTACTTGTATTCCCCCCATAAAAGCATTTAAAATCATTTAAAAGATAAGTTTAAGGGTATGAACTCACCTGTAGTGAGTGATTCGAATGAAAGATCGATATAGGATGCTAAGTATGTCAAGTGATGTCTTGAGCACAAACGGATACTATTAAGCATATAATGACACATATATGTATATAATTAATGTATGTAACAACTAATCATGTATTAGAAACATCCTTAGGAACTAGGAATCACTCAAAATGGAGTTTATCAATGACATATGATTGATTTAAGAGAGTTTACGGCCACACTACAAGTGTTCACAGCCATAAGGGTGTTTATGGCCAAGAGTACTTGACTTTAAGAAGGTTTTGCGGCCCTTACTTATGAAGTGTTTGCGGCAATGTGATGAAGGGTTCACGGCCACCTCATGAGCTAAGAAGGGTTTACGGCCCCAAGAAGGGTTCACAACCGTAAAATCTTGAAGTTTATGCATTTTGGTCCTTGATTCATGCTAAAAGGCTATTTGTTTCATGAGGCTTCAAGAGTTTCTAGTGGGTTCCAAGAATATGGAAAGGATACTTATGATTTGGAAGCCTTTATGGGTTCACGGCCACCAAGAACAAGTATGTGTTCTTGGTGTTCTTGGTGAAAGATGATGATCTTGAAGATCTAAGCCAAAAATGATGAATTCATGGATGAAATTAGGGCTGTAAACGAACCAAACGAACACGAACAAGGTCTTGTTCATGTTCGTTCGTTTAAGTTAGCCGAACAACAAATGAACACAAATGGATAAACGAACGAGATTTTCTTGTTCATGTTCGTTCGTTTAACAAATTACTTTGTTCATGTTCGTTCATTTATGTTCATGAACATGCTAAACGAACATAAACGAACAAAGATTTAAAAAAAAAAACACACACACACACACACAATTGAACATATATGAACATAAACGAACATATAATATAGCAATATAATAAAAAATAATTGAATATAGATGAATATAAATAAACTTAAACGAACCAACATAAACGAAAGTAAACAAACATCATAAACGAACGTTCACGAACATAAATGAACGAACGAGACCATTGTTCATGTTCGTTCATTTAACTAAACGAACGATAATTTTTGTTCATGTTCGTTCATTTATTAAATAAACGAACATAAACGAACTTCCCGCCGAATAGTTCACGAACGGTTCGCCGAACGTTCAGTTCATTTACAGCCCTAGATGAAATCAAAGGGTTTTACTAGATCAAGAAGGATATCAACTAATAAAGAAAGAATCACTTACAACTTTCAAGAGAAATGGAAGTGTTCTTGATGATACTTGAGAGAGAAATGAGTGTTCTTGACTTGAAGATGTGAGAAGTGAAGAAATAATAAAGGAAATTGATACTTAAGGGAAGGGGTTCACAACCAACATGGATTTAACGGTCGTAAACTCTATTTTGCGGCCGTGAACTCCTTGTGATGGAGTTTCCAGCTCGATTGCAACACATCAAACTTAAGTTAACACATCCCTAGACACAATCCTTGAATGTACTAGGCTTAGAATACTCAAACAGACCCTTAACAATGCTAAAAAGATAGCAGAAACAAGTCCGACTTTTGATTGAATTGATTGGCTTTACAAGATACTTATAGTGATGTGTTTTTTCATATAGAGTGATAAATGTTTACTTATGGTGACCGTGTATAAATATTATCGCGGCCATTGTTGACTTTTGGAGAAACAAATGTAATTAAGATGTAAGGATAAGTTATGTTTCCGAACATGTGTAATCGTTTATCATTACTATTGCTTATATACATCGACAAATAAAGAAATTAAGACGTCATAAAAATGATCTATACTAAAATGTTATTTCATTTATTATGATTATTGATCACTTTTAGTGACATGTTTAATATTATATCGTGAATAATGTGAACGTTTACTCACTCACAAGCAATTAAACGGTGAGCATAAAATACTTACAGTGATGTGTTTTTTCATATAAAGTGATAAATTTTTACTTACGATAACCATTTATAAATATTACCGCGGCCAATGTTGACTTTTGGAGACACTAAAGTAATTAAGCTGTAAGGATAAGTTATATTTCCTAATATTTTTTATTCATTTATCATTACTATTGTTTACGTACACTGACATGTTTAAGTTATCACAATATATTTTTTATTATTTATATTGTAGAATGGTTTTTAAAATTTAATTGCACATATATTAGCCATCTTTCATTAGTATGAAGCGCAAAAACAGAAATATAAAATATACTGTAATAAAAAACTATTTTTAATAATAATAATTAAAAAGTTATTACATCAAAAACATACATACAAATATATAATGATTGTCACACCCCAAAACCAAGAACGGAGGAAACGTTCTGGGGTGGAGGACGTCATGTACAGTATCACAACAGTGTAAAATAGTAAACAAGCAACAACATCATCCATTACATTATAAGTAAAGTTTTAATACATGTGTGTTCTTTCATTGTAATAAGACACCAAAAATATATAATCAAAATAAAAGACGAGTCTTGTCTGCTCCGTCTTCTCAAAACCTGGCCACCGTACCTGTCTACTGATGATCTGAGAATACAAGTTATTTTGAAAGAGAGTATCAGCTTTAAAGCTGGTGAATTCATAAGTATTTAAGTGTCATTGTCTTGCTTTGAAAACTTGTTTTTAAAAGTCATGTAAACCTTTAGATGATAATGTTGATATAAGTATGAAAAGCCCTAGAAAATCCCTTATTTTCTATTATTATGAAATGTAGTCTTCAAACAAGACCCGAATGTTTTGTAAGTAAAATGATAGTTTTTCCTTCTATTGACTAGTACTAAAGTACTTAGTCTAACTCATCGTTTATGTGAAAATATCACAAAATAAAGAAAACAGGAAAATGTACTAATGTAAGTGTTGTCACTGGGTACTAGGACTAACACAACATCGCAATAAGAGAAACATATAACCTAATGAACATACGAAGATTATCCAGAAAAAGTATTAATGTAAGTGTTATCACTGGGTACTAGGAGTAACACAACATCGCAATAAGCAAAAGGTATAACCTAATGAACATCCGCAGATTGTCCACTTGTCCTCTGTAGTAGCAGCAGGTGGGTGGAAGGGTTAGTCCCGATATCGATCTACCAAATATAAATAGTAACCTTAGACCTCCGTAGATGGTCATCGACCACTGGTGCTAATCAGTGGGATTCGGAATGGTTAGTCCCGCCTAGATATCCCATTGAACCGGGATAGGAAAGATAATTTACACAGAAAGTACTAATAAGTCATCCTTGCAAGTCGAGATACAAGTATCCAGGTAAGTGAATATAGGATAATGCATCTATGTAATAGTGTTCGTGTATGGTATTCATGTAAGTGTGTTCATGTATCAGGTAAGTATATGTAAACATATTCATGTATCAGGTAAGCATATGTATATGTACTCATGTGTCAGGTAATGTACTGGTGTAGACTCATTAATGAATTGACTCTTGTGTGCTTCCTTGTAATAGGAATAATGTTTGATATCTTCAAATTATCCCTATGATAATTTACTGAAAGGTAATTGGTTGTTCAAGTAGTTTTATACACTCTTACTACTCAAGGGTGTGGGAAACTAAATGAAAGATGAAAACTATAACATCAATACATATATAAGAATATAAGTGTATATGCATAGTTTAGTTCAAGAATGAAAAATGGTTTTGTAAGACATCTAAGAGTTTTGAACAATAATTAACAATGACTTGATGTCATTTTAACAAACATTTCAAAAGTAATACATTTGATAACAAAGTATTTTTAAGATTTAAAACCATTTCATGCATCACATTTTGTAGTATGTGAAATTTGTTGCATGAAAACACAGTTATAAAATACATATACATGATTTAATAACACGTTGTTTTCTACTTGTATACCCCCCCCCCCCCATTAAAGCATTTAAAATCATTTAAAACATTGATTTAGGGGTATGAGCTCACCTGTAGATAGTGGTTTGGATGAACTGGACGGTGTAGGATTGTTAGGTGTCAAGTGAGGACTTGTACACACACTACGATCCTAATGAACATATAATCACACATATATGCACTCAATTAGTCTTAAATTACTAATTGATAATGTTAAGACATCCTAGAACATAATAAACACTTTATATAAGTGTTATAAGCCCTAAGGATTGCATCTAAGCTATTTTGGGATAAGGCACTTGGGTTTAGGGTTCCAAATGACCCTATACTTGAGTTTACTCTCCATATAACCTCACACATGCAGTTCACTCTCCATAAAACCTCACACATGGAGTTTACGGTTGTAAACTCTTGAGTTTACGGCCGTAAACTCCAAGACTTAATGTCCTTGGTTGTTTTGAGGTGTTAAATGATCCCTAGAAGTATTCCAACTTGATGGTTTAATTCTTGGAAGAGTTTAGGGCATAGAAACACTCCTTTGAGGATTTTTTGGCCCTAAGGCCATTTCCTTTGGAGTTTAATGCCGTAAACTCCCCTGGAATGATGTTTTTGATGCTTTCAAGTCCCTTGCACATGTGGTATAGGTCTTAGGCTTTTATCCCAAGCATATGAAGGCCTTAGGCACACTTTGGTGCCTTTGTTTGATGTTCACGGCCCAAGAACCTTATTAGGGCCGTGAACTCACTTTGAGGGGTGTTTTTGATGTGTTTTGGTCCTTGATTTAAGTGGAAACAATTCCTAGTAATTGTCTAAGGCTTTAGGTGCCTTAAAAGCACCCTCTGATCCAAGTTATTGGAGTTCACGGTCCAAGATCATCTTGGGCCGTGAACACCCATGTTTTTGTGTTTCTTGGTTTTTTTCTTGTCCCTAACACACATATATATGAGTCTAAGGCAGTAGCATAACACAAGGGAAGGTCTAGGCATTGTTTCAGGAGTTTACCGCCCAAGAACACCTTGGGGAGTAAACTCCTAAATCTAGTTATTTAGCTATGTAATCTATGTTATGAACACATTTTAAGCTATATAACACTACTAGAGAGAGGTACTCACGATTTGGGATAAAAACCCGAAGATCCGTGAGAGAGAAAATGGCTTTTCTCTAGTTGAAAATGTGAATAATGAATGAAATTGGTTCAGAATTCTATTTATAGTCCTGAGATTTTTGGCAGAAAATATTTTATTCCCGAAATGATCTCTAATATAACAGAGTGTTGGAATAACAGTGTTGCACAAAACCCTAGTGTATCCACTCTCCTGATATTTCCTGAAGTGTAAACCCTAAATTACTCAAACTTATACGGAAAAGTCTGAAAGTTTACCGTGACTGATATAACTTCTATTGAAGTGATATTGTTTGTACATAATGGAAATTCTAGGTTGTCACAATGATAAACTTAACTCTACTTAAATTAAAATATGTGTTGCTCTCCTTAGCCTAGTTGTTGGGGAATAATTCATGGACTACTTTTAAACGGACTGTCTTTTCTTGGGCTTATGTATTTCATTATTTGCTTCAACTATATATATATATATATATATATATATATATATATATATATATATATATATATATATATATATATATATATATATATATATATATATATATATATATATCAAGATCCTATAACAACATAAGTTAAAATAGGTGTTAAACATGCATTGAAGAAACATGCAAAATTAATGTATGTAATTAACTAATAAAATCCCATTAAAAAAATTTTATAGTGTTTAATTAATGAATATAAATATTAATATAACTTATGCAAATAAAGTATCTTTGGATCCAGGATTACAAAATGTTTTTCCCAAACCACAAAAGAACCTATTCCATATTCTTAAATGCTAACATACGTTTGTTATCTTCGTTTGGTATACAGGCGGATGGCTTTATTGCTTCATCCACAGAAACTCTATAGTACCCATATGTCAATAGCTTTCCATATATTCTATGGTTTTCATCGGTAGAATACATTACAAAACTATTCACAACGACGTTTCTACATTGAGCCACTGGTAGTGAACATTTTATCATCTGCATCCACAGGCACATATTATTAATATTTGTATTAAAAATAAATTTTAATTACCTGACATGTATATATATATATATATATATATATATATATATATATATATATATAAACTTTTGGAATATACATTCTTTGTCCAGTTGCTACAGTGTCTTGGGTTGAGGTGTTTCTATTCCTTTTTCAGTTGAATTCCCAGCTTGTGGCTCCTCACACGTAGCTGTAACATTTTCTTCACCCTCATTCAGACTTTCCCGAAAATAGTTTACCATGTTTAGTCTACGAAATTTAGTTAACAATATTGGAAAAGAATTGTACAAAACATATTACTGTATTAATTAACCTACATCGTGTTCGACCTGTTTGGGGGTATTTGAAATGTCGATTTACCCACAAAATTGTTTTTCCTTTTCTGGGATGTCAATATGCGATGAAAGCATTAATTAGCAACCCATTTTATTAACACTCACTTACTTACTTTTCCTGTAGGAGCCTTTTTTTGGAGTTGTAGTAGTAGTTATTAGAAAGTCTGCATGATTAACGATAGGAGGAACTACCAACCTCATCAAATACTCAACTTGGCACCTCAGATCTTGATTTGCGTTTATTTGCTCATGTAGCCTTTGCTGAAGGACAATTTTTTTTTATTTTGATGAGGATTTGGCTCGAGGCAGACCCAATATTTGGTTGAACTGACTCCCGTGCCAACCCCTCTTACAAATCCACCATGATCTTTGTCAAAGACTAGTGAAAGGGCATATGTGGCTTGTTCAAGAGTGGTTTTTCCTTCATCAATTGCAGTTTCATGATTGATATAGAAAAAATGTATGTCAAATAAATATAGTATTAGGTGTGTTCTTTATTGGTTAGAATTAACAAACACCAAAACAAGATATATATATATATATATATATATATATATATATATATATATATATATATATATAAAATATAGAAGCTGCTAGTTTGGCGATATATATACCAACTCTTTGGCAACAAGCTTTACTTCTTCCCAATCAAAACTTCCCTCTTTAATTGGGACATTATATTGGGCGAATGTGGAAATTAGGTAAGAAGTTGGAGAATACAACTTTTTCCTTTTTGGTGCTTGAACCCATTACGAAAGGGGAAGAGTTGAGGACAAGGTATTGTACAATTTATGCGATAATACTTGGTGTAAACACAAGAAATAACAACAAACTTTTGTTTATTTGTGTATTATAGCGTAATACATTTATTTCTTTCTATTACAACATTGCACATATTTTTTTTTCATATAAGGGCATTGTACTTTGACAATTACCTAACTACGGCATTGCACTTTCTTTATATATATATATATATATATATATATATATATATATATATATATATATATATATATATATATTAGAGTTAATGGTGAGGCAAATATTGTTGCAATAACTGCCACCAAGGAATATGGTAAGACAAATACCTAAAAAAACTACTGATTTTTTGTTTGTTACTGCAGTTCAGGTAAACCCAATAATAATAGATATCCGATTTTACCCTTGGGTTTGGAGCGACTTCAAGTGTTGCACAATTTTCTTTTCACCTGCTAGAAAAAGGCCCAGATGATTAGGCCTTTGTTTTGAGTAATATTCTTGAAGAACAAGTCTACCATATATCTCATGATTCTATGAAACAAATGGTGATGGTGATGAACAGAGTTTGGCTATGTCTTTGTTTTCCATATTTCATGTAGGTCCAACAAAAGAGCAAGAACATGTGTATTCAAATGTATTCATAAGATTAAATGTATATTCATTACAGATTGAAGTGTATTCATTAGTGATTAAATGTGTATTCATAAGATTAGATGTATATTCATTACTAACTGAAGTGTATTTATTAGTGATTAAATGTGTATTCAATGTTTTCTATTCAAAAGCAATTCATATTTACCTGTGTTTTATTCATTTATCAATATAACTTAATCCATCTATTCATTCAAGATTATCACCGGGATCATATATGATTACAAATATATTTTATTCATGTATGATTACAAATATTCGAATAAAATGATTAACGCGTCAGTATTTTTGATGTTGTTGGTAAAAATAAACTTTCAAAAAACGTTTTTTTTTAAATTATGGTAAAAAACATATTTTAAAATCATTTTATTGATTTTGTTAATTAAAAATAGATTATACAAATTCCTAATATTTAGGTAAAAAATCTATTAATTAGATTAAATCCCAAGATTTTAGGAATTAATTAATTATCCATAATTAATTATAATGTAAAATTCTTTTTATGCCCTTATAAAATGATTGGTTCACAATTGTTCTCGCGTTCTCAACCTTTTAGGTATTCTCATTTGATCCTTTCCCTATATATATATATATATATATATATATATATATATATATATATATATATATATATATATATATATATATATATATATATATATATATATATATATATATATAATTACTTACTCTGACTCCATTCCACTACTGCTGGAATGGAAGCCAGTGGAACTAGCAACATGAAATCTTCCAATAATGGCTGCATCTTTTTAATTGGGACATTAGATTGGGCGAATGTGGAAATTAGGTAAGAAGTTGGAGAATACAACTTTTTCCTTTTTGGTGCTCGAACCCATTACGAAAGGGAAGAGCTGAGGACAAGGTATTGTACAATTTATGCGATAATACTTGGTGTAAACACAAGAAATAACAACAAACTTTTGTTTATTTGTGTATTATAGCATAATACATTTATTTCTTTCTATTACAACATTGCACATATTTTTTTTTCATATTAGGGCGTTGTACTTTGACAATTACCTAACTACGGCATTACACTTTCTTTTATATATATATATATATATATATATATATATATATATATATATATATAGTAATTAAATTATTTATTTTAGAGTTAATGGTGAGGCAAATATTGTTGCAATAACTGCCACCAAGGAATATGGTAAGACAAATACCTAAAAAAAACTACTAATTTTTTGTTTGTTACTGCAGTTCAGGTAAACCCAATAATAATAGATATCCGATTTTACCCTTAGGTTAGGAGCGACTTCAAGTGTTGCACAATTTTCTTTTCACCTGCTAGAATTTTGGGACTATAGTTATAATTAGATCATGCTTTGTTTCTTAAACTTCAAAGATGCAGTGTAGGAATTGTTTTATATATTTTTTAGCATTATACATGCCAAGAAATCTCAAACACAACAGGTAAGAGTTTGTTAACACATGCTCACCATGAACGCAATTAAAAATATTTGAATTTAGAACATTCAAATTGAATGTGTGGCCGGTACTATTCTAACCCCGCAAAGTGGGGACTCTTCACTAGTTTAATTGAAATGTGGAGATTGCATGTGTATATCAAACTTGTACATTATTATTTGCTATATATAAATTGGTGTGCCAATCGTATATGATACCTTAATGCTAAATTGGGAGCTTCATGTGACCATTAAATTCTTATGCTTCCTTATTAAAAGTTTAACTTATTGAAGAAGAAATTTATACGCATATGATTCTTGTATATGATGCTTACAAGAAAATAAGTTTTGTTGTATATGCATGGCATGTGATTGGAGCAAGTAAGGAAAAGGAAAATTCAATACACTTCATGGCCTCTTCTTTGCAACAAACGTCATGATTACCAATATGAGATTCCAAATTTATATAAGGCTTGTACATCATGTTTAAAGAAAAATATATTTTTTTGGAAAAGGATTTATTACATTTGGTAAATAAAATGAAGTTGTGGGACTATATATTTGTTTGGAAAAGGATTTATTATATTTGGAAAATAAAATGACGATGTGGGACTACACTGCAATTATTATTGAACAATATTTTTTTTTTTGGATTTTTGGACTTTTGCCACTAAACTTTTTTATTATGGAGTTTTGCCACAAATTTTTTGGATATTTGTAGGCTTAATCCTTATAAGTTTGTAATTTACAAAAAATGTCGATGTGAAGTTTTTTTTTTCAAAAACACTCCTTTAAATTTCTTAAGAAAAAACATTGTCAGCATCCCTCACGAAACATGAGGGAACACTTTCAAGTTGTTACTAAACTAGGTGTCAGAATCATGTATTACATGAGTTTATTTAAAAAAAAAATTAAATATGAAATTTTAACCATTTGAAATGTTTAAATTATTAAGAAAATAAGAAAAATTTTAAATTATTAAAATCAATGAAGCTTTAATGTATTGAATACATTACATATATAAACTCTTTCTAATAAATACCTTACATATATATTACCTTAAATATCAAATGTGGAATTTTAATTTAATAAAATGAAAAATACAATAAAATGACAAGTGGAAAATAGAAAATTCTAAAATTCTAAAAAATGACGTCTGTCCAAATAAAGGAGAAGATGACATATGGCAAAAAGTTCTTTATTTATTGTGGAGAATTTCGAGTGTATAAGAAAATATCTTTTTTTTATTATTATTTCTATTATCTTTTTTGTTTTTTAGCAATCACTATAATGACGCTTGTTAAGATCATATAATTTCATTTCTACTCACTACCCAAATTTAGCTTCAGTAAGCTACATTTGTTTATTTAATATATAATCGTACATATACTATGTGAAACAATGATTCAAATCAAAACATGTATTTTCTTAAATTATTAAATAAGTTATATGGGTATGAAATCTAAACACAATTGTCCTCAACAAGTTCGTTTCAAGAATTTTAACTAGTTGTTGCAAATTTTAATTTGTTCACCAATAAACCTTGTAAAGATTAATGATAAGACAAACATAACGTTGATAGTATTTATATATTATAAACCGATCAAATTTTAAACAATGGAATATGTAATACCAAAAGCATGAAATATAAATAAGTGAGGTAAAAACAAGTACAACCTATGACTTGTTTTTTTTAATCTTTATAGACAATTATTAATCAAGACACAACTGTAATAGGAGAAACTAATGATTAACTGAATTAAAGCATAAGATTTACTATGATCCATCAACTACGATTGTCACTGATTGTCACCGATGTTGATGTTGACTTACCATATATTGGTGATACCTCCTCATATTGCTTCACAACGCCAACATTAGTTTGATCTATAAGGGAAACATGTGACAATCTAATGCATTCTAACTCAATGGAAACTTCTTTCATTGTTGGCCTATTTTTTCCATTGAAGTTCAAGCATCGCATTGCCAAATTAGCTATAGACAACAACTCGGTCCTAAAACCTTCCTTAACAATCATTGCATCAAAAACAGACATCGCACGGCCTTCTTCCATGGCTAGCATAAAGTGTGTAGCTAAACTTCTATTTTCACCAAATCTAGTTAAGGAGATTGGCTTTTCTCTTGTCAAAAGTTCCAACAAAACAACTCCAAAACTATAGACATCACTTTTTTCAGTGAACTAGCTCGATTGAAAGTACTCTGGATCCAAATAACCAAAAGTCCCTTTAACTAATGTAGTCAAATGAGTTTGATCTATTGATACCAACCTTGAAGTACCAAAATCAGAAACTTTTGCTCGATACTTTTCATCCAAAAGTATATTAGTTGTCTTGATATCCCTATGGTATATCGGAATGGAGGTTGCTGAATGTAAGTAAGAAAGTGCTCCTGCGATCTCGGTAGCAATTTGTAATCTCATATATAAAGAGAATGAAAACTCATCAGTTTCATTTTGAATAAGGTCATATAAATTACCATTTGAGACGAACTCAGAGACAAGTAGTGGGACCTCGGTCTCTAGGCAACATCCTAATAATTTGACCACATTTCTATGGTTGACCTGTGAAAGAATGACTACCTCATTGATGAACTCTACTACTTGACTTTCATCAACCACCATTGATTTCTTGATTGCTACGATCCGTCCATCTGCTAACATACCTTTATATACAGTACCCTGACCACCTCGACCAAGAATTCTATTCTCATTAAAATGGTCAGTAGCCTTCTCCAATTCTTTAGAGGTGAAGAGTATGGTTTCATCAACATCAGTTGCTTGTTGTTGTTTAAGAAGGAGACCACCATTACGCTTAAAAAACCTTTGTTTCCTTCTCTTAGCTTTAGTTTTCTTGATTATTTTGTATAATGCATAGCCGATCACCATTAGGAAAAGCAATCCCATGCTTATACTAACACCTAAAAGAAGAACATTTAATACAATAATTAACATAAGTACCTAAACACATTCAACAATTAGCAGTATAGACTATTTAGTCTTCAAAACATAAATTTGATAGAATAATTGCAAAGGTGTTAAATGTTGCAATATTTTGTGTCCAATGTGTTTGGAATATCCGAAGGTCATTAATCATGTGTTATGGAAGTGTGCCACTTCGGTGTTAGTTTGGGAGAAGGTTTTTCTTAGTTAGACTTTGAAGTCCCTTTGGTGGAAACTCTAGATGATGCGTTTGAATGGACTAAGCAGTTACATGTATGGGCTCTGAAAAAGAAAGTGTTAGAAGTTATTATGTGTGTGTTAATATGGGTCCAATAATGGTACATGAATGATTTTGTGTTTGGCGTTTCTCCCGCGATGGAAGGTAGAGTTTTTGATATTGTAGTTGAGTATTTGTTTCTTTGAATTGCTAGTAGGACAAAAAAGTGTCGGTTAGTTGGAGTTTAAAATCCTCTTTTAGCTAGTTGGTTTTAATTGGTTTGGTTTGCTAGTTGTTTGCTAGATTTTAATGAAGTATTTAGCTGTTCAAAAAAATTGATAGGATAACGAGTGTTCACAAAGTAAATATTTGGTGTTTTAAACTTTGTCATTGTTATGTTTGGTTTTTTTTTAATAAAGATATATCAGTAATATAATTTACATTTTACAATAATAGCAAATATTTTATTGATTTTCTAAGCTTTATATCTATTTTTAACCTAAAGAGAAATAAAATAACCTTCTAATTTTTATTCAAACTATCTTCTTATGTATTTAAGATAATGACAAGTGTCATGCAATTTAATTTAACTTTGATTATAATGTTAAACTTGTAAACATATAATCATCTTAAATAAATAGAAAAAAATAAATAAAAACAAAAGATAATAAAAAATATATTTAATTTCTCTAACTTGAAATATCATAATCTTCTACCATTTCTTATTACCTTTTTGGAATATATATATATATATATATATATATATATATATATATATATATATATATATATATATATATATATATATATATATATTGGGTGTAGTGAAATTATTGGGTGTAGTGAAATTTCTACATTTGTTACTACAACTTTTATCTTTGCTTTGTTATGTTTTTTATATTACTTATATTTAATAAAACTTAATTAATTTATTCATAATTATAAATTAAGGAATCAGAATCATATAATGTATCCTAAATACATATTAAATTCTACGTTTACCTTGCTATTTTTCATTTTACTAATTATTTTATTATTGGAGTAAATGATTTTTTTTTAAATTATATAGCAAACTAAAAACATAAAATGTATCATAAAGAAATATAAACTCAAAGGAAAATAATTTTATTAAGATTAATAATTAATTCAGTTTATATTACCTTGATACCTTTTTATAGTTTAAATGAAACTCGTTAAGTTTAAAAAGTAATAAATATTACAAATTATAAAGTAATAAACATGCGTTGAGTAATTTGAATTTAAACACGAATTTACATTTTATCATACATTTTAGGGTAAACAACACAAAAGACATTAAGTTTATACTAAAATTCTAATTTGACACTGTCTTTTTTTTTATTTCAAATTTGCCAATATATTTTCTAATTTTTTATAATTATGACCACTTAACCGGTCAACCCGTCGGGTACCTGCTAACATGACACGATGATGTGTCAGTTTCATAACGTGGTATGCTGACATTACATACCGACGTGTCAAAATTGATTTTTTTCCACAAAAGATACTAAGTTTTCATTTTTTTTTTCGATTTTGATAGTAAGTTTAACTTTTTCTTTCAATTGACCATTTCCATTTGAAATTGCATAAATATTTTTAATACATTTTAAACCGTATATATATATATATATATATATATATATATATATATATATATATATTCATTTAAAAATCATACTTTTGTATAAATAAAAGTTTTTTTTATTACACTCAAACCATAATAATATGTATAAATATGTATTAGTTATATGACAACCATATTTTATATTAAGTACACAAACTTAAAATGAGTTTGGTGGTTAGGAAGCATGTAGTCGATCAAGGCCCAGATGTTACGTTTGCAACCCGTGAAATTTTTACATCTTATTTGAAGTTTATGGTTAGTTTGGTTCTTATGATATAACTAATGCATATTTATGTATAACATTATGCTTGGAATGTTAAAAAAAAAACAGTGTATATAAATAGAAATATGGTTTTCAAACGAAAAATATATTTATACGGTTTAAAATGTATATATATATATATATATATATATATATATATATATATATATATATATATATATATATATACGGTTTCAAATGGAAAATGGTAAACATTAAACAAAATTGGAAAAAATGATGTTCAATTTGGAACAAAAGAACTGAGTGTCAAAAAAAGAAAGAAAATTAAATTAAGTGTCAAAATCGAAGAAAATGAAAACTTAGTGTTTTTTATGAAAAAAAAAATTCAATTTTGATACATCAGCATGTTATGTCAGCATGATACGTCATCAAAATTGACATGTCATCATGTCACCTCAGCAAGTAACCGGGATGACCGGTCCAGTGATCAAAATTGTAGAAAAATTGAAAAACAAAGTGTCAAATTTAAGACAAAAAAAAAAAAAAAAAATACACAATATCAAATTAATTTTTAGTATAAACTTAGTGTCTTTTGTCTTACTTACCCAACATTTTATAATTCCTATTCTATTTACAAACAAATAAAATTAAGCAAGTTTATCAAAAAATAACTAGGATATTGTTACTACGTGTAAGTTTTAAATTAT
The DNA here is from genome assembly GCF_052625555.1 of Lactuca saligna. NCBI lineage: Eukaryota > Viridiplantae > Streptophyta > Magnoliopsida > Asterales > Asteraceae > Lactuca > Lactuca saligna. Next base: position 89,525,554 of record NC_136418.1, read on the forward strand.
ATTAGCAATATATCGGTAGAAGAGCAAAACACATTTCTAATTTCTACAATTTTCACTTATAATTCCAACTCTTTTTGCAAGTATCAAGACGAATTCTAGAGAAGTTTTAGTGTTTTACAAGTATTGTGTTTCTATAAAAAGACTTATAATTGATAATTCTAAAATCAGTGTAAAATCAGTGTGTTTGAACGTTGGAAGGTTAAAACGATATATATATATATATATATATATATATATATATATATATATATATATATATATATATATATATATATATATATATATATATATATATATATAAGGGTTCAATTGAGAAAAAAAAATGTTGAGAATGAATGAATCATTCTAGCCACACATTTATTTTGCTGCAAAACACTTAGACATACCGGCAGAATTTGAGACGAATACACATGTGTTTTTCCAACAAAACATGTTTCTTTAAAGTATAGTAATCATTACCTTAATATACACAAAAACATATATTTTTTATTATTATTTTTATTTTTAGAATGCTATTTTCATCGAAAATTTATTTTAAATATATAAAAATTCATAATTTTTTATTCTTTATAAATAGACATTCATATTGATATATTTTTAAGATAAAATAAAATAAAAATTTAGAGTTTCAGCTATCGTTATTCATAAGTGAATAAAAATGTATCAGATTTTTATTAAAGTATATTTGTTATTCATTTAAGAATAAAACGCATGCTTAACTTTTTTACAGTTTAAGTATTGTTTATTTATGAATATAACACATTATAAAGTTTTGTTACATAAAATATATTTTTTTTACATCATCTTTCGTCACATGTTGTATTTATATATGAATAAAACGTATATTAATTATCGTAATATGTTATATTCATATACTAATAAAACATTTTTAAGATTTTTGTTAAAGTTCATTTGTTATTCATATATAAATAAGTAGTATGTTAAAAAAAGATGAATTGTTTTGAAAATATGAATTACTTATTCATATAGGAATAACAATTGAATTGTAACAAAATTATGATAAATGTGCTCTTCGTATATAAATATAACTTGTGAGGAAAGTCAATACAAGTTTTATTCATATGTATATATAACATGTGACGAGAGTTGGTGTAAGCTGTAAAGAGTTTATTATATGCCATATTTATATATGAATGATACTTAATCTGTAAAAAGAAAATTAATCATAGTTTTTATTCATAATTGAATAACGAATATGCCGTACTAAAAATATAATGCATTTTATTCATTTATGAATAACGATAGCTAAAAATATATATAAAAAAATTTATTTTATCTTAAAAGTATATATCAATATAGATGTCTATTTGTAGAGAATAAAAAATCATGAATTTTGATATATTTATAATCATTTTTCGATAAAAATAGTTTCTTAAAAATAAAAAATAAAAAACAAAAAAAACTGTGTTTTTATGTATATTAAGGTAATAATTAGCATAGTTTTAGGAAGCATGTTTTGTTTGAAACACATCTGTATTCCTTTCACATTTCTGCTGGTAGGACGAAGGTTTTGCGGCAAAAATAAATGAGTGACTGAGAATGATTCCCCATTTTCAATCTTTTTTATTTTTTCAATTGAACTTACCTATATATATATTAGCGGTTTCATTGCTCACATAAAAGTCTAGTCATTAACTGAGATGATGAGATTGTTATGTTGGGTTATATAATATTATGTTTACCATAGTATGTGATATTATGATTTATTGTATATTTTTTTGGATATATAATAAATCCAACGAAGACTACAATAATTACATAAACTAGCAACAATTTTGTCATTTTTTAAATTTATAAGAAATTTCATATTATCTATCTAATCTTATTTAACTTAGTATATCCATCTCATCAACTCATTTTCCGTCAATTTTCCGGGAAACATACATTTTACTATTCCATTGCTGACGTGGATACATAATCATAAATGAACCGATGAGATGTATCAAATTTTACGGTAAACATAACATTATATAACTCATAATATCCATCTTATCAACTCATTTAATGACTAGTAGTAGATGTCTAGGTTAAATATAAATTGGTAAAATGTATGTTACATAGAAAAATTGTCAAATCATCATTTAATTTTAGTTTGAAACGTATTCATAAATTATAGTAAAATAATGAGATTTTAATGGATGCGTGAAAGTAATACAATCGAAAAACCTGGAAAAAAAAACCGGTCAAATTGTCGTTTTTACCAGTAATTCATATTTTTTCGTAAATAAATTTTAGTTCGGTACTTATTCTTAAATTAATGTAAAATACAATGAATCTTAAGTGTATAATTGTTAATGACATAACTATATAAGGCTTGATACACATATAAAGTTAGCAAAATTTGATTTTTTTCTTCAGGTAGTAAAATTTGAATTTTTTTCCAGCAAGTTATCTAAGGTGTGGTTGTTTCAAAATTCTAATGAACATTAACCCTCAAATTATTATTTTTCTTTGAATTTGAGCCAATATGTCATCCCAGATGGCTATACATAGTTTATGTAAATATGTGATCATTCTTTAATAAATAATATATAAGAAAATGCTGAACTAATTATTTTGAAATTTAACATGAAAAATATAGAAATTATTTAATATAATAGTAATACATGAAAGGTAGTTGATATTTAAAAATACGTGTTTAACAAACCTTGGTTAGTGAAGTGATTTTTATTTTTTTTACATTCAGGTACTTATTTTTTTTAAACAGCGGAACAGCACTTAACCTTTTCTTAAACAGATGAATGGTTGGGGTTATTGTTTATAAGCTATAATAAATAAATAAATGGGTTAGTAGTTGTTGAACCATGCCTACACGAATTTGATGGGAGAGTAAGTAGAAAGGAATTTAAACGCATATAGTGGTTTAGAGAATAGCTTACCCAGAATGACACCTAAATTTCTCCCCTTATAAATATAACAACTTGTAGCCGAGTCCACGTCAAGATTTAGCCAACAATACCCTCCCTTAAGTTGACACTTTTTGCATTCTGGAGAAGTATTGTTGTCGTCTTGGGTATCTGTATTCCACGAAAGTGTTATGGGAACGTAAGTGTTGTTCTTGTCAATTGGAAAGCCTGCTTTGAAGTATGAACTGTCCATCAGGAAGGCAGACCTACATATCTCGTCTCCAGCCGGCCCTTCCAAGCCTGTTACATTCAACCTAAACGTCTTGATATTCCTATTAGTACTATCAAACGTGGCTTGGCAACAACCAATGCCAAAGCAGTTGTTTCTATCTCTGACAGTATCATTACGACAAATCGTTGAGCAACTGGCAACAATAGTCTTCTTCACCATGACGTCAGCATTAATGCCACACCCCTCAACGAAGAGTTTGTTAGCATAAGTGGAAATATAAAAGGGACTCTCGTTGCTTAGGACAGGAGTGCTATGCTGGACTGGTCTCACACAATCAAAAGTGGTGGAGACCTTAACAGTAACCGCTCCGCTGTTGCTGTACTCTGGATTTACACTCAAGACCTCCGTGTTGTTGAGTGCAGACAGATACGGTGTCGAGGAGTTACAATCAATATTGTACCATTTGCTTAGAGAACAATTTGTTCCAATCCCGAAAGGGTATGGAATCGATATCTCTCCACACCTATCATTGCATCCTTTTTTGCTGATTCTCCATGCTTTTGTTACTGTTGCTGTTAAAGAGATCAAGATAAGTAAATGTAAAACTTGAAAGAGCTGCATTCTGTTTACCAAAACGATAAAATGCATTGAAGCAAGAAAAATATAAGGATGGATATAAAAATCATAACCAAGTGAATTTATGTGCTCGAATGTGGTATCTGATTGGATTATTTAATGGAGAAATTTAATTCTAAGTTGACCTTGACTCAACGAAACCACCATTGCTCCAATTTTCTTCCCAAAACAAGGAATCAAAGTTTGTAGCAATAAACATATGCCAAGTGTAACACCCATATTTTCGACAACGATTAGCATGTTATATTTTACGACGTCAACCATACATATTACTATATAAAATTAGATGGGTTATAAAATAATACCTATTATATGATAATATTTTGTATTCCAATATTATATTGATTCGGAATTTCTCAAACATACATTTTATAACTTATTTTTTATATTATTTTGACCAAAAGATGTGTATAACTATAAGTAATCCTTTGTATACATTTGAAAATGATATTGATTTGTACACAGTACTTTACAACCATATGATTTAAATGATTATTGTGTAGGGATCATTGCTAATTTGATAAGCACATATATGTGTATTAATTAAAATGAATTAATCGTATCATATAATTTATTTTACTTTAGTTTTGTTTTTAACAAAAAGAACGGTATGTATACAATATAAAGATATATTTCACTACAAAAAAAAAATTATTTAGCGGCACATAAAAAGTGTCACTAAAAGCATGTTAAAAAATCAGCGGCACACATAATGAGTGTGTTTGGTACGGAACGTTTGGGGGCTTCTAGCTTCTAGCATTTGATAAAACGCTCCGTTTTGAACAAAAATAATGTTCGACACTACAAGCTTCTAGTGTTTAGTTTAAACAAAACGCTCCAAATTCAAATGCTACTCCATGTAGCGTTTAATGAAACGTCACAAGCTACCCGCTACAAGCTACCTACTACCAGCTAATTTTGCCGAACACGTCCAATAAGTACGATTAGAAACGTTCTTACTAAAACCATTTAGTAAGACTTTTTGTTTTTGCCGTTGCAGTTTTTAGGTTTTTAGTGACACTTTTTTATTTTTTACAATTGAAGAAATTTTTTTTGTGGCACATATTTTGTGTCATTGAATACGCATTTGATTGAAGAATTAATGCTACTTCTAGTTACACATTTTAAGATTTTAGTGACACTTTTATTTGCCTCAATACCAAAAAAAATACTTTGTGGCACTTTCTTATGTGTCACCATAGAATAAAAGTTTTTTGTGGCACATATTTTGTGCCATTAAAAGCTGGTGTGATTCAAAAAATACATGTTACTTTTAGGTTATTTATATCTACATATTTTCTATCTAGAATATAAAGTAAACTAAAAATTTTAATTGCCACACGTAGAAAATAATAAAAATTTCATTATTTATCATCGATATATTTTAAACTTTTTGAATCAAATATCGTAGTAAATGTCAAAATATGTCTAAATGTGGAACCAGTTATATGTTAAACATAGACTAACGAACAAAATTAAAAGAAAAAAAAAATACATGTTAGATTAATGTCTAAGTCCATAACTATTTTAGTATGTACTTAACCCGATTGTGAACATGGTCCTTTTGGGTTGCCTTCACACTGGTGACTAGACATGATGATTGTTGAGGAGAGAGGCTGGTTTATTATTAAAATTAATAAATTGGGGTATAAATATGATTTGCTAATATATTATATGAATAATATATTAAGTTGGAATCATATTATTAATTGGTATTTAATCAGAAATTAATTAGGAATTAATTTCAGGATTAAAGGAATTAATTAAAAGTACAGGGGCTATTTTGTAATTATTTGATAGTTGAGACTTTGGGCTATTGGATCACGTTTATTAAGGCTTGAACGAAAATCCTAGAAGGATCTAGGAGTTTTCGTCCAAGGGCTTAAGGAAAGGAGTCCATGGACTTGCTTAGGCCCTAAGCTAAGGCATTAGGGTTTCCACCTTAAAACCCTAGCTAGCCTCAAGTATAAATACCACCCTAAGGCACTAGAATTCGACTACTCCTTGGAGAAACCCTACTAGGGTCGAATTATAGAGCCTCTTGCCTCCCTTCCTCTCTCTTATATTCATCCTTTCACCCAAAGTGTGTTTGTGAGCCATTAGAGGTACTACACTTGTGGTATTTGCTTTCAAGAGCTAAGGAAATTCAAGGAACTAGTTGTTATTGCTATATAACAACAAAAGGTATGTATTCTATTCTCCTTTGTGGAATTCGAAAATCATAGGAGTATCCCAGGTTTCTTTTTGTATTCATAAAGTTGTATGTCTAATAGTGAGAACATAGATCCAATTAGGGTTGCATGCACACATAGGATTCTTTGTATAAAATCCATCAATACATGCTAGGGTGAATACCTCGTGCTATAACATACTTTAGAATCAATACTATCACTTCCCTCTCTAAAAACAAACGAAATTCAAAATAAAGTTAAATAAGGCAAACTATAGAAAATAATAATATAAGATGGAGCCCAAATAAACTATGTTTACAAGAACAAACCGAGGAAAAAAACACATAAAACTTATTACCATCATTATGATGACTTTTAGAAGATGACATCTGGTTGACTGAATTAGAGTTGCGCAGAACTGAAGAGTGCAGAACTCGAGAAGTGCTACCTGGCATCTAAAATAAATTAATGAAAACATTGGTCACTACTAGTTTGCTATAACTCTATTGTTCAAAAAATTACCAAAATATCAACTTTACTATATATACTATTAGTCTCCAACTCTACGTACCTTCTACTACACTTGTATGAACGAACCAAAAAATGCATTTAAGAAGATACATAGGTGCACCAAGAAGATTATTCATAATGAAAAGGTTGTATACGTCGAAAAAATGGTCATGCTTGATTAAAAAGTTGGTCCGATTAGAAATATGATAATGGACTAATTTTCATGTATATGTTTTTTTCTAATAGGGTAACTGAAAAGAGCAATGAAATATAGATGGTATATGTACCTCTATGTTCATATTGCTAAGAATTCCAAACAAGTTTGCATTTAGGATATGTTCTTGGATGATATCCGCCATAACGTCACCATAGTTTTTAGTTGTTCGACACTTGGATTCGTAGAAGAAAAAACAACCTTCTCTTTTACGGTCAGTATACTTCCAACGCATTAAATATACCCTTTTTATTTAATTTAAAGGTGATGGAGGGTTTGTGAGTACGTTGGGCATACAATTGGTACTTTCGGCGTACTCATTGCATGTGCACCATCGAGGTAATCTCAGCGTACGTAGGGCGTACTCAAGCCAGAGGAAAACCCTAATTTTTAGGGCTTTCACCCTATTTAAGCATCCTAATCCTTTCACCTTCCTTACCTTATCATGCTCATTACCCCTTTTATAGTCAACCTCTAAATCCTAGCCGTTTTTAGTGCATTTTGAGCTTACAAGAGCTTGTGAGTGTTCTTTTGTGATTTTGAAGAAGAAGGAAGGTTGAGGAGAAGCTAATGAAAGGAAAGAGCCAGTAGATCCAGATTTTGTGCATCACTTTCAGCCGTTTGGAGATATAAAGACTGGAACTTGTTCAATCTAAGCTTAGTTATAGATTTCGGGAAGAAAGTAGCATCTTTTGGTCCCATAACTTGGTCTTTTGATCCCTTAAGTCGACACTTTTTGCATTCTGGAGAAGTATTGCTGTCGTCTTGGGTATCTGTATACCACGAAAGTGTTATGGGAACGTAAGTGCTGTTCTTGTCAATTGGAAAGCCTGCTTTGAAGTATGAACTGTCCATCAGGAAGGCAGACCTACATATCTCGTCTCCAGCCGGCCCTTCCAAGCCTGTTACATTCAACCTAAACGTCTTGATATTCTGATGTTCTTTATAGTACCATCCACCATAATTACTATAAATCGTATCAGTACTATCAAACGTGGCTTGGCAACAACCAATGCCAAAGCAGTTGTTTCTATCGCTGACAGTATCATTACGACAAATCGTTGAACAACTAGCAACAATAGTCTTCTCCACCATCAAGTCAGCATTAATGCCACACCCCTCAACGAAGAGTTTGTTAGCCAAAGTGGAAATATAAAAGGGACTCTCGTTGCTTAGGACAGGAGTGCTATGCTGGACAGACCTCACGCAATCAAAAGTGGTGGAGACCTTAACAGTGACCGCTCCAGATCTGTAGCCGTCCTCTGAATTTACACTCAAGACCTCCGTGTTGTTGAGTGCAGACAGATACGGTGTCGAGGAGTTACAATCAATATTGTACCATTTGTTTAGTGAACAATTTGTTCCAATCCCGAAAGGGTATGGAATCGATATCTCTCCACACCTATCATTGCATCCTTTTTTGCTGATTCTCTCGGCTTTTGTTACTGTTGCTGTTAAAGAGATCAAGATAAGTAAATGCAAAACTTGAAGGAGCTGCATTCTGTTTAAAACGACGATTAAAGGCTTTGAAGCAAGAAAAAATATAAGGATAGGTATAACAATCATAACCATGTGAATTTCTGTGCTCGAATGCCGTGTCTATTGGATTACTTAATGGAGAAATTTAATCCTTAGCTGACCTTGAGTCAACGGGAACCACCGTTGCTCCCATTTTCTTCCAAAAAAACGAGTGGCTGAGATTGCAATCAAGTTTGTAGGTATAAGCCTATAAGGATTAATCAACGCGGGCCAAGTCCAGAAAAAACTTCCAACACGTTGATAAGATTTTGATGGCTATTTTGGCACTACTAGAAAATAGGAAGTTTTGCTACAGAGCTATGAAAAATTTTGGTAGTTAATTAGTTACAGAATCGCTACGGATTAAATGCAGAATTAGACGCCTTAATATATTAACGGAATAGCTACTGATACTAGTCCGTAGCTAATTAGCTACGGAATCCGTAGCTATTGCTTAGCTAATTAGCTACAGAATGGCTACGGAATATCTATGGATACTAATTCGTCGTGATTGCGTAGCTAATTAATTAGATACGGAATAGCTATGACATAGCGACGAAAGAAAACAGCTATAAAATAGCTACGGACTTATAATTTACATTATTATTATTGTTATTATTGTTAATCCGATTATTATTATTTTACATTAACTCTTAAATTTTTTTTGGATCATTTTTCTTACATATTTAAGACACAAACAATTAAAAATCATACTAATAATACTATTAATAATAATATTTATATGTTCATAATACTATATAATAATTGTAACAAAATGTATTTAACACAAAAACAAACAATTAAACGAAAAAAACTACGTTTAACACATTAATAAGGTGAAACAATCTATGTTTATTTATAAATAATGAAAAATGATTATAATAAAGGGACATATGTATATTTGTATGTGTATGCAGGGATGGTTTTAAGGGGTTCCCAATGTGGCACCGGCAACCTTTAACTTTTCTGGCCATAGTGTAAAAATTTTCGATTTTTTGATTTTTTTTAAAACTATTTTTCTTGTTTTGGCAACACCTACTATGTATTTCTGCGTCCATCCCTACCATTTTTTGAAATTAATTCAAGTAAATTTTAACTTAGCAGCCCACATATGGACAAAAAGAATTTAAAAACAACACTTTTTAAGCAACCATTGATTTTATATCATACCATTTTCTGAAACCAATGATTTTCTATGTATACAAAACTACAAAAAACACTATTACATAAACATATTAAATACGTTTTGTAGAAGAAAAAAACGATTTATATAATACAAAATGATAAAACCTATTTCTGTCATATGATTGCAATATCAAAAAAGTACCTAACAGTGGCATCCAACCAAACACGTTTCTTTCAACAAACATTGATTTAGTTTAACATAAGAGCAAAGGGAAGAAGGGGAATACATGGCCTGGGTGACTTGTTTGAAAATTTTGGAATCCCTAGTAAATTGTTAAACCTACTGTCAAAGTAAATATATAATATGGAGATAGGGAATATGTGGTTGTTATCATGTGACAAATATTAGATATAGAATTCCAAAACTACATAGTACTAGCTTAAAAAACTAATGAGATATAATTGTAAATCTTCTTCCTAAAGTCACTTAACTATACTCTCTTTCTTATATACCAAGTGGATACCTAAAACAAAATTTGGTAATGTCATGATCAAACTTATAAAAACTCAATACAAACACTTTCTGGTTAATAATGGAATGTAGGGAAAATTGATTGTATTGAAGTAAGTGTATGAAAATATCACTTAATTCAACTTTAAACTTAGGCTTGGCTTTCCGATGAATGTTCAAATGGTTGATGAATAATAAACTAGTTTTGGGACATTACTAATTTTGAAAAAAAAAAATGTTGATTTTAACGTTTCGTGGAAATCTTATTCGGGGGGATTTTAAAAAGGAAATCAGCATAAAAGTCCCTATACCATATAGACCCCTTTCACTAAAAAAAAAACCTCATTTTTTTTTAAAGTCAAAACACAATAATTCTAATTTATATATCATTTTTTGATTTTTTTTGTGATTTTCTTTAATAAATATCATTACTACAATCATAACAACCATTACTACAAAACTGGGATCTATCCACGTAAAAAAAAACCCTGTAATTAAAGACATTTTATGTCAGTTTTTTTTAAGAACATGATAGGAAAGATCGTGCCATGGAAGATATGTTACGCTGTCATTGAATTGTAGTGAGTATAACTCATGAAAACCTGTTATTATAGGTCAACCCCATCATTATATGCTAGGGTGTTTTTGGAGATATATGTATCTTATATTAATAATCATCATGAATAATAAACTTATAGTGATGTTTTTTTTCCCTAGAGTCATAAATGTTCATTTACGGTCACCATTTATAAATATTATCGCGACCATTGTACACTTTTGGAGACACAACTGTAATTAAGTTGTAAGGATCAATAAGCTATCTTTACTAACATGTTAATGGTTCATCATTACTGTCACACCCCCAAAGTGGAAACGTTCGGCGGCGGAGGACGTCATGTACAGTATCATAAAAATGCACAATAGTAAACAAACAACAACACCATTCATTGCATTCATAATATAATTTAATACAAGTGTGTTCTGTGTATAGTTTGAAAGACACCAAAATATGAATCAAAATAAAAGATGAGTCTCGAATGTGCTTCGTCTTCTCAAAACCTGGTCCAGTGTACATGTTTACTGGTGACCTGAGAATACAAGTTATTTTGAAAGAGTAGATTAGCATTTAAGCTGGTGAGTTCATAAGTATTTTAGTGTCAATGTTTGTATAAGTTTGACGAAAGTGTTTGTAAGTGTTTGATGTAAATGTTTGATGTAAATGTTTGTATCTCCTAGAAAATCCTATATGTTCTACTTTATAATGAAATGTAGCCTTCTACCAAGACCCGAATGTTCTGTATGTTTCTTTTGTAAAAGTGACTGTTTTTCCCAAGTATGACTATCATTACTAGAAAATAGTTTACATTACCTTTTATGTGAGAAGATCACTATATGAATGTAATGGGAAAATGAAGATGTACTATAGTATTGTATATAGTAACTATCGATGTACTAACTACATTAAACCAATTGTTTAATTAAGGTAAAATGTGATGAGATTATAACCATACTTTATTGAATAGTAACACACGACGATCAAAGACGTCGAAATGGTATGACATTCGTTACCCGTGGACCTATAGGTCCCACTGTAGCTAGCAGCAAGGTGTAGGATAGTCAATCCCGTATAGATCTATACACAAATTCACGCTCTCCCTCCAGGAGACTTTGGTTACAAAACGTGACACAACATTATGTTGCCATGCCATTAAGTAGTGGCTCACATCAATGTTATATTGTTCTTGTATTAGTGTAGTATGTTCCTTCTGTTCTAGTGTATAGTATGTTCTTTCTGTTCTTGTGTATAGTATGTTCCCTCTGTTCTAGTGTCTAGTAAGTTCTTTCGTTATAGTGTATAGTATGTTTGAACTTACTCGTGTATGAACTGAATCTTGTAAGATTCATTGTTCTAGAAATGGTGAGTAGTAATCCTCTAAACTATACCTATTATACTTTACTAGTAATGTTGTTTGAATGACTGATCATGTTTGTACACCTTTGCTACCCAGAGGTATTGAACTGATTAGAAGAACTTTTATAAATATACATACATATACATGAAATATAACTAAGATTCAAACAACACTCATACAAACAACAGATCCCCTAAGTCTAGAACCAAAAAAGGAACAGGAAATAAAGTGAGTTATCAGTCCTAAGCCCTTTCAACCTTATTTATATAACTATATCTATATAGACATGATTTTGACAATATATAACTTTAAAAGAGTTTTGTAAAACAATAAACAGTTTATAAAAAAGAGGTTTTACCATTTGAATGGTTTTTGATGACTTGATGGCAGTTGATAAAATGATTTGAAACAGTTTGTTTGATAACAAAGTTTTAAAGTATAAGAAATCCTCTTGTTTGATAGTTATAAATCACATGTGATTGATACTATAGCTATAATGTTTTCTACTTGTATTCCCCCCATAAAAGCATTTAAAATCATTTAAAAGATAAGTTTAAGGGTATGAACTCACCTGTAGTGAGTGATTCGAATGAAAGATCGATATAGGATGCTAAGTATGTCAAGTGATGTCTTGAGCACAAACGGATACTATTAAGCATATAATGACACATATATGTATATAATTAATGTATGTAACAACTAATCATGTATTAGAAACATCCCTAGGAACTAGGAATCACTCAAAATGGAGTTTATCAATGACATATGATTGATTTAAGAGAGTTTACGGCCACACTACAAGTGTTCACAGCCATAAGGGTGTTTATGGCCAAGAGTACTTGACTTTAAGAAGGTTTTGCGGCCCTTACTTATGAAGTGTTTGCGGCAATGTGATGAAGGGTTCACGGCCACCTCATGAGCTAAGAAGGGTTTACGGCCCCAAGAAGGGTTCACAACCGTAAACTCTTGAAGTTTATGCATTTTGGTCCTTGATTCATGCTAAAAGGCTATTTGTTTCATGAGGCTTCAAGAGTTTCTAGTGGGTTCCAAGAATATGGAAAGGATACTTATGATTTGGAAGCCTTTATGGGTTCACGGCCACCAAGAACAAGTATGTGTTCTTGGTGTTCTTGGTGAAAGATGATGATCTTGAAGATCTAAGCCAAAAATGATGAATTCATGGATGAAATTAGGGCTGTAAACGAACCAAACGAACACGAACAAGGTCTTGTTCATGTTCGTTCGTTTAAGTTAGCCGAACAACAAATGAACACAAATGGATAAACGAACGAGATTTTCTTGTTCATGTTCGTTCGTTTAACAAATTACTTTGTTCATGTTCGTTCATGAACATGCTAAACGAACATAAATGAACAAAGATTTAAAAAAAAAAACACACACACACACACAATTGAACATATATGAACATAAAGGAACATATAATATAGCAATATAATAAAAAATAATTGAATATAGATGAATATAAATAAACTTAAACGAACCAACATAAACGAAAGTAAACAAACATCATAAACGAACGTTCACGAACATAAATGAACGAACGAGACCATTGTTCATGTTCGTTCATTTAACTAAACGAACGATAATTTTTGTTCATGTTCGTTCATTTATTAAATAAACGAACATAAACGAACTTCCCGCCGAATAGTTCACGAACGGTTCGCCGAACGTTCAGTTCATTTACAGCCCTAGATGAAATCAAAGGGTTTTACTAGATCAAGAAGGATATCAACTAATAAAGAAAGAATCACTTACAACTTTCAAGAGAAATGGAAGTGTTCTTGATGATACTTGAGAGAGAAATGAGTGTTCTTGACTTGAAGATGTGAGAAGTGAAGAAATAATAAAGGAAATTGATACTTAAGGGAAGGGGTTCACAACCAACATGGATTTAACGGTCGTAAACTCTATTTTGCGGCCGTGAACTCCTTGTGATGGAGTTTCCAGCTCGATTGCAACACATCAAACTTAAGTTAACACATCCCTAGACACAATCCTTGAATGTACTAGGCTTAGAATACTCAAACAGACCCTTAACAATGCTAAAAAGATAGCAGAAACAAGTCCGACTTTTGATTGAATTGATTGGCTTTACAAGATACTTATAGTGATGTGTTTTTTCATATAGAGTGATAAATGTTTACTTATGGTGACCGTGTATAAATATTATCGCGGCCATTGTTGACTTTTGGAGAAACAAATGTAATTAAGATGTAAGGATAAGTTATGTTTCCGAACATGTGTAATCGTTTATCATTACTATTGCTTATATACATCGACAAATAAAGAAATTAAGACGTCATAAAAATGATCTATACTAAAATGTTATTTCATTTATTATGATTATTGATCACTTTTAGTGACATGTTTAATATTATATCGTGAATAATGTGAACGTTTACTCACTCACAAGCAATTAAACGGTGAGCATAAAATACTTACAGTGATGTGTTTTTTCATATAAAGTGATAAATTTTTACTTACGATAACCATTTATAAATATTACCGCGGCCAATGTTGACTTTTGGAGACACTAAAGTAATTAAGCTGTAAGGATAAATTATATTTCCTAATATTTTTTATTCATTTATCATTACTGTTGTTTACGTACACTGACATGTTTAAGTTATCACAATATATTTTTTATTATTTATATTGTAGAATGGTTTTTAAAATTTAATTGCACATATATTAGCCATCTTTCATTAGTATGAAGCGCAAAAACAGAAATATAAAATATACTGTAATAAAAAACTATTTTTAATAATAATAATTAAAAAGTTATTACATCAAAAACATACATACAAATATATAATGATTGTCACACCCCAAAACCAAGAACGGAGGAAACGTTCTGGGGTGGAGGACGTCATGTACAGTATCACAACAGTGTAAAATAGTAAACAAGCAACAACATCATCCATTACATTATAAGTAAAGTTTTAATACATGTGTGTTCTTTCATTGTAATAAGACACCAAAAATATATAATCAAAATAAAAGACGAGTCTTGTCTGCTCCGTCTTCTCAAAACCTAGCCACCGTACCTGTCTACTGATGATCTGAGAATACAAGTTATTTTGAAAGAGAGTATCAGCTTTAAAGCTGGTGAATTCATAAGTATTTAAGTGTCATTGTCTTGCTTTGAAAACTTGTTTTTAAAAGTCATGTAAACCTTTAGATGATAATGTTGATATAAGTATGAAAAGCCCTAGAAAATCCCTTATTTTCTATTATTATGAAATGTAGTCTTCAAACAAGACCCGAATGTTTTGTAAGTAAAATGATAGTTTTTCCTTCTATTGACTAGTACTAAAGTACTTAGTCTAACTCATCGTTTATGTGAAAATATCACAAAATAAAGAAAACAGGAAAATGTACTAATGTAAGTGTTGTCACTGGGTACTAGGACTAACACAACATCGCAATAAGAGAAACATATAACCTAATGAACATACGAAGATTATCCAGAAAAAGTATTAATGTAAGTGTTATCACTGGGTACTAGGAGTAACACAACATCGCAATAAGCAAAAGGTATAACCTAATGAACATCCGGAGATTGTCCACTTGTCCTCTGTAGTAGCAGCAGGTGGGTGGAAGGGTTAGTCCCGATATCGATCTACCAAATATAAATAGTAACCTTAGACCTCCGTAGATGGTCATCGACCACTGGTGCTAATCAGTGGGATTCGGAATGGTTAGTCCCGCCTAGATATCCCATTGAACCGGGATAGGAAAGATAATTTACACAGAAAGTACTAATAAGTCATCCTTGCAAGTCGAGATACAAGTATCCAGGTAAGTGGATACAGGATAATGCATCTATGTAATAGTGTTCGTGTATGGTATTCATGTAAGTGTGTTCATGTATCAGGTAAGTATATGTAAACATATTCATGTATCAGGTAAGCATATGTATATGTACTCATGTGTCAGGTAATGTACTGGTGTAGACTCATTAATGAATTGACTCTTGTGTGCTTCCTTGTAATAGGAATAATGTTTGATATCTTCAAATTATCCCTATGATAATTTACTGAAAGGTAATTGGTTGTTCAAGTAGTTTTATACACTCTTACTACTCAAGGGTGTGGGAAACTAAATGAAAGATGAAAACTATAACATCAATACATATATAAGAATATAAGTGTATATGCATAGTTTAGTTCAAGAATGAAAAATGGTTTTGTAAGACATCTAAGAGTTTTGAACAATAATTAACAATGACTTGATGTCATTTTAACAAACATTTCAAAAGTAATACATTTGATAACAAAGTATTTTTAAGATTTAAAACCATTTCATGCATCACATTTTGTAGTATGTGAAATTTGTTGCATGAAAACACAGTTATAAAATACATATACATGATTTAATAACACGTTGTTTTCTACTTGTATACCCCCCCCCCCCCCATTAAAGCATTTAAAATCATTTAAAACATTGATTTAGGGGTATGAGCTCACCTGTAGATAGTGGTTTGGATGAACTGGACGGTGTAGGATTGTTAGGTGTCAAGTGAGGACTTGTACACACACTACGATCCTAATGAACATATAATCACACATATATGCACTCAATTAGTCTTAAATTACTAATTGATAATGTTAAGACATCCTAGAACATAATAAACACTTTATATAAGTGTTATAAGCCCTAAGGATTGCATCTAAGCTATTTTGGGATAAGGCACTTGGGTTTAGGGTTCCAAATGACCCTATACTTGAGTTTACTCTCCATATAACCTCACACATACAGTTCACTCTCCATAAAACCTCACACATGGAGTTTACGGTTGTAAACTCTTGAGTTTACGGCCGTAAACTCCAAGACTTAATGTCCTTGGTTGTTTTGAGGTGTTAAATGATCCCTAGAAGTATTCCAACTTGATGGTTTAATTCTTGGAAGAGTTTAGGGCATAGAAACACTCCTTTGAGGATTTTTTGGCCCTAAGGCCATTTCCTTTGGAGTTTAATGCCGTAAACTCCCCTGGAATGATGTTTTTGATGCTTTCAAGTCCCTTGCACATGTGGTATAGGTCTTAGGCTTTTATCCCAAGCATATGAAGGCCTTAGGCACACTTTGGTGCCTTTGTTTGATGTTCACGGCCCAAGAACCTTATTAGGGCCGTGAACTCACTTTGAGGGGTGTTTTTGATGTGTTTTGGTCCTTGATTTAAGTGGAAACAATTCCTAGTAATTGTCTAAGGCTTTAGGTGCCTTAAAAGCACCCTCTGATCCAAGTTATTGGAGTTCACGGTCCAAGATCATCTTGGGCCGTGAACACCCATGTTTTTGTGTTTCTTGGTTTTTTTCTTGTCCCTAACACACATATATATGAGTCTAAGGCAGTAGCATAACACAAGGGAAGGTCTAGGCATTGTTTCAGGAGTTTACCGCCCAAGAACACCTTGGGGAGTAAACTCCTAAATCTAGTTATTTAGCTATGTAATCTATGTTATGAACACATTTTAAGCTATATAACACTACTAGAGAGAGGTACTCACGATTTGGGATAAAAACCCGAAGATCCGTGAGAGAGAAAATGGCTTTTCTCTAGTTGAAAATGTGAATAATGAATGAAATTGGTTCAGAATTCTATTTATAGTCCTGAGATTTTTGGCAGAAAATATTTTATTCCCGAAATGATCTCTAATATAACAGAGTGTTGGAATAACAGTGTTGCACAAAACCCTAGTGTATCCACTCTCCTGATATTTCCTGAAGTGTAAACCCTAAATTACTCAAACTTATACGGAAAAGTCTGAAAGTTTACCGTGACTGATATAACTTCTATTGAAGTGATATTGTTTGTACATAATGGAAATTCTAGGTTGTCACAATGATAAACTTAACTCTACTTAAATTAAAATATGTGTTGCTCTCCTTAGCCTAGTTGTTGGGGAATAATTCATGGACTACTTTTAAACGGACTGTCTTTTCTTGGGCTTATGTATTTCATTATTTGCTTCAACTATATATATATATATATATATATATATATATATATATATATATATATATATATATATATATATATATATATATATATATCAAGATCCTATAACAACATAAGTTAAAATAGGTGTTAAACATGCATTGAAGAAACATGCAAAATTAATGTATGTAATTAACTAATAAAATCCCATTAAAAAAATTTTATAGTGTTTAATTAATGAATATAAATATTAATATAACTTATGCAAATAAAGTATCTTTGGATCCAGGATTACAAAATGTTTTTCCCAAACCACAAAAGAACCTATTCCATATTCTTAAATGCTAACATACGTTTGTTATCTTCGTTTGGTATACAGGCGGATGGCTTTATTGCTTCATCCACAGAAACTCTATAGTACCCATATGTCAATAGCTTTCCATATATTCTATGGTTTTCATCGGTAGAATACATTACAAAACTATTCACAACGACGTTTCTACATTGAGCCACTGGTAGTGAACATTTTATCATCTGCATCCACAGGCACATATTATTAATATTTGTATTAAAAATAAATTTTAATTACCTGACATGTATATATATATATATATATATATATATATATATATATATAAACTTTTGGAATATACATTCTTTGTCCAGTTGCTACAGTGTCTTGGGTTGAGGTGTTTCTATTCCTTTTTCAGTTGAATTCCCAGCTTGTGGCTCCTCACACGTAGCTGTAACATTTTCTTCACCCTCATTCAGATTTTCCCGAAAATAGTTTACCATGTTTAGTCTACGAAATTTAGTTAACAATATTGGAAAAGAATTGTACAAAACATATTACTGTATTAATTAACCTACATCGTGTTCGACCTGTTTGGGGGTATTTGAAATGTCGATTTACCCACAAAATTGTTTTTCCTTTTCTGGGATGTCAATATGCGATGAAAGCATTAATTAGCAACCCATTTTATTAACACTCACTTACTTACTTTTCCTGTAGGAGCCTTTTCTTGGAGTTGTAGTAGTAGTTATTAGAAAGTCTGCATGATTAACGATAGGAGGAACTACCAACCTCATCAAATACTCAACTTGGCACCTCAGATCTTGATTTGCGTTTATTTGCTCATGTAGCCTTTGCTGAAGGACAATTTTTTTTTTATTTTGATGAGGATTTGGCTCGAGGCAGACCCAATATTTGGTTGAACTGACTCCCGTGCCAACCCCTCTTACAAATCCACCATGATCTTTGTCAAAGACTAGTGAAAGGGCATATGTGGCTTGTTCAAGAGTGGTTTTTCCTTCATCAATTGCAGTTTCATGATTGATATAGAAAAAATGTATGTCAAATAAATATAGTATTAGGTGTGTTCTTTATTGGTTAGAATTAACAAACACCAAAACAAGATATATATATATATATATATATATATATATATATATATATATATATATATATATATATATAAAATATAGAAGCTGCTAGTTTGGCGATATATATACCAACTCTTTGGCAACAAGCTTTACTTCTTCCCAATCAAAACTTCCCTCTTTAATTGGGACATTATATTGGGCGAATGTGGAAATTAGGTAAGAAGTTGGAGAATACAACTTTTTCCTTTTTGGTGCTTGAACCCATTACGAAAGGGGAAGAGTTGAGGACAAGGTATTGTAC
This sequence comes from Lactuca saligna, assembly GCF_052625555.1. NCBI lineage: Eukaryota > Viridiplantae > Streptophyta > Magnoliopsida > Asterales > Asteraceae > Lactuca > Lactuca saligna. Next base: position 89,544,896 of record NC_136418.1, read on the forward strand.
AATTTATGCGATAATACTTGGTGTAAACACAAGAAATAACAACAAACTTTTGTTTATTTGTGTATTGTAGCATAATACATTTATTTCTTTCTATTACAACATTGCACATATTTTTTTTTTCATATAAGGGCATTGTACTTTGACAATTACCTAACTACGGCATTGCACTTTCATTATATATATATATATATATATATATATATATATATATATATATATATATATATATATATATATATTAGAGTTAATGGTGAGGCAAATATTGTTGCAATAACTGCCACCAAGGAATATGGTAAGACAAATACCTAAAAAAACTACTGATTTTTTGTTTGTTACTGCAGTTCAGGTAAACCCAATAATAATAGATATCCGATTTTACCCTTGGGTTTGGAGCGACTTCAAGTGTTGCACAATTTTCTTTTCACCTGCTAGAAAAAGGCCCAGATGATTAGGCTTTTGTTTTGAGTAATATTCTTGAAGAACAAGTCTACCATATATCTCATGATTCTATGAAACAAATGGTGATGGTGATGAACAGAGTTTGGCTATGTCTTTGTTTTCCATATTTCATGTAGGTCCAACAAAAGAGCAAGAACATGTGTATTCAAATGTATTCATAAGATTAAATGTATATTCATTACAGATTGAAGTGTATTCATTAGTGATTAAATGTGTATTCATAAGATTAGATGTATATTCATTACTAACTGAAGTGTATTTATTAGTGATTAAATGTGTATTCAATGTTTTCTATTCAAAAGCAATTCATATTTACCTGTGTTCATTCATTTGTGTTTTATTCATTTATCAATATAACTTAATCCATCTATTCATTCAAGATTATCACCGGGATCATATATGATTACAAATATATTTTATTCATGTATGATTACAAATATTCGGATAAAATGATTAACGCGTCAGTATTTTTGATGTTGTTGGTAAAAATAAACTTTCAAAAAACGTTTTTTTTTAAATTATGGTAAAAAACATATTTTAAAATCATTTTATTGATTTTGTTAATTAAAAATAGATTATACAAATTCCTAATATTTAGGTAAAAAATCTATTAATTAGATTAAATCCCAAGATTTTAGGAATTAATTAATTATCCATAATTAATTATAATGTAAAATTCTTTTTATGCCCTTATAAAATGATTGGTTCACAATTGTTCTCGCGTTCTCAACCTTTTAGGTATTCTCATTTGATCCTTTCCCTATATATATATATATATATATATATATATATATATATATATATATATATATATATATATATATATATAATTACTTACTCTGACTCCATTCCACTACTTCTGGAATGGAAGCCAGTGGAACTAGCAACATGAAATCTTCCAATAATGGCTGCATCTTTTTAATTGGGACATTAGATTGGGCGAATGTGGAAATTAGGTAAGAAGTTGGAGAATACAACTTTTTCCTTTTTGGTGCTCGAACCCATTACGAAAGGGAAGAGCTGAGGACAAGGTATTGTACAATTTATGCGATAATACTTGGTGTAAACACAAGAAATAACAACAAACTTTTGTTTATTTGTGTATTATAGCATAATACATTTATTTCTTTCTATTACAACATTGCACATATTTTTTTTTCATATTAGGGCGTTGTACTTTGACAATTACCTAACTACGGCATTACACTTTCTTTTATATATATATATATATATATATATATATATATATATATATATATATATATATATATATATATATATAGTAATTAAATTATTTATTTTAGAGTTAATGGTGAGGCAAATATTGTTGCAATAACTGCCACCAAGGAATATGGTAAGACAAATACCTAAAAAAAACTACTAATTTTTTGTTTGTTACTGCAGTTCAGGTAAACCCAATAATAATAGATATCCGATTTTACCCTTAGGTTAGGAGCGACTTCAAGTGTTGCACAATTTTCTTTTCACCTGCTAGAATTTTGGGACTATAGTTATAATTAGATCATGCTTTGTTTCTTAAACTTCAAAGATGCAGTGTAGGAATTGTTTTATATATTTTTTAGCATTATACATGCCAAGAAATCTCAAACACAACAGGTAAGAGTTTGTTAACACATGCTCACCATGAACGCAATTAAAAATATTTGAATTTAGAACATTCAAATTGAATGTGTGGCCGGTACTATTCTAACCCCGCAAAGTGGGGACTCTTCACTAGTTTAATTGAAATGTGGAGATTGCATGTGTATATCAAACTTGTACATTATTATTTGCTATATATAAATTGGTGTGCCAATCGTATATGATACCTTAATGCTAAATTGGGAGCTTCATGTGACCATTAAATTCTTATGCTTCCTTATTAAAAGTTTAACTTATTGAAGAAGAAATTTATACGCATATGATTCTTGTATATGATGCTTACAAGAAAATAAGTTTTGTTGTATATGCATGGCATGTGATTGGAGCAAGTAAGGAAAAGGAAAATTCAATACACTTCATGGCCTCTTCTTTGCAACAAACGTCATGATTACCAATATGAGATTCCAAATTCATATAAGGCTTGTACATCATGTTTAAAGAAAAATATATTTTTTTGGAAAAGGATTTATTACATTTGGTAAATAAAATGAAGTTGTGGGACTATATATTTGTTTGGAAAAGGATTTATTATATTTGGAAAATAAAATGACGATGTGGGACTACACTGCAATTATTATTGAACAATATTTTTTTTTTTGGATTTTTGGACTTTTGCCACTAAACTTTTTTATTATGGAGTTTTGCCACAAATTTTTTGGATATTTGTAGGCTTAATCCTTATAAGTTTGTAATTTACAAAAAATGTCGATGTGAAGTTTTTTTTTTCAAAAACACTCCTTTAAATTTCTTAAGAAAAAACATTGTCAGCATCCCTCACGAAACATGAGGGAACACTTTCAAGTTGTTACTAAACTAGGTGTCAGAATCATGTATTACATGAGTTTATTTAAAAAAAAAAATTAAATATGAAATTTTAACCATTTGAAATGTTTAAATTTAAAAGAAAATAAGAAAAATTTTAAATTATTAAAATCAATGAAGCTTTAATGTATTGAATATATTACATATATAAACTCTTTCTAATAAATACCTTACATATATATTACCTTAAATATCAAATGTGGAATTTTAATTTAATAAAATGAAAAATACAATAAAATGACAAGTGGAAAATAGAAAATTCTAAAATTCTAAAAAATGACGTCTGTCCAAATAAAGGAGAAGATGACATATGGCAAAAAGTTCTTTATTTATTGTGGAGAATTTCGAGTGTATAAGAAAATATCTTTTTTTTATTATTATTTCTATTATCTTTTGTTTTTTAGCAATCACTATAATGACGCTTGTTAAGATCATATAATTTCATTTCTACTCACTACCCAAATTTAGCTTCAGTAAGCTACATTTGTTTATTTAATATATAATCGTACATATACTATGTGAAACAATGATTCAAATCAAAACATGTATTTTCTTAAATTATTAAATAAGTTATATGGGTATGAAATCTAAACACAATTGTCCTCAACAAGTTCGTTTCAAGAATTTTAACTAGTTGTTGCAAATTTTAATTTGTTCACCAATAAACCTTGTAAAGATTAATGATAAGACAAACATAACGTTGATAGTATTTATATATTATAAACCGATCAAATTTTAAACAATGGAATATGTAATACCAAAAGCATGAAATATAAATAAGTGAGGTAAAAACAAGTACAACCTATGACTTGTTTTTTTTAATCTTTATAGACAATTATTAATCAAGAAACAACTGTAATAGGAGAAACTAATGATTAACTGAATTAAAGCATAAGATTTACTATGATCCATCAACTACGATTGTCACTGATTGTCACCGATGTTGATGTTGACTTACCATATATTGGTGATACCTCCTCATATTGCTTCACAACGCCAACATTAGTTTGATCTATAAGGGAAACATGTGACAATCTAATGCATTCTAACTCAATGGAAACTTCTTTCATTGTTGGCCTATTTTTTCCATTGAAGTTCAAGCATCGCATTGCCAAATTAGCTATAGACAACAACTCGGTCCTAAAACCTTCCTTAACAATCATTGCATCAAAAACAGACATCGCACGGCCTTCTTCCATGGCTAGCATAAAGTGTGTAGCTAAACTTCTATTTTCACCAAATCTAGTTAAGGAGATTGGCTTTTCTTTTGTCAAAAGTTCCAACAAAACAACTCCAAAACTATAGACATCACTTTTTTCAGTGAACTGGCTCGATTGAAAGTACTCTGGATCCAAATAACCAAAAGTCCCTTTAACTAATGTAGTCAAATGAGTTTGATCTATTGATACCAACCTTGAAGTACCAAAATCAGAAACTTTTGCTCGATACTTTTCATCCAAAAGTATATTAGTTGTCTTGATATCCCTATGGTATATCGGAATGGAGGTTGCTGAATGTAAGTAAGAAAGTGCTCCTGCGATCTCGGTAGCAATTTGTAATCTCATATATAAAGAGAATGAAAACTCATCAGTTTCATTTTGAATAAGGTCATATAAATTACCATTTGAGACGAACTCAGAGACAAGTAGTGGGACCTCGGTCTCTAGGCAACATCCTAATAATTTGACCACATTTCTATGGTTGACCTGTGAAAGAATGACTACCTCATTGATGAACTCTACTACTTGACTTTCATCAACCACCATTGATTTCTTGATTGCTACGATCCGTCCATCTGCTAACATACCTTTATATACAGTACCCTGACCACCTCGACCAAGAATTCTATTCTCATTAAAATGGTCAGTAGCCTTCTCCAATTCTTTAGAGGTGAAGAGTATGGTTTCATCAACATCAGTTGCTTGTTGTTGTTTAAGAAGGAGACCACCATTACGCTTAAAAAACCTTTGTTTCCTTCTCTTAGCTTTAGTTTTCTTGATTATTTTGTATAATGCATAGCCGATCACCATTAGGAAAAGCAATCCCATGCTTATACTAACACCTAAAAGAAGAACATTTAATACAATAATTAACATAAGTACCTAAACACATTCAACAATTAGCAGTATAGACTATTTAGTCTTCAAAACATAAATTTGATAGAATAATTGCAAAGGTGTTAAATGTTGCAATATTTTGTGTCCAATGTGTTTGGAATATCCGAAGGTCATTAATCATGTGTTATGGAAGTGTGCCACTTCGGTGTTAGTTTGGGAGAAGGTTTTTCTTAGTTAGACTTTGAAGTCCCTTTGGTGGAAACTCTAGATGATGCGTTTGAATGGACTAAGCAGTTACATGTATGGGCTCTGAAAAAGAAAGTGTTAGAAGTTATTATGTGTGTGTTAATATGGGTCCAATAATGGTACATGAATGATTTTGTGTTTGGCGTTTCTCCCGCGATGGAAGGTAGAGTTTTTGATATTGTAGTTGAGTATTTGTTTCTTTGAATTGCTAGTAGGACAAAAAAGTGTCGGTTAGTTGGAGTTTAAAATCCTCTTTTAGCTTGTTGGTTTTAATTGGTTTGGTTTGCTAGTTGTTTGCTAGATTTTAATGAAGTATTTAGCTGTTCAAAAAAATTGATAGGATAACGAGTGTTCACAAAGTAAATATTTGGTGTTTTAAACTTTGTCATTGTTATGTTTGGTTTTTTTTTAATAAAGATATATCAGTAATATAATTTACATTTTACAATAATAGCAAATATTTTATTGATTTTCTAAGCTTTATATCTATTTTTAACCTAAAGAGAAATAAAATAACCTTCTAATTTTTATTCAAACTATCTTCTTATGTATTTAAGATAATGACAAGTGTCATGCAATTTAATTTAACTTTGATTATAATGTTAAACTTGTAAACATATAATCATCTTAAATAAATAGAAAAAAATAAATAAAAACAAAAGATAATAAAAAATATATTTAATTTCTCTAACTTGAAATATCATAATCTTCTACCATTTCTTATTACCTTTTTGGAATATATATATATATATATATATATATATATATATATATATATATATATATATATATATATATATATATATATATATCTATATATATATTTTTTACTCTTTATAAATAGAATGCTATTTTCATCGAAAATTTATTATTATTTTTATTTTTAGAATGCTATTTTCATCGAAAATTTATTTTAAATATATAAAAATTCATAATTTTTTATTCTTTATAAATAGATATTCATATTGATATATTTTTAAGATAAAATAAAATAAAAATTTAGAGTTTCAGCTATCGTTATTCATAAGTGAATAAAAATGTATCAGATTTTTATTAAAGTATATTTGTTATTCATTTAAGAATAAAACGCATGCTTAACTTTTTTACAGTTTAAGTATTGTTTATTTATGAATATAACACATTATAAAGTTTTGTTACATAAAATATATTTTTTTTACATCATCTTTCGTCACATGTTGTATTTATATATGAATAAAACGTATATTAATTATCGTAATATGTTATATTCATATACTAATAAAACATTTTTAAGATTTTTGTTAAAGTTCATTTGTTATTAATATATAAATAAGTAGTATGTTAAAAAAAGATGAAGTGTTTTGAAAATATGAATTACTTATTCATATAGGAATAACAATTGAATTGTAACAAAATTATGATAAATGTGCTCTTCGTATATAAATATAACTTGTGAGGAAAGTCAATACAGGTTTTATTCATATGTATATATAACATGTGACGAGAGTTGGTGTAAGCTGTAAAGAGTTTATTATATGCCATATTTATATATGAATGATACTTCATCTGTAAAAAGAAAATTAATCATAGTTTTTATTCATAATTGAATAACGAATATGCCGTACTAAAAATATAATGCATTTTATTCATTTATGAATAACGATAGCTGAAAATATATATATAAAAATTTATTTTATCTTAAAAGTATATATCAATATAGATGTCTATTTGTAGAGAATAAAAAATCATGAATTTTGATATATTTATAATCATTTTTCGATAAAAATAGTTTCTTAAAAATAAAAAATAAAAAACAAAAAAAACTGTGTTTTTATGTATATTAAGGTAATAATTAGCATAGTTTAAGGAAGCATGTTTTGTTTGAAACACATCTGTATTCCTTTCACATTTCTGCTGGTAGGACGAAGGTTTTGCGACAAAAATAAATGAGTGACTGAGAATGATTCCCCATTTTCAATCTTTTTTATTTTTTCAATTGAACTTACCTATATATATATTAGCGGTTTCATTGCTCACATAAAAGTCTAGTCATTAACTGAGATGATGAGATTGTTATGTTGGGTTATATAATATTATGTTTACCATAGTATGTGATATTATGATTTATTGTATATTTTTTTGGATATATAATAAATCCAACGAAGACTACAATAATTACATAAACTAGCAACAATTTTGTCATTTTTTAAATTTATAAGAAATTTCATATTATCTATCTAATCTTATTTAACTTAGTATATCCATCTCATCAACTCATTTTCCGTCAATTTTCCGGGAAACATACATTTTACTTATTCCATTGCTGACGTGGATACATAATCATAAATGAACCGATGAGATGTATCAAATTTTACGGTAAACATAACATTATATAACTCATAATATCCATCTTATCAACTCATTTAATGACTAGTAGTAGATGTCTAGGTTAAATATAAATTGGTAAAATGTATGTTACATAGAAAAATTGTCAAATCATCATTTAATTTTAGTTTGAAACGTATTCATAAATTATAGTAAAATAATGAGATTTTAATGGATGCGTGAAAGTAATACAATCGAAAAACCTGGAAAAAAAAACCGGTCAAATTGTCGTTTTTACCGGTAATTCATATTTTTTCGTAAATAAATTTTAGTTCGGTACTTATTCTTAAATTAATGTAAAATACAATGAATCTTAAGTGTATAATTGTTAATGACATAACTATATAAGGCTTGATACACATATAAAGTTAGCAAAATTTGATTTTTTTCTTCAGGTAGTAAAATTTGAATTTTTTTCCAGCAAGTTATCTAAGGTGTGGTTGTTTCAAAATTCTAATGAACATTAACCCTCAAATTATTATTTTTCTTTGAATTTGAGCCAATATGTCATCCCAGATGGCTATACATAGTTTATGTAAATATGTGATCATTCTTTAATAAATAATATATAAGAAAATGCTGAACTAATTATTTTGAAATTTAACATGAAAAATATAGAAATTATTTAATATAATAGTAATACATGAAAGGTAGTTGATATTTAAAAATACGTGTTTAACAAACCTTGGTTAGTGAAGTGATTTTTATTTTTTGTTTACATTCACGTTACTTGTTACTTATTTTTTTTTTTTAACAGCGGAACAGCACTTAACCTTTTCTTAAACAGATGAATGGTTGGGGTTATTGTTTATAAGCTATAATAAATAAATAAATGGGTTAGTAGTTGTTGAACCATGCCTACACGAATTTGATGGGAGAGTAAGTAGAAAGGAATTTAAACGCATATAGTGGTTTAGAGAATAGCTTACCCAGAATGACACCTAAATTTCTCCCCTTATAAATATAACAACTTGTAGCCGAGTCCACGTCAAGATTTAGCCAACAATACCCTCCCTTAAGTTGACACTTTTTGCATTCTGGAGAAGTATTGTTGTCGTCTTGGGTATCTGTATTCCACGAAAGTGTTATGGGAACGTAAGTGTTGTTCTTGTCAATTGGAAAGCCTGCTTTGAAGTATGAACTGTCCATCAGGAAGGCAGACCTACATATCTCGTCTCCAGCCGGCCCTTCCAAGCCTGTTACATTCAACCTAAACGTCTTGATATTCCTATTAGTACTATCAAACGTGGCTTGGCAACAACCAATGCCAAAGCAGTTGTTTCTATCTCTGACAGTATCATTACGACAAATCGTTGAGCAACTGGCAACAATAGTCTTCTTCACCATGACGTCAGCATTAATGCCACACCCCTCAACGAAGAGTTTGTTAGCATAAGTGGAAATATAAAAGGGACTCTCGTTGCTTAGGACAGGAGTGCTATGCTGGACTGGTCTCACACAATCAAAAGTGGTGGAGACCTTAACAGTAACCGCTCCGCTGTTGCTGTACTCTGGATTTACACTCAAGACCTCCGTGTTGTTGAGTGCAGACAGATACGGTGTCGAGGAGTTACAATCAATATTGTACCATTTGCTTAGAGAACAATTTGTTCCAATCCCGAAAGGGTATGGAATCGATATCTCTCCACACCTATCATTGCATCCTTTTTTGCTGATTCTCCATGCTTTTGTTACTGTTGCTGTTAAAGAGATCAAGATAAGTAAATGCAAAACTTGAAGGTGCTGCATTCTGTTTAAAACGACGATTAAAGGCTTTGAAGCAAGAAAAAATATAAGGATAGGTATAACAATCATAACCATGTGAATTTCTGTGCTCGAATGCCGTGTCTATTGGATTACTTAATGGAGAAATTTAATCCTTAGCTGACCTTGAGTCAACGGGAACCACCGTTGCTCCCATTTTCTTCCAAAAAAACGAGTGGCTGAGATTGCAATCAAGTTTGTAGGTATAAGCCTATAAGGATTAATCAACGCGGGCCAAGTCCAGAAAAAACTTCCAACACGTTGATAAGATTTTGATGCTATTTTGGCACTACTAGAAAATAGGAAGTTTTGCTACAGAGCAATGAAAAATTTTGGTAGTTAATTAGTTACAGAATCGCTACGGATTAGATGCAGAATTAGACGCCTTAATATATTAACGGAATAGCTACTGATACTAGTCCGTAGCTAATTAGCTACGGAATCCGTAGCTATTCCTTAGCTAATTAGCTACAGAATGGCTACGGAATATCTATGGATACTAATTCGTCGTGATTGCGTAGCTAATTAATTAGATACGGAATAGCTATGACATAGCGACGAAAGAAAACAGCTATAAAATAGCTACGGACTTATAATTTACATTATTATTATTGTTATTATTGTTAATCCGATTATTATTATTTTACATTAACTCTTAAATTTTTTTTGGATCATTTTTCTTACATATTTAAGACACAAACAATTAAAAATCATACTAATAATACTATTAATAATAATATTTATATGTTCATAATACTATATAATAATTGTAACAAAATGTATTTAACACAAAAACAAACAATTAAACGAAAAAAACTACGTTTAACACATTAATAAGGTGAAACAATCTATGTTTATTTATAAATAATGAAAAATGATTATAATAAAGGGACATATGTATATTTGTATGTGTATGCAGGGATGATTTTAAGGGGTTCCCAGTGTGGCACCGGCAACCTTTAACTTTTCTGGCCATAGTGTAAAAATTTTCGATTTTTTGATTTTTTTTAAAACTATTTTTCTTGTTTCGGCAACACCTACTATGTATTTCTGCGTCCGTCCCTACCATTTTTTGAAATTAATTCAAGTAAATTTTAACTTAGCAGCCCACATATGGACAAAAAGAATTTAAAAACAACACTTTTTAAACAAACGTTTGATTTTATATCATACCATTTTCTGAAACCAATGATTTTCTATGTATACAAAACTACAAAAAACACTATTACATAAACATATTAAATACGTTTTGTAGAAGAAAAAAACGATTTATATAATACAAAATGATAAAACCTATTTCTGTCATATGATTGCAATATCAAAAAAGTACCTAACAGTGGCATCCAACCAAACACGTTTCTTTCAACAAACATTGATTTAGTTTAACATAAGAGCAAAGGGAAGAAGGGGAATACATGGCCTGGGTGACTTGTTTGAAAATTTTGGAATCCCTAGTAAATTGTTAAACCTACTGTCAAAGTAAATATATAATATGGAGATAGGGAATATGTGGTTGTTATCATGTGACAAATATTAGATATAGAATTCCAAAACTACATAGTACTAGCTTAAAAAACTAATGAGATATAATTGTAAATCTTCTTCCTAAAGTCACTTAACTATACTCTCTTTCTTATATACCAAGTGGATACCTAAAACAAAATTTGGTAATGTCATGATCAAACTTATAAAAACTCAATACAAACACTTTCTGGTTAATAATGGAATGTAGGGAAAATTGATTGTATTGAAGTAAGTGTATGAAAATATCACTTAATTCAACTTTAAACTTAGGCTTGGCTTTCCGATGAATGTTCAAATGGTTGATGAATAATAAACTAGTTTTGGGACATTACTAGTTTTGAAAAAAAAAATGTTGATTTTAACGTTTCGTGGAAATCTTATTCGGGGGATTTTAAAAAGGAAATCAGCATAAAAGTCCCTATACCATATAGACCCCTTTCACTAAAAAAAAAAACCTCATTTTTTTTTAAAGTCAAAACACAATAATTCTAATTTATATATCATTTTTTGATTTTTTTTTGTGATTTTCTTTAATAAATATCATTACTACAATCATAACAACCATTACTACAAAACTGGGATCTATCCACGTAAAAAAAAACCCTCTAATTAAAGACATTTTATGTCAGTTTTTTTTAAGAACATGATAGGAAAGATTGTGCCATGGAAGATATGTTACGATGTCATTGAATTGTAGTGAGTATAACTCATGAAAACCTGTTATTATAGGTCAACCCCATCATTATATGCTAGGGTGTTTTTGGAGATATATGTATCTTATATTAATAATCATCATGAATAATAAACTTATAGTGATGTTTTTTTTCCCTAGAGTCATAAATGTTCATTTACGGTCACCATTTATAAATATTATCGCGACCATTGTACACTTTTGGAGACACAACTGTAATTAAGTTGTAAGGATCAATAAGCTATCTTTACTAACATGTTAATGGTTCATCATTACTGTCACACCCCCAAAGTGGAAACGTTCGGCGGCGGAGGACGTCATGTACAGTATCATAAAAATGCACAATAGTAAACAAACAACAACACCATTCATTGCATTCATAATATAATTTAATACAAGTGTGTTCTGTGTATAGTTTGAAAGACACCAAAATATGAATCAAAATAAAAGATGAGTCTCGAATGTGCTTCGTCTTCTCAAAACCTGGTCCAGTGTACATGTTTACTGGTGACTTGAGAATACAAGTTATTTTGAAAGAGTAGATTAGCATTTAAGCTGGTGAGTTCATAAGTATTTTAGTGTCAATGTTTGTATAAGTTTGACGAAAGTGTTTGTAAGTGTTTGATGTAAATGTTTGATGTAAATGTTTGTATCTCCTAGAAAATCCTATATGTTCTACTTTATAATGAAATGTAGCCTTCTACCAAGACCCGAATGTTCTGTATGTTTCTTTTGTAAAAGTGACTGTTTTTCCCAAGTATGACTATCATTACCAGAAAATAGTTTACATTACCTTTTATGTGAGAAGATCACTATATGAATGTAATGGGAAAATGAAGATGTACTATAGTATTGTATATAGTAACTATCGATGTACTAACTACATTAAACCAATTGTTTAATTAAGGTAAAATGTGATGAGATTATAACCATACTTTATTGAATAGTAACACACGACGATCAAAGACGTCGAAATGGTATGACATTCGTTACCCGTGGACCTATAGGTCCCACTGTAGCTAGCAGCAAGGTGTAGGATAGTCAATCCCGTATAGATCTATACACAAATTCACGCTCTCCCTCCAGGAGACTCTGGTTACAAAACGTGACACAACATTATGTTGCCATGCCATTAAGTAGTGGCTCACATCAATGTTATATTGTTCTTGTATTAGTGTAGTATGTTCCTTCTGTTCTAGTGTATAGTATGTTCTTTCTGTTCTTGTGTATAGTATGTTCCCTCTGTTCTAGTGTCTAGTAAGTTCTTTCGTTATAGTGTATAGTATGTTTGAACTTACTCGTGTATGAACTGAATCTTGTAAGATTCATTGTTCTAGAAATGGTGAGTAGTAATCCTCTAAACTATACCTATTATACTTTACTAGTAATGTTGTTTGAATGACTGATCATGTTTGTACACCTTTGCTACCCAGAGGTATTGAACTGATTAGAAGAACTTTTATAAATATACATACATATACATGAAATATAACTAAGATTCAAACAACACTCATACAAACAACAGATCCCCTAAGTCTAGAACCAAAAAAGGAACAGGAAATAAAGTGAGTTATCAGTCCTAAGCCCTTTCAACCTTATTTATATAACTATATCTATATAGACATGATTTTGACAATATATAACTTTAAAAGAGTTTTGTAAAACAATAAACAGTTTATAAAAAAGAGGTTTTACCATTTGAATGGTTTTTGATGACTTGATGGCAGTTGATAAAATGATTTGAAACAGTTTGTTTGATAACAAAGTTTTAAAGTATAAGAAATCCTCTTGTTTGATAGTTATAAATCACATGTGATTGATACTATAGCTATAATGTTTTCTACTTGTATTCCCCCCATAAAAGCATTTAAAATCATTTAAAAGATAAGTTTAAGGGTATGAACTCACCTGTAGTGAGTGATTCGAATGAAAGATCGATATAGGATGCTAAGTATGTCAAGTGATGTCTTGAGCACAAACGGATACTATTAAGCATATAATGACACATATATGTATATAATTAATGTATGTAACAACTAATCATGTATTAGAAACATCCCTAGGAACTAGGAATCACTCAAAATGGAGTTTATCAATGACATATGATTGATTTAAGAGAGTTTACGGCCACACTACAAGTGTTCACAGCCATAAGGGTGTTTATGGCCAAGAGTACTTGACTTTAAGAAGGTTTTGCGGCCCTTACTTATGAAGTGTTTGCGGCAATGTGATGAAGGGTTCACGGCCACCTCATGAGCTAAGAAGGGTTTACGGCCCCAAGAAGGGTTCACAACCGTAAACTCTTGAAGTTTATGCATTTTGGTCCTTGATTCATGCTAAAAGGCTATTTGTTTCATGAGGCTTCAAGAGTTTCTAGTGGGTTCCAAGAATATGGAAAGGATACTTATGATTTGGAAGCCTTTATGGGTTCACGGCCACCAAGAACAAGTATGTGTTCTTGGTGTTCTTGGTGAAAGATGATGATCTTGAAGATCTAAGCCAAAAATGATGAATTCATGGATGAAATTAGGGCTGTAAACGAACCAAACGAACACGAACAAGGTCTTGTTCATGTTCGTTCGTTTAAGTTAGCCGAACAACAAATGAACACAAATGGATAAACGAACGAGATTTTCTTGTTCATGTTCGTTCGTTTAACAAATTACTTTGTTCATGTTCGTTCATTTATGTTCATGAACATGCTAAACGAACATAAACGAACAAAGATTAAAAAAAAAAAAACACACACACACACACAATTGAACATATATGAACATAAAGGAACATATAATATAGCAATATAATAAAAAATAATTGAATATAGATTAATATAAATAAACTTAAACGAACCAACATAAACGAAAGTAAACAAACATCATAAACGAACGTTCACGAACATAAATGAACGAACGAGACCATTGTTCATGTTCGTTCATTTAACTAAATGAACGATAATTTTTGTTCATGTTCGTTCATTTATTAAATAAACGAACATAAACGAACTTCCCGCCGAATAGTTCACGAACGGTTCGCCGAACGTTCAGTTCATTTACAGCCCTAGATGAAATCAAAGGGTTTTACTAGATCAAGAAGGATATCAACTAATAAAGAAAGAATCACTTACAACTTTCAAGAGAAATGGAAGTGTTCTTGATGATACTTGAGAGAGAAATGAGTGTTCTTGACTTGAAGATGTGAGAAGTGAAGAAATAATAAAGGAAATTGATACTTAAGGGAAGGGGTTCACAACCAACATGGATTTAACGGTCGTAAACTCTATTTTGCGGCCGTGAACTCCTTGTGATGGAGTTTCCAGCTCGATTGCAACACATCAAACTTAAGTTAACACATCCCTAGACACAATCCTTGAATGTACTAGGCTTAGAATACTCAAACAGACCCTTAACAATGCTAAAAAGATAGCAGAAACAAGTCCGACTTTTGATTGAATTGATTGGCTTTACAAGATACTTATAGTGATGTGTTTTTTCATATAGAGTGATAAATGTTTACTTATGGTGACCGTGTATAAATATTATCGCGGCCATTGTTGACTTTTGGAGAAACAAATGTAATTAAGATGTAAGGATAAGTTATGTTTCCGAACATGTGTAATCGTTTATCATTACTATTGCTTATATACATCGACAAATAAAGAAATTAAGACGTCATAAAAATGATCTATACTAAAATGTTATTTCATTTATTATGATTATTGATCACTTTTAGTGACATGTTTAATATTATATCGTGAATAATGTGAACGTTTACTCACTCACAAGCAATTAAACGGTGAGCATAAAATACTTACAGTGATGTGTTTTTTCATATAAAGTGATAAATTTTTACTTACGATAACCATTTATAAATATTACCGCGGCCAATGTTGACTTTTGGAGACACTAAAGTAATTAAGCTGTAAGGATAAATTATATTTCCTAATATTTTTTATTCATTTATCATTACTGTTGTTTACGTACACTGACATGTTTAAGTTATCACAATATATTTTTTATTATTTATATTGTAGAATGGTTTTTAAAATTTAATTGCACATATATTAGCCATCTTTCATTAGTATGAAGCGCAAAAACAGAAATATAAAATATACTGTAATAAAAAACTATTTTTAATAATAATAATTAAAAAGTTATTACATCAAAAACATACATACAAATATATAATGATTGTCACACCCCAAAACCAAGAACGGAGGAAACGTTCTGGGGTGGAGGACGTCATGTACAGTATCACAACAGTGTAAAATAGTAAACAAGCAACAACATCATCCATTACATTATAAGTAAAGTTTTAATACATGTGTGTTCTTTCATTGTAATAAGACACCAAAAATATATAATCAAAATAAAAGACGAGTCTTGTCTGCTCCGTCTTCTCAAAACCTAGCCACCGTACCTGTCTACTGATGATCTGAGAATACAAGTTATTTTGAAAGAGAGTATCAGCTTTAAAGCTGGTGAATTCATAAGTATTTAAGTGTCATTGTCTTGCTTTGAAAACTTGTTTTTAAAAGTCATGTAAACCTTTAGATGATAATGTTGATATAAGTATGAAAAGCCCTAGAAAATCCCTTATTTTCTATTATTATGAAATGTAGTCTTCAAACAAGACCCGAATGTTTTGTAAGTAAAATGATAGTTTTTCCTTCTATTGACTAGTACTAAAGTACTTAGTCTAACTCATCGTTTATGTGAAAATATCACAAAATAAAGAAAACAGGAAAATGTACTAATGTAAGTGTTGTCACTGGGTACTAGGACTAACACAACATCGCAATAAGAGAAACATATAACCTAATGAACATACGAAGATTATCCAGAAAAAGTATTAATGTAAGTGTTATCACTGGGTACTAGGAGTAACACAACATCGCAATAAGCAAAAGGTATAACCTAATGAACATCCGGAGATTGTCCACTTGTCCTCTGTAGTAGCAGCAGGTGGGTGGAAGGGTTAGTCCCGATATCGATCTACCAAATATAAATAGTAACCTTAGACCTCCGTAGATGGTCATCGACCACTGGTGCTAATCAGTGGGATTCGGAATGGTTAGTCCCGCCTAGATATCCCATTGAACCGGGATAGGAAAGATAATTTACACAGAAAGTACTAATAAGTCATCCTTGCAAGTCGAGATACAAGTATCCAGGTAAGTGGATACAGGATAATGCATCTATGTAATAGTGTTCGTGTATGGTATTCATGTAAGTGTGTTCATGTATCAGGTAAGTATATGTAAACATATTCATGTATCAGGTAAGCATATGTATATGTACTCATGTGTCAGGTAATGTACTGGTGTAGACTCATTAATGAATTGACTCTTGTGTGCTTCCTTGTAATAGGAATAATGTTTGATATCTTCAAATTATCCCTATGATAATTTACTGAAAGGTAATTGGTTGTTCAAGTAGTTTTATACACTCTTACTACTCAAGGGTGTGGGAAACTAAATGAAAGATGAAAACTATAACATCAATACATATATAAGAATATAAGTGTATATGCATAGTTTAGTTCAAGAATGAAAAATGGTTTTGTAAGACATCTAAGAGTTTTGAACAATAATTAACAATGACTTGATGTCATTTTAACAAACATTTCAAAAGTAATACATTTGATAACAAAGTATTTTTAAGATTTAAAACCATTTCATGCATCACATTTTGTAGTATGTGAAATTTGTTGCATGAAAACACAGTTATAAAATACATATACATGATTTAATAACACGTTGTTTTCTACTTGTATACCCCCCCCCCCCCCATTAAAGCATTTAAAATCATTTAAAACATTGATTTAGGGGTATGAGCTCACCTGTAGATAGTGGTTTGGATGAACTGGACGGTGTAGGATTGTTAGGTGTCAAGTGAGGAGTTGTACACACACTACGATCCTAATGAACATATAATCACACATATATGCACTCAATTAGTCTTAAATTACTAATTGATAATGTTAAGACATCCTAGAACATAATAAACACTTTATATAAGTGTTATAAGCCCTAAGGATTGCATCTAAGCTATTTTGGGATAAGGCACTTGGGTTTAGGGTTCCAAATGACCCTATACTTGAGTTTACTCTCCATATAACCTCACACATACAGTTCACTCTCCATAAAACCTCACACATGGAGTTTACGGTTGTAAACTCTTGAGTTTACGGCCGTAAACTCCAAGACTTAATGTCCTTGGTTGTTTTGAGGTGTTAAATGATCCCTAGAAGTATTCCAACTTGATGGTTTAATTCTTGGAAGAGTTTAGGGCATAGAAACACTCCTTTGAGGATTTTTTGGCCCTAAGGCCATTTCCTTTGGAGTTTAATGCCGTAAACTCCCCTGGAATGATGTTTTTGATGCTTTCAAGTCCCTTGCACATGTGGTATAGGTCTTAGGCTTTTATCCCAAGCATATGAAGGCCTTAGGCACACTTTGGTGCCTTTGTTTGATGTTCACGGCCCAAGAACCTTATTAGGGCCGTGAACTCACTTTGAGGGGTGTTTTTGATGTGTTTTGGTCCTTGATTTAAGTGGAAACAATTCCTAGTAATTGTCTAAGGCTTTAGGTGCCTTAAAAGCACCCTCTGATCCAAGTTATTGGAGTTCACGGTCCAAGATCATCTTGGGCCGTGAACACCCATGTTTTTGTGTTTCTTGGTTTTTTTCTTGTCCCTAACACACATATATATGAGTCTAAGGCAGTAGCATAACACAAGGGAAGGTCTAGGCATTGTTTCAGGAGTTTACCGCCCAAGAACACCTTGGGGAGTAAACTCCTAAATCTAGTTATTTAGCTATGTAATCTATGTTATGAACACATTTTAAGCTATATAACACTACTAGAGAGAGGTACTCACGATTTGGGATAAAAACCCGAAGATCCGTGAGAGAGAAAATGGCTTTTCTCTAGTTGAAAATGTGAATAATGAATGAAATTGGTTCAGAATTCTATTTATAGTCCTGAGATTTTTGGCAGAAAATATTTTATTCCCGAAATGATCTCTAATATAACAGAGTGTTGGAATAACAGTGTTGCACAAAACCCTAGTGTATCCACTCTCCTGATATTTCCTGAAGTGTAAACCCTAAATTACTCAAACTTATACGGAAAAGTCTGAAAGTTTACCGTGACTGATATAACTTCTATTGAAGTGATATTGTTTGTACATAATGGAAATTCTAGGTTGTCACAATGATAAACTTAACTCTACTTAAATTAAAATATGTGTTGCTCTCCTTAGCCTAGTTGTTGGGGAATAATTCATGGACTACTTTTAAACGGACTGTCTTTTCTTGGGCTTATGTATTTCATTATTTGCTTCAACTATATATATATATATATATATATATATATATATATATATATATATATATATATATATCAAGATCCTATAACAACATAAGTTAAAATAGGTGTTAAACATGCATTGAAGAAACATGCAAAATTAATGTATGTAATTAACTAATAAAATCCCATTAAAAAAATTTTATAGTGTTTAATTAATGAATATAAATATTAATATAACTTATGCAAATAAAGTATCTTTGGATCCAGGATTACAAAATGTTTTTCCCAAACCACAAAAGAACCTATTCCATATTCTTAAATGCTAACATACGTTTGTTATCTTCGTTTGGTATACAGACGGATGGCTTTATTGCTTCATCCACAGAAACTCTATAGTACCCATATGTCAATAGCTTTCCATATATTCTATGGTTTTCATCGGTAGAATACATTACAAAACTATTCACAACGACGTTTCTACATTGAGCCACTGGTAGTGAACATTTTATCATCTGCATCCACAGGCACATATTATTAATATTTGTATTAAAAATAAATTTTAATTACCTGACATGTATATATATATATATATATATATATATATATATATATATATATATATATATATATATATATATATATAACTTTTGGAATATACATTCTTTGTCCAGTTGCTACAGTGTCTTGGGTTGAGGTGTTTCTATTCCTTTTTCAGTTGAATTCCCAGCTTGTGGCTCCTCACACGTAGCTGTAACATTTTCTTCACCCTCATTCAGACTTTCCCGAAAATAGTTTACCATGTTTAGTCTACGAAATTTAGTTAACAATATTGGAAAAGAATTGTACAAAACATATTACTGTATTAATTAACCTACATCGTGTTCGACCTGTTTGGGGGTATTTGAAATGTCGATTTACCCACAAAATTGTTTTTCCTTTTCTGGGATGTCAATATGCGATGAAAGCATTAATTAGCAACCCATTTTATTAACACTCACTTACTTACTTTTCCTGTAGGAGCCTTTTCTTGGAGTTGTAGTAGTAGTTATTAGAAAGTCTGCATGATTAACGATAGGAGGAACTACCAACCTCATCAAATACTCAACTTGGCACCTCAGATCTTGATTTGCGTTTATTTGCTCATGTAGCCTTTGCTGAAGGACAATTTTTTTTTTTATTTTGATGAGGATTTGGCTCGAGGCAGACCCAATATTTGGTTGAACTGACTCCCGTGCCAACCCCTCTTACAAATCCACCATGATCTTTGTCAAAGACTAGTGAAAGGGCATATGTGGCTTGTTCAAGAGTGGTTTTTCCTTCATCAATTGCAGTTTCATGATTGATATAGAAAAAATGTATGTCAAATAAATATAGTATTAGGTGTGTTCTTTATTGGTTAGAATTAACAAACACCAAAACAAGATATATATATATATATATATATATATATATATATATATATATATATATATATAAAATATAGAAGCTGCTAGTTTGGCGATATATATACCAACTCTTTGGCAACAAGCTTTACTTCTTCCCAATCAAAACTTCCCTCTTTAATTGGGACATTATATTGGGCGAATGTGGAAATTAGGTAAGAAGTTGGAGAATACAACTTTTTCCTTTTTGGTGCTTGAACCCATTACGAAAGGGGAAGAGTTGAGGACAAGGTATCGTACAATTTATGCGATAATACTTGGTGTAAACACAAGAAATAACAACAAACTTTTGTTTATTTGTGTATTATAGCATAATACATTTATTTCT
The DNA here is from genome assembly GCF_052625555.1 of Lactuca saligna. Classification (NCBI taxonomy): domain Eukaryota; kingdom Viridiplantae; phylum Streptophyta; class Magnoliopsida; order Asterales; family Asteraceae; genus Lactuca; species Lactuca saligna. The sequence continues at coordinate 89,565,564 of NC_136418.1, forward strand.
TTCTATTACAACATTGCACATATTTTTTTTTCATATAAGGGCATTGTACTTTGACAATTACCTAACTACGGCATTGCACTTTCTTATATATATATATATATATATATATATATATATATATATATATATATATATATATATATATATATTAGAGTTAATGGTGAGGCAAATATTGTTGCAATAACTGCCACCAAGGAATATGGTAAGACAAATACCTAAAAAAACTACTGATTTTTTGTTTGTTACTGCAGTTCAGGTAAACCCAATAATAATAGATATCCGATTTTACCCTTGGGTTTGGAGCGACTTCAAGTGTTGCACAATTTTCTTTTCACCTGCTAGAAAAAGGCCCAGATGATTAGGCTTTTGTTTTGAGTAATATTCTTGAAGAACAAGTCTACCATATATCTCATGATTCTATGAAACAAATGGTGATGGTGATGAACAGAGTTTGGCTATGTCTTTGTTTTCCATATTTCATGTAGGTCCAACAAAAGAGCAAGAACATGTGTATTCAAATGTATTCATAAGATTAAATGTATATTCATTACAGATTGAAGTGTATTCATTAGTGATTAAATGTGTATTCATAAGATTAGATGTATATTCATTACTAACTGAAGTGTATTTATTAGTGATTAAATGTGTATTCAATGTTTTCTATTCAAAAGCAATTCATATTTACCTGTGTTCATTCATTTGTGTTTTATTCATTTATCAATATAACTTAATCCATCTATTCATTCAAGATTATCACCGGGATCATATATGATTACAAATATATTTTATTCATGTATGATTACAAATATTCGGATAAAATGATTAACGCGTCAGTATTTTTGATGTTGTTGGTAAAAATAAACTTTCAAAAAACGTTTTTTTTTAAATTATGGTAAAAAACATATTTTAAAATCATTTTATTGATTTTGTTAATTAAAAATAGATTATACAAATTCCTAATATTTAGGTAAAAAATCTATTAATTAGATTAAATCCCAAGATTTTAGGAATTAATTAATTATCCATAATTAATTATAATGTAAAATTCTTTTTATGCCCTTATAAAATGATTGGTTCACAATTGTTCTCGCGTTCTCAACCTTTTAGGTATTCTCATTTGATCCTTTCCCTATATATATATATATATATATATATATATATATATATATATATATATATATATATAATTACTTACTCTGACTCCATTCCACTACTGCTGGAATGGAAGCCAGTGGAACTAGCAACATGAAATCTTCCAATAATGGCTGCATCTTTTTAATTGGGACATTAGATTGGGCGAATGTGGAAATTAGGTAAGAAGTTGGAGAATACAACTTTTTCCTTTTTGGTGCTCGAACCCATTACGAAAGGGAAGAGCTGAGGACAAGGTATTGTACAATTTATGCGATAATACTTGGTGTAAACACAAGAAATAACAACAAACTTTTGTTTATTTGTGTATTATAGCATAATACATTTATTTCTTTCTATTACAACATTGCACATATTTTTTTTTCATATTAGGGCGTTGTACTTTGACAATTACCTAACTACGGCATTACACTTTCTTTTATATATATATATATATATATATATATATATATATATATATATATATATATATATATATATATAGTAATTAAATTATTTATTTTAGAGTTAATGGTGAGGCAAATATTGTTGCAATAACTGCCACCAAGGAATATGGTAAGACAAATACCTAAAAAAAACTACTAATTTTTTGTTTGTTACTGCAGTTCAGGTAAACCCAATAATAATAGATATCCGATTTTACCCTTAGGTTAGGAGCGACTTCAAGTGTTGCACAATTTTCTTTTCACCTGCTAGAATTTTGGGACTATAGTTATAATTAGATCATGCTTTGTTTCTTAAACTTCAAAGATGCAGTGTAGGAATTGTTTTATATATTTTTTAGCATTATACATGCCAAGAAATCTCAAACACAACAGGTAAGAGTTTGTTAACACATGCTCACCATGAACGCAATTAAAAATATTTGAATTTAGAACATTCAAATTGAATGTGTGGCCGGTACTATTCTAACCCCGCAAAGTGGGGACTCTTCACTAGTTTAATTGAAATGTGGAGATTGCATGTGTATATCAAACTTGTACATTATTATTTGCTATATATAAATTGGTGTGCCAATCGTATATGATACCTTAATGCTAAATTGGGAGCTTCATGTGACCATTAAATTCTTATGCTTCCTTATTAAAAGTTTAACTTATTGAAGAAGAAATTTATACGCATATGATTCTTGTATATGATGCTTACAAGAAAATAAGTTTTGTTGTATATGCATGGCATGTGATTGGAGCAAGTAAGGAAAAGGAAAATTCAATACACTTCATGGCCTCTTCTTTGCAACAAACGTCATGATTACCAATATGAGATTCCAAATTCATATAAGGCTTGTACATCATGTTTAAAGAAAAATATATTTGTTTGGAAAAGGATTTATTACATTTGGTAAATAAAATGAAGTTGTGGGACTATATATTTGTTTGGAAAAGGATTTATTATATTTGGAAAATAAAATGACGATGTGGGACTACACTGCAATTATTATTGAACAATATTTTTTTTTTTTGGATTTTTGGACTTTTGCCACTAAACTTTTTTATTATGGAGTTTTGCCACAAATTTTTTGGATATTTGTAGGCTTAATCCTTATAAGTTTGTAATTTACAAAAAATGTCGATGTGAAGTTTTTTTTTTTCAAAAACACTCCTTTAAATTTCTTAAGAAAAAACATTGTCAGCATCCCTCACGAAACATGAGGGAACACTTTCAAGTTGTTACTAAACTAGGTGTCAGAATCATGTATTACATGAGTTTATTTAAAAAAAAAAATTAAATATGAAATTTTAACCATTTGAAATGTTTAAATTTAAAAGAAAATAAGAAAAATTTTAAATTATTAAAATCAATGAAGCTTTAATGTATTGAATATATTACATATATAAACTCTTTCTAATAAATACCTTACATATATATTACCTTAAATATAAAATGTGGAATTTTAATTTAATAAAATGAAAAATACAATAAAATGACAAGTGGAAAATAGAAAATTCTAAAATTCTAAAAAATGACGTCTGTCCAAATAAAGGAGAAGATGACATATGGCAAAAAGTTGTTTATTTATTGTGGAGAATTTCGAGTGTATAAGAAAATATCTTTTTTTTATTATTATTTCTATTATCTTTTGTTTTTTAGCAATCACTATAATGACGCTTGTTAAGATCATATAATTTCATTTCTACTCACTACCCAAATTTAGCTTCAGTAAGCTACATTTGTATATTTAATATATAATCGTACATATACTATGTGAAACAATGATTCAAATCAAAACATGTATTTTCTTAAATTATTAAATAAGTTATATGGGTATGAAATCTAAACACAATTGTCCTCAACAAGTTCGTTTCAAGAATTTTAACTAGTTGTTGCAAATTTTAATTTGTTCACCAATAAACCTTGTAAAGATTAATGATAAGACAAACATAACGTTGATAGTATTTATATATTATAAACCGATCAAATTTTAAACAATGGAATATGTAATACCAAAAGCATGAAATATAAATAAGTGAGGTAAAAACAAGTACAACCTATGACTTGTTTTTTTTAATCTTTATAGACAATTATTAATCAAGAAACAACTGTAATAGGAGAAACTAATGATTAACTGAATTAAAGCATAAGATTTACTATGATCCATCAACTACGATTGTCACTGATTGTCACCGATGTTGATGTTGACTTACCATATATTGGTGATACCTCCTCATATTGCTTCACAACGCCAACATTAGTTTGATCTATAAGGGAAACATGTGACAATCTAATGCATTCTAACTCAATGGAAACTTCTTTCATTGTTGGCCTATTTTTTCCATTGAAGTTCAAGCATCGCATTGCCAAATTAGCTATAGACAACAACTCGGTCCTAAAACCTTCCTTAACAATCATTGCATCAAAAACAGACATCGCACGGCCTTCTTCCATGGCTAGCATAAAGTGTGTAGCTAAACTTCTATTTTCACCAAATCTAGTTAAGGAGATTGGCTTTTCTCTTGTCAAAAGTTCCAACAAAACAACTCCAAAACTATAGATATCACTTTTTTCAGTGAACTGGCTCGATTGAAAGTACTCTGGATCCAAATAACCAAAAGTCCCTTTAACTAATGTAGTCAAATGAGTTTGATCTATTGATACCAACCTTGAAGTACCAAAATCAGAAACTTTTGCTCGATACTTTTCATCCAAAAGTATATTAGTTGTCTTGATATCCCTATGGTATATCGGAATGGAGGTTGCTGAATGTAAGTAAGAAAGTGCTCCTGCGATCTCGGTAGCAATTTGTAATCTCATATATAAAGAGAATGAAAACTCATCAGTTTCATTTTGAATAAGGTCATATAAATTACCATTTGAGACGAACTCAGAGACAAGTAGTGGGACCTCGGTCTCTAGGCAACATCCTAATAATTTGACCACATTTCTATGGTTGACCTGTGAAAGAATGACTACCTCATTGATGAACTCTACTACTTGACTTTCATCAACCACCATTGATTTCTTGATTGCTACGATCCGTCCATCTGCTAACATACCTTTATATACAGTACCCTGACCACCTCGACCAAGAATTCTATTCTCATTAAAATGGTCAGTAGCCTTCTCCAATTCTTTAGAGGTGAAGAGTATGGTTTCATCAACATCAGTTGCTTGTTGTTGTTTAAGAAGGAGACCACCATTACGCTTAAAAAACCTTTGTTTCCTTCTCTTAGCTTTAGTTTTCTTGATTATTTTGTATAATGCATAGCCGATCACCATTAGGAAAAGCAATCCCATGCTTATACTAACACCTAAAAGAAGAACATTTAATACAATAATTAACATAAGTACCTAAACACATTCAACAATTAGCAGTATAGACTATTTAGTCTTCAAAACATAAATTTGATAGAATAATTGCAAAGGTGTTAAATGTTGCAATATTTTGTGTCCAATGTGTTTGGAATATCCGAAGGTCATTAATCATGTGTTATGGAAGTGTGCCACTTCGGTGTTAGTTTGGGAGAAGGTTTTTCTTAGTTAGACTTTGAAGTCCCTTTGGTGGAAACTCTAGATGATGCGTTTGAATGGACTAAGCAGTTACATGTATGGGCTCTGAAAAAGAAAGTGTTAGAAGTTATTATGTGTGTGTTAATATGGGTCCAATAATGGTACATGAATGATTTTGTGTTTGGCGTTTCTCCCGCGATGGAAGGTAGAGTTTTTGATATTGTAGTTGAGTATTTGTTTCTTTGAATTGCTAGTAGGACAAAAAAGTGTCGGTTAGTTGGAGTTTAAAATCCTCTTTTAGCTAGTTGGTTTTAATTGGTTTGGTTTGCTAGTTGTTTGCTAGATTTTAATGAAGTATTTAGCTGTTCAAAAAAATTGATAGGATAACGAGTGTTCACAAAGTAAATATTTGGTGTTTTAAACTTTGTCATTGTTATGTTTGGTTTTTTTTTAATAAAGATATATCAGTAATATAATTTACATTTTACAATAATAGCAAATATTTTATTGATTTTCTAAGCTTTATATCTATTTTTAACCTAAAGAGAAATAAAATAACCTTCTAATTTTTATTCAAACTATCTTCTTATGTATTTAAGATAATGACAAGTGTCATGCAATTTAATTTAACTTTGATTATAATGTTAAACTTGTAAACATATAATCATCTTAAATAAATAGAAAAAAATAAATAAAAACAAAAGATAATAAAAAATATATTTAATTTCTCTAACTTGAAATATCATAATCTTCTACCATTTCTTATTACCTTTTTGGAATATATATATATATATATATATATATATATATATATATATATATATATATATATATATATTTTTTATTCTTTATAAATAGAATGCTATTTTCATCGAAAATTTATTATTATTTTTATTTTTAGAATGCTATTTTCATCGAAAATTTATTTTAAATATATAAAAATTCATAATTTTTTATTCTTTATAAATAGATATTCATATTGATATATTTTTAAGATAAAATAAAATAAAAATTTAGAGTTTCAGCTATCGTTATTCATAAGTGAATAAAAATGTATCAGATTTTTATTAAAGTATATTTGTTATTCATTTAAGAATAAAACGCATGCTTAACTTTTTTACAGTTTAAGTATTGTTTATTTATGAATATAACACATTATAAAGTTTTGTTACATAAAATATATTTTTTTTACATCATCTTTCGTCACATGTTGTATTTATATATGAATAAAACGTATATTAATTATCGTAATATGTTATATTCATATACTAATAAAACATTTTTAAGATTTTTGTTAAAGTTCATTTGTTATTAATATATAAATAAGTAGTATGTTAAAAAAAGATGAAGTATTTTGAAAATATGAATTACTTATTCATATAGGAATAACAATTGAATTGTAACAAAATTATGATAAATGTGCTCTTCGTATATAAATATAACTTGTGAGGAAAGTCAATACAGGTTTTATTCATATGTATATATAACATGTGACGAGAGTTGGTGTAAGCTGTAAAGAGTTTATTATATGCCATATTTATATATGAATGATACTTCATCTGTAAAAAGAAAATTAATCATAGTTTTTATTCATAATTGAATAACGAATATGCCGTACTAAAAATATAATGCATTTTATTCATTTATGAATAACGATAGCTGAAAATATATATATAAAAATTTATTTTATCTTAAAAGTATATATCAATATAGATGTCTATTTGTAGAGAATAAAAAATCATGAATTTTGATATATTTATAATCATTTTTCGATAAAAATAGTTTCTTAAAAATAAAAAATAAAAAACAAAAAAAAACTGTGTTTTTATGTATATTAAGGTAATAATTAGCATAGTTTAAGGAAGCATGTTTTGTTTGAAACACATCTGTATTCCTTTCACATTTCTGCTGGTAGGACGAAGGTTTTGCGACAAAAATAAATGAGTGACTGAGAATGATTCCCCATTTTCAATCTTTTTTATTTTTTCAATTGAACTTACCTATGTATATATTAGCGGTTTCATTGCTCACATAAAAGTCTAGTCATTAACTGAGATGATGAGATTGTTATGTTGGGTTATATAATATTATGTTTACCATAGTATGTGATATTATGATTTATTGTATATTTTTTTGGATATATAATAAATCCAACGAAGACTACAATAATTACATAAACTAGCAACAATTTTGTCATTTTTTAAATTTATAAGAAATTTCATATTATCTATCTAATCTTATTTAACTTAGTATATCCATCTCATCAACTCATTTTCCGTTAATTTTCCGGGAAACATACATTTTACTTATTCCATTGCTGACGTGGATACATAATCATAAATGAACCGATGAGATGTATCAAATTTTACGGTAAACATAACATTATATAACTCATAATATCCATCTTATCAACTCATTTAATGACTAGTAGTAGATGTCTAGGTTAAATATAAATTGGTAAAATGTATGTTACATAGAAAAATTGTCAAATCATCATTTAATTTTAGTTTGAAACGTATTCATAAATTATAGTAAAATAATGAGATTTTAATGGATGCGTGAAAGTAATACAATCGAAAAACCTGGAAAAAAAAACCGGTCAAATTGTCATTTTTACCGGTAATTCATATTTTTTCGTAAATAAATTTTAGTTCGGTACTTATTCTTAAATTAATGTAAAATACAATGAATCTTAAGTGTATAATTGTTAATGACATAACTATATAAGGCTTGATACACATATAAAGTTAGCAAAATTTGATTTTTTTCTTCAGGTAGTAAAATTTGAATTTTTTTCCAGCAAGTTATCTAAGGTGTGGTTGTTTCAAAATTCTAATGAACATTAACCCTCAAATTATTATTTTTCTTTGAATTTGAGCCAATATGTCATCCCAGATGGCTATACATAGTTTATGTAAATATGTGATCATTCTTTAATAAATAATATATAAGAAAATGCTGAACTAATTATTTTGAAATTTAACATGAAAAATATAGAAATTATTTAATATAATAGTAATACATGAAAGGTAGTTGATATTTAAAAATACGTGTTTAACAAACCTTGGTTAGTGAAGTGATTTTTATTTTTTTTACATTCAGGTACTTATTTTTTTTAAACAGCGGAACAGCACTTAACCTTTTCTTAAACAGATGAATGGTTGGGGTTATTGTTTATAAGCTATAATAAATAAATAAATGGGTTAGTAGTTGTTGAACCATGCCTACACGAATTTGATGGGAGAGTAAGTAGAAAGGAATTTAAACGCATATAGTGGTTTAGAGAATAGCTTACCCAGAATGACACCTAAATTTCTCCCCTTATAAATATAACAACTTGTAGCCGAGTCCACGTCAAGATTTAGCCAACAATACCCTCCCTTAAGTTGACACTTTTTGCATTCTGGAGAAGTATTGTTGTCGTCTTGGGTATCTGTATTCCACGAAAGTGTTATGGGAACGTAAGTGTTGTTCTTGTCAATTGGAAAGCCTGCTTTGAAGTATGAACTGTCCATCAGGAAGGCAGACCTACATATCTCGTCTCCAGCCGGCCCTTCCAAGCCTGTTACATTCAACCTAAACGTCTTGATATTCCTATTAGTACTATCAAACGTGGCTTGGCAACAACCAATGCCAAAGCAGTTGTTTCTATCTCTGACAGTATCATTACGACAAATCGTTGAGCAACTGGCAACAATAGTCTTCTTCACCATGACGTCAGCATTAATGCCACACCCCTCAACGAAGAGTTTGTTAGCATAAGTGGAAATATAAAAGGGACTCTCGTTGCTTAGGACAGGAGTGCTATGCTGGACTGGTCTCACACAATCAAAAGTGGTGGAGACCTTAACAGTAACCGCTCCGCTGTTGCTGTACTCTGGATTTACACTCAAGACCTCCGTGTTGTTGAGTGCAGACAGATACGGTGTCGAGGAGTTACAATCAATATTGTACCATTTGCTTAGAGAACAATTTGTTCCAATCCCGAAAGGGTATGGAATCGATATCTCTCCACACCTATCATTGCATCCTTTTTTGCTGATTCTCCATGCTTTTGTTACTGTTGCTGTTAAAGAGATCAAGATAAGTAAATGTAAAACTTGAAAGAGCTGCATTCTGTTTACCAAAACGATAAAATGCATTGAAGCAAGAAAAATATAAGGATGGATATAAAAATCATAACCAAGTGAATTTATGTGCTCGAATGTGGTATCTGATTGGATTATTTAATGGAGAAATTTAATTCTAAGTTGACCTTGACTCAACGAAACCACCATTGCTCCAATTTTCTTCCCAAAACAAGGAATCAAAGTTTGTAGCAATAAACATATGCCAAGTGTAACACCCATATTTTCGACAACGATTAGCATGTTATATTTTACGACGTCAACCATACATATTACTATATAAAATTAGATGGGTTATAAAATAATACCTATTATATGATAATATTTTGTATTCCAATATTATATTGATTCGGAATTTCTCAAACATACATTTTATAACTTATTTTTTATATTATTTTGACCAAAAGATGTGTATAACTATAAGTAATCCTTTGTATACATTTGAAAATGATATTGATTTGTACACAGTACTTTACAACCATATGATTTAAATGATTATTGTGTAGGGATCATTGCTAATTTGATAAGCACATATATGTGTATTAATTAAAATGAATTAATCGTATCATATAATTTATTTTACTTTAGTTTTGTTTTTAACAAAAAGAACGGTATGTATACAATATAAAGATATATTTCACTACAAAAAAAAAATTATTTAGCGGCACATAAAAAGTGTCACTAAAAGCATGTTAAAAAATCAGCGGCACACATAATGAGTGTGTTTGGTACGGAACGTTTGGGGGCTTCTAGCTTCTAGCATTTGATAAAACGCTCCGTTTTGAACAAAAATAATGTTCGACACTACAAGCTTCTAGTGTTTAGTTTAAACAAAACGCTCCAAATTCAAATGCTACTCCATGTAGCGTTTAATGAAACGTCACAAGCTACCCGCTACAAGCTACCTACTACCAGCTAATTTTGCCGAACACGTCCAATAAGTACGATTAGAAACGTTCTTACTAAAACCATTTAGTAAGACTTTTTGTTTTTGCCGTTGCAGTTTTTAGGTTTTTAGTGACACTTTTTTATTTTTTACAATTGAAGAAATTTTTTTTGTGGCACATATTTTGTGTCATTGAATACGCATTTGATTGAAGAATTAATGCTACTTCTAGTTACACATTTTAAGATTTTAGTGACACTTTTATTTGCCTCAATACCAAAAAAAATACTTTGTGGCACTTTCTTATGTGTCACCATAGAATAAAAGTTTTTTGTGGCACATATTTTGTGCCATTAAAAGCTGGTGTGATTCAAAAAATACATGTTACTTTTAGGTTATTTATATCTACATATTTTCTATCTAGAATATAAAGTAAACTAAAAATTTTAATTGCCACACGTAGAAAATAATAAAAATTTCATTATTTATCATCGATATATTTTAAACTTTTTGAATCAAATATCGTAGTAAATGTCAAAATATGTCTAAATGTGGAACCAGTTATATGTTAAACATAGACTAACGAACAAAATTAAAAGAAAAAAAAAATACATGTTAGATTAATGTCTAAGTCCATAACTATTTTAGTATGTACTTAACCCGATTGTGAACATGGTCCTTTTGGGTTGCCTTCACACTGGTGACTAGACATGATGATTGTTGAGGAGAGAGGCTGGTTTATTATTAAAATTAATAAATTGGGGTATAAATATGATTTGCTAATATATTATATGAATAATATATTAAGTTGGAATCATATTATTAATTGGTATTTAATCAGAAATTAATTAGGAATTAATTTCAGGATTAAAGGAATTAATTAAAAGTACAGGGGCTATTTTGTAATTATTTGATAGTTGAGACTTTGGGCTATTGGATCACGTTTATTAAGGCTTGAACGAAAATCCTAGAAGGATCTAGGAGTTTTCGTCCAAGGGCTTAAGGAAAGGAGTCCATGGACTTGCTTAGGCCCTAAGCTAAGGCATTAGGGTTTCCACCTTAAAACCCTAGCTAGCCTCAAGTATAAATACCACCCTAAGGCACTAGAATTCGACTACTCCTTGGAGAAACCCTACTAGGGTCGAATTATAGAGCCTCTTGCCTCCCTTCCTCTCTCTTATATTCATCCTTTCACCCAAAGTGTGTTTGTGAGCCATTAGAGGTACTACACTTGTGGTATTTGCTTTCAAGAGCTAAGGAAATTCAAGGAACTAGTTGTTATTGCTATATAACAACAAAAGGTATGTATTCTATTCTCCTTTGTGGAATTCGAAAATCATAGGAGTATCCCAGGTTTCTTTTTGTATTCATAAAGTTGTATGTCTAATAGTGAGAACATAGATCCAATTAGGGTTGCATGCACACATAGGATTCTTTGTATAAAATCCATCAATACATGCTAGGGTGAATACCTCGTGCTATAACATACTTTAGAATCAATACTATCACTTCCCTCTCTAAAAACAAACGAAATTCAAAATAAAGTTAAATAAGGCAAACTATAGAAAATAATAATATAAGATGGAGCCCAAATAAACTATGTTTACAAGAACAAACCGAGGAAAAAAACACATAAAACTTATTACCATCATTATGATGACTTTTAGAAGATGACATCTGGTTGACTGAATTAGAGTTGCGCAGAACTGAAGAGTGCAGAACTCGAGAAGTGCTACCTGGCATCTAAAATAAATTAATGAAAACATTGGTCACTACTAGTTTGCTATAACTCTATTGTTCAAAAAATTACCAAAATATCAACTTTACTATATATACTATTAGTCTCCAACTCTACGTACCTTCTACTACACTTGTATGAACGAACCAAAAAATGCATTTAAGAAGATACATAGGTGCACCAAGAAGATTATTCATAATGAAAAGGTTGTATACGTCGAAAAAATGGTCATGCTTGATTAAAAAGTTGGTCCGATTAGAAATATGATAATGGACTAATTTTCATGTATATGTTTTTTTCTAATAGGGTAACTGAAAAGAGCAATGAAATATAGATGGTATATGTACCTCTATGTTCATATTGCTAAGAATTCCAAACAAGTTTGCATTTAGGATATGTTCTTGGATGATATCCGCCATAACGTCACCATAGTTTTTAGTTGTTCGACACTTGGATTCGTAGAAGAAAAAACAACCTTCTCTTTTACGGTCAGTATACTTCCAACGCATTAAATATACCCTTTTTATTTAATTTAAAGGTGATGGAGGGTTTGTGAGTACGTTGGGCATACAATTGGTACTTTCGGCGTACTCATTGCATGTGCACCATCGAGGTAATCTCAGCGTACGTAGGGCGTACTCAAGCCAGAGGAAAACCCTAATTTTTAGGGCTTTCACCCTATTTAAGCATCCTAATCCTTTCACCTTCCTTACCTTATCATGCTCATTACCCCTTTTATAGTCAACCTCTAAATCCTAGCCGTTTTTAGTGCATTTTGAGCTTACAAGAGCTTGTGAGTGTTCTTTTGTGATTTTGAAGAAGAAGGAAGGTTGAGGAGAAGCTAATGAAAGGAAAGAGCCAGTAGATCCAGATTTTGTGCATCACTTTCAGCCGTTTGGAGATATAAAGACTGGAACTTGTTCAATCTAAGCTTAGTTATAGATTTCGGGAAGAAAGTAGCATCTTTTGGTCCCATAACTTGGTCTTTTGATCCCTTAAGTCGACACTTTTTGCATTCTGGAGAAGTATTGCTGTCGTCTTGGGTATCTGTATACCACGAAAGTGTTATGGGAACGTAAGTGCTGTTCTTGTCAATTGGAAAGCCTGCTTTGAAGTATGAACTGTCCATCAGGAAGGCAGACCTACATATCTCGTCTCCAGCCGGCCCTTCCAAGCCTGTTACATTCAACCTAAACGTCTTGATATTCTGATGTTCTTTATAGTACCATCCACCATAATTACTATAAATCGTATCAGTACTATCAAACGTGGCTTGGCAACAACCAATGCCAAAGCAGTTGTTTCTATCGCTGACAGTATCATTACGACAAATCGTTGAACAACTAGCAACAATAGTCTTCTCCACCATCAAGTCAGCATTAATGCCACACCCCTCAACGAAGAGTTTGTTAGCCAAAGTGGAAATATAAAAGGGACTCTCGTTGCTTAGGACAGGAGTGCTATGCTGGACAGACCTCACGCAATCAAAAGTGGTGGAGACCTTAACAGTGACCGCTCCAGATCTGTAGCCGTCCTCTGAATTTACACTCAAGACCTCCGTGTTGTTGAGTGCAGACAGATACGGTGTCGAGGAGTTACAATCAATATTGTACCATTTGTTTAGTGAACAATTTGTTCCAATCCCGAAAGGGTATGGAATCGATATCTCTCCACACCTATCATTGCATCCTTTTTTGCTGATTCTCTCGGCTTTTGTTACTGTTGCTGTTAAAGAGATCAAGATAAGTAAATGCAAAACTTGAAGGAGCTGCATTCTGTTTAAAACGACGATTAAAGGCTTTGAAGCAAGAAAAAATATAAGGATAGGTATAACAATCATAACCATGTGAATTTCTGTGCTCGAATGCCGTGTCTATTGGATTACTTAATGGAGAAATTTAATCCTTAGCTGACCTTGAGTCAACGGGAACCACCGTTGCTCCCATTTTCTTCCAAAAAAACGAGTGGCTGAGATTGCAATCAAGTTTGTAGGTATAAGCCTATAAGGATTAATCAACGCGGGCCAAGTCCAGAAAAAACTTCCAACACGTTGATAAGATTTTGATGGCTATTTTGGCACTACTAGAAAATAGGAAGTTTTGCTACAGAGCTATGAAAAATTTTGGTAGTTAATTAGTTACAGAATCGCTACGGATTAAATGCAGAATTAGACGCCTTAATATATTAACGGAATAGCTACTGATACTAGTCCGTAGCTAATTAGCTACGGAATCCGTAGCTATTGCTTAGCTAATTAGCTACAGAATGGCTACGGAATATCTATGGATACTAATTCGTCGTGATTGCGTAGCTAATTAATTAGATACGGAATAGCTATGACATAGCGACGAAAGAAAACAGCTATAAAATAGCTACGGACTTATAATTTACATTATTATTATTGTTATTATTGTTAATCCGATTATTATTATTTTACATTAACTCTTAAATTTTTTTTGGATCATTTTTCTTACATATTTAAGACACAAACAATTAAAAATCATACTAATAATACTATTAATAATAATATTTATATGTTCATAATACTATATAATAATTGTAACAAAATGTATTTAACACAAAAACAAACAATTAAACGAAAAAAACTACGTTTAACACATTAATAAGGTGAAACAATCTATGTTTATTTATAAATAATGAAAAATGATTATAATAAAGGGACATATGTATATTTGTATGTGTATGCAGGGATGGTTTTAAGGGGTTCCCAATGTGGCACCGGCAACCTTTAACTTTTCTGGCCATAGTGTAAAAATTTTCGATTTTTTGATTTTTTTTAAAACTATTTTTCTTGTTTTGGCAACACCTACTATGTATTTCTGCGTCCATCCCTACCATTTTTTGAAATTAATTCAAGTAAATTTTAACTTAGCAGCCCACATATGGACAAAAAGAATTTAAAAACAACACTTTTTAAGCAACCATTGATTTTATATCATACCATTTTCTGAAACCAATGATTTTCTATGTATACAAAACTACAAAAAACACTATTACATAAACATATTAAATACGTTTTGTAGAAGAAAAAAACGATTTATATAATACAAAATGATAAAACCTATTTCTGTCATATGATTGCAATATCAAAAAAGTACCTAACAGTGGCATCCAACCAAACACGTTTCTTTCAACAAACATTGATTTAGTTTAACATAAGAGCAAAGGGAAGAAGGGGAATACATGGCCTAGGTGACTTGTTTGAAAATTTTGGAATCCCTAGTAAATTGTTTGAAAATTTTGGAATCCCTAGTAAATTGTTAAACCTACTGTCAAAGTAAATATATAATATGGAGATAGGGAATATGTGGTTGTTATCATGTGACAAATATTAGATATAGAATTCCAAAACTACATAGTACTAGCTTAAAAAACTAATGAGATATAATTGTAAATCTTCTTCCTAAAGTCACTTGACTATAGTCTCTTTCTTATATACCAAGTGGATACCTAAAACAAAATTTGGTAATGTCATGATCAAACTTATAAAAACTCAATACAAACACTTTCTGGTTAATAATGGAATGTAGGGAAAATTGATTGTATTGAAGTAAGTGTATGAAAATATCACTTAATTCAACTTTAAACTTAGGCTTGGCTTTCCGATGAATGTTCAAATGGTTGATGAATAATAAACTAGTTTTGGGACATTACTAGTTTTGAAAAAAAAATGTTGATTTTAACGTTTCGTGGAAATCTTATTCGGGGGGATTTTAAAAAGGAAATCAGCATAAAAGTCCCTATACCATATAGACCCCTTTCACTAAAAAAAAAAAACCTCATTTTTTTTTTAATTCAAAACACAATAATTCTAATTTATATATCATTTTTTGATTTTTTTTTTTGTGATTTTCTTTAATAAATATCATTACTACAATCATAACAACCATTACTACAAAACTGGGATCTATCCACGTAAAAAAAAACCCTATAATTAAAGACATTTTATGTCAGTTTTTTTTAAGAACATGATAGGAAAGATCGTGCCATGGAAGATATGTTACGCTGTCATTAAATTGTAGTGAGTATAACTCATGAAAACCTGTTATTATAGGTCAAACCCATCATTATATGCTAGGGTGTTTTTGGAGATATATCTATCTTATATTAATAATCGTCATGAATAATAAACTTATAGTGATGTTTTTTTTCCCTAGAGTCATAAATGTTCATTTATGGTCACCATTTATAAATATTATCGCGGCCATTGTACACTTTTGGAGACACAACTGTAATTAAGTTGTAAGGATCAATAAGCTATCTTTACTAACATGTTAATGGTTCATCATTACTGTCACACCCCCAAAGTGGAAACGTTCGGCGGCGGAGGTCGTCATGTACAGTATCATAAAAATGCACAATAGTAAACAAACAACAACACCATTCATTGCATTCATAATATAATTTAATACAAGTGTGTTCTGTGTATAGTTTGAAAGACACCAAAATATGAATCAAAATAAAAGATGAGTCTCGAATGTGCTTCGTCTTCTCAAAACCTGGTCCAGTGTACATGTTTACTGGTGACCTGAGAATACAAGTTATTTTGAAAGAGTAGATTAGCATTTAAGCTGGTGAGTTCATAAGTATTTTAGTGTCAATGTTTGTATAAGTTTGACGAAAGTGTTTGTAAGTGTTTGATGTAAATGTTTGATGTAAATGATTGTATCTCCTAGAAAATCCTATATGTTCTACTTTATAATGAAATGTAGCCTTCTACCAAGACCCGAATGTTCTGTATGTTTCTTTTGTAAAAGTGAGTGTTTTTCCCAAGTATGACTATCATTACCAGAAAATAGTTTACATTACCTTTTATGTGAGAAGATCACTATATGAATGTAATGGGAAAATGAAGATGTACTATAGTATTGTATATAGTAACTATCGATGTACTAACTACATTAAACCAATTGTTTAATTAAGGTAAAATGTGATGAGATTATAACCATACTTTATTGAATAGTAACACACGACGATCAAAGACGTCGAAATGGTATGACATTCGTTACCCGTGGACCTATAGGTCCCACTGTAGCTAGCAGCAAGGTGTAGGATAGTCAATCCCGTATAGATCTATACACAAACTCACGCTCTCCCTCCAGGAGACTCTGGTTACAAAACGTGACACAACATTATGTTGCCATGCCATTAAGTAGTGGCTCACATCAATGTTATATTGTTCTTGTATTAGTGTAGTATGTTCCTTCTGTTCTAGTGTATAGTATGTTCTTTCTGTTCTTGTGTATAGTATGTTCCCTCTGTTCTAGTGTCTAGTAAGTTCTTTCGTTATAGTGTATAGTATGTTTGAACTTACTCGTGTATGAACTGAATCTTGTAAGATTCATTGTTCTAGAAATGGTGAGTAGTAATCCTCTAAACTATACCTATTATAGTTTACTAGTAATGTTGTTTGAATGACTGATCATGTTTGTACACCTTTGCTACCCAGAGGTATTGAACTGATTAGAAGAACTTTTATAAATATACATACATATACATGAAATATAACTAAGATTCAAACAACACTCATACAAACAACCGATCCCCTAAGTCTAGAACCAAAAAAGGAACAGGAAATAAAGTGAGTTATCAGTCCTAAGCCCTTTCAACCTTATTTATATAACTATATCTATATAGACATGATTTTGACAATATATAACTTTAAAAGAGTTTTGTAAAACAATAAACAGTTTATAAAAAAGAGGTTTTACCATTTGAATGGTTTTTGATGACTTGATGGCAGTTGATAAAATGATTTGAAACAGTTTGTTTGATAACAAAGTTTTAAAGTATAAGAAATCCTCTTGTTTGATAGTTATAAATCACATGTGATTGATACTATAGCTATAATGTTTTCTACTTGTATTCTCCCCATAAAAGCATTTAAAATCATTTAAAAGATAAGTTTAAGGGTATGAACTCACCTGTAGTGAGTGATTCGAATGAAAGATCGATATAGGATGCTAAGTATGTCAAGTGATGTCTTGAGCACAAACGGATACTATTAATCATATAATGACACATATATGTATATAATTAATGTATGTAACAACTAATCATGTATTGGAAACATCCCTAGGAACTAGGAATCACTCAAAATGGAGTTTATCAATGACCTATGATTGATTTAAGAGAGTTTACGGCCACACTACAAGTGTTCACAGCCATAAGGGTGTTTACGGCCAAGAGTACTTGACTTTAAGAAGGTTTTGCGGCCCTTACTTGAATCTATGAAGTGTTTGCGGCAATGTGATGAAGGGTTCACGGCCACCTCATGAGCTAAGAAGGGTTTACGGCCCCAAGAAGGGTTCACAACCGTAAACTCTTGAAGTTTATGCATTTTGGTCCTTGATTCATGCTAAAAGGCTATTTGTTTCATGAGGCTTCAAGAGTTTCTAGTGGGTTCCAAGAATATGGAAAGGATACTTATGATTTGGAAGCCTTTATGGGTTCACGGCCACCAAGAACAAGTATGTGTTCTTGGTGTTCTTGGTGAAAGATGATGATCTTGAAGATCTAAGCCAAAAATGATGAATTCATGGATGAAATTAGGGCTGTAAACGAACCAAACGAACACGAACAAGGTCTTGTTCATGTTCGTTCGTTTATGTTAGCCGAACAACAAACGAACACAAATGGATAAACGAACGAGATTTTCTTGTTCATGTTCGTTCGTTTAACAAATTACTTTGTTCATGTTCGTTCATTTATGTTCATGAACATGCTAAACGAACATAAACGAACAAAGATTTAAAAAAAAAAACACACACACACACAATTGAACATATATGAACATAAACGAACATATAATATAGCAATATAATAAAAAATAATTGAATATAGATTAATATAAATAAACTTAAACGAACCAACATAAACGAAAGTAAACAAACATCATAAACGAACGTTCACGAACATAAATGAACGAACGAGACCATTGTTCATGTTCGTTCATTTAACTAAACGAACGATAATTTTTGTTCATGTTCGTTCATTTATTAAATAAACGAACATAAACGAACTTCCCGCCGAATAGTTCACGAACGGTTCGCCGAACGTTTAGTTCATTTACAGCCCTAGATGAAATCAAAGGGTTTTACTAGATCAAGAAGGATATCAACTAATAAAGAAAGAATCACTTACAACTTTCAAGAGAAATGGAAGTGTTCTTGATGATACTTGAGAGAGAAATGAGTGTTCTTGACTTGAAGATGTGAGAAGGGAAGAAATAATAAAGGAAATTGATACTTAAGGGAAGGGGTTCACAACCAACATGGATTTAACGGCCGTAAACTCTATTTTGCGGCCGTGAACTCCTTGTGATGGAGTTTCCGGCTCGATTGCAACACATCAGACTTAAGTTAACACATCCCTAGACACAATCCTTGAATGTACTAGGCTTAGAATACTCAAACAGACCCTTAACAATGCTAAAAAGATAGCAGAAACACGTCCGACTTTTGATTGAATTGATTGGCTTTACAAGATACTTATAGTGATGTGTTTATTCATATAGAGTGATAAATGTTTACTTACGGTGACCGTGTATAAATATTATCGCGGCCATTGTTGACTTTTGGAGAAACAAATGTAATTAAGATGTAAGGATAAGTTATGTTTCCGAACATGTGTAATCGTTTATCATTACTATTGCTTATATACATCGACAAATAAAGAAATTAAGACGTCATAAAAATGATATATACTAAAATGTTATTTCATTTATTATGATTATTGATCACTTTTAGTGACATGTTTAATATTATATCGTGAATAATGTGAACGTTTACTCACTCACAAGCAATTAAACGGTGAGCATAAAATACTTACAGTGATGTGTTTTTTCATATAAAGTGATAAATTTTTACTTACGATAACCATTTATAAATATTACCGCGGCCAATGTTGACTTTTGGAGACACTAAAGTAATTAAGCTGTAAGGATAAGTTATATTTCCTAATATTTTTTATTCATTTATCATTACTATTGTTTACGTACACTGACATGTTTAAGTTATCACAATATATTTTTTATTATTTATATTGTAGAATGGTTTTTAAAATTTAATTGCACATATATTAGCCATCTTTCATTAGTATGAAGCGCAAAAACAGAAATATAAAATATACTGTAATAAAAAACTATTTTTAATAATAATAATTAAAAAGTTATTACATCAAAAACATACATACAAATATATAATGATTGTCACACCCCAAAACCAAGAACGGAGGAAACGTTCTGGGGTGGAGGACGTCATGTACAGTATCACAACAGTGTAAAATAGTAAACAAGCAACAACATCATCCATTGCATTATAAGTAAAGTTTTAATACATGTGTGTTCTTTCATTGTAATAAGACACCAAAAATATATAATCAAAATAAAAGACGAGTCTTGTCTGCTCCGTCTTCTCAAAACCTGGCCACCGTACCTGTCTACTGATGACCTGAGAATACAAGTTATTTTGAAAGAGAGTATCAGCTTTAAAGCTGGTGAATTCATAAGTATTTAAGTGTCATTGTCTTGCTTTGAAAACTTGTTTTTAAAAGTCATGTAAACCTTTAGATGATAATGTTGATATAAGTATGAAAAGCCCTAGAAAATCCCTTATTTTCTATTATTATGAAATGTAGTCTTCAAACAAGACCCGAATGTTTTGTAAGTAAAATGATAGTTTTTCCTTCTATTGACTAGTACTAAAGTACTTAGTCTAACTCATCGTTTATGTGAAAGTATCACAAAATAAAGAAAACAGGAAAATGTACTAATGTAAGTGTTGTCACTGGGTACTAGGACTAACACAACATCGCAATAAGAGAAACATAGAACCTAATGAACATACGAAGATTATCCAGAAAAAGTATTAATGTAAGTGTTATCACTGGGTACTAGGAGTAACACAACATCGCAATAAGAAAAAGGTATAACCTAATGAACATCCGAAGATTGTCCACTTGTCCTCTGTAGTAGCAGCAGGTAGGTGGGAGGGTTAGTCCCGATATCGATCTACCAAATATAAATAGTAACCTTAGACCTCCGTAGATGGTCATCGACCACTGGTGCTAATCAGTGGGATTCGGAATGGTTAGTCCCGCTTAGATATCCCATTGAACCAGGATAGGAAAGATAATTTACACAGAAAGTACTAATAAGTCATCCTTGCAAGTCGAGATACAAGTATCCAGGTAAGTGAATACAGGATAATGCATCTATGTAATAGTGTTCGTGTATGGTATTCATGTAAGTGTGTTCATGTATCAGGTAAGTATATGTAAACATATTCATGTATCAGGTAAGCATATGTATATATACTCATGTGTCAGGTAATGTACTGGTGTAGACTCATGAATGAATTGACTCTTGTGTGCTTCCTTGTAATAGGAATAATGTTTGATATCTTCAAATTATCCCTATGATAATTTACTGAAAGGTAATTGGTTGTTCAAGTAGTTTTATACACTCTTACTACTCAAGGGTGTGGGAAACTAAATGAAAGATGAAAACTATAACATCAATACATATATAAGAATATAAGTGTATATGCATAGTTTAGTTCAAGAATGAAAAATGGTTTTGTAAGACATCTAAGAGTTTTGAACAATAATTAACAATGACTTGATGTCATTTTAACAAACATTTCAAAAGTAATACATTTGATAACAAAGTATTTTTAAGATTTAAAACCATTTCATGCATCACATTTTGTAGTATGTGAAATTTGTTGCATGAAAACACAGTTATAAAATACATATACATGATTTAATAACACGTTGTTTTCTACTTGTATACCCCCCCCCCCATTAAAGCATTTAAAATCATTTAAAACATTGATTTAGGGGTATGAGCTCACCTGTAGATGGTGGTTTGGATGAACTGGACGGTGTAGGATTGTTAGGTGTCAAGTGAGGACTTGTACACACACTACGATCCTAATGAACATATAATCACACATATATGCACTCAATTAGTCTTAAATTACTAATTGATAATGTTAAGACATCCTAGAACATAATAAACACTTTATATAAGTGTTATAAGCCCTAAGGATTGCATCTAAGCTATTTTGGGATAAGGCACTTGGGTTTAGGGTTCCAAATGACCCTATACTTGAGTTTACTCTCCATATAACCTCACACATGCAGTTCACTCTCCATAAAACCTCACACATGGAGTTTACGGTTGTAAACTCTTGAGTTTACGGCCGTAAACTCCAAGACTTAATGTCCTTGGTTGTTTTGAGGTGTTAAATGATCCCTAGAAGTATTCCAACTTGGTGGTTTAATTCTTGGAAGAGTTTAGGGCATAGAAACACTCCTTTGAGGATTTTACGGCCCTAAGGCCATTTCCTTTGGAGTTTAATGCCGTAAACTCCCTTGGAATGATGTTTTTGATGCTTTCAAGTCCCTTGCACATGTGGTATAGGTCTTAGGCTTTTATCCCAAGCATATGAAGGCCTTAGGCACACTTTGGTGCCTTTGTTTGATGTTCACGGCCCAAGAACCTTATTAGGGCCGTGAACTCACTTTGAGGGGTGTTTTTGATGTGTTTTGGTCCTTGATTTAAGTGGAAACAATTCCTAGTAATTGTCTAAGGCTTTAGGTGCCTTAAAAGCACCCTCTGATCCAAGTTATTGGAGTTCACGGTCCAAGATCATCTTGGGCCGTGAACACCCATGTTTTTATGTTTCTTGGTTTTTTTCTTGTCCCTAACACACATATATATGAGTCTAAGGCAGTAGCATAACACAAGGGAAGGTCTAGGCATTGTTTCAGGAGTTTACCGCCCAAGAACACCTTGGGGAGTAAACTCCTAAATCTAGTTATTTAGCTATGTAATCTATGTTATGAACACATTTTAAGCTATATAACACTACTAGAGAGAGGTACTCACGATTTGGGATAAAAACCCGAAGATCCGTGAGAGAGAAAATGGCTTTTCTCTAGTTGAAAATGTGAATAATGAATGAAATTGGTTCAGAATTCTATTTATAGTCCTGAGATTTTTGGCAGAAAATATTTTATTCCCGAAATGATCTCTAATATAACAGAGTGTTGGAATAACAGTGTTGCACAAAACCCTAGTGTATCCACTCTCCTGATATTTCCTGAAGTGTAAACCCTAAATTACTCAAACTTATACGGAAAAGTCTGAAAGTTTACTGTGACTGATATAACTTCTATTGAAGTGATATTGTTTGTACATAATGGAAATTCTGGGTTGTCACAATTATAAACTTAACTCTACTTAAATTAAAATATGTGTTGCTCTCCTTAGCCTAGTTGTTGGGGAATAATTCATGGACTACTTTTAAACAGACTGTCTTTTCTTGGGCTTATGTATTTCATTATTTGCTTCAACTATATATATATATATATATATATATATATATATATATCAAGATCCTATAACAACATAAGTTAAAATAGGTGTTAAACATGCATTGAAGAAACATGCAAAATTAATGTATGTAATTAACTAATAAAATCCCATTAAAAATTTTTTATAGTGTTTAATTAATGAATATAAATATTAATATAACTTATGCAAATAAAGTATCTTTGGATCCAGGATTACAAAATGTTTTTCCCAAACCACAAAAGAACCTATTCCATATTCTTAAATGCTAACATACGTTTGTTATCTTCATTTGGTATACAGGCGGATGGCTTTATTGCTTCATCCACAGAAACTCTATAGTACCCATATGTCAATAGCTTTCCATATATTCTATGGTTTTCATCGGTAGAATACATTACAAAACTATTCACAACGACGTTTCTACATTGAGCCACTGGTAGTGAACATTTTATCATCTGCATCCACAGGCACATATTATTAATATTTGTATTAAAAATAAATTTTAATTACCTGACATGTATATATATATATATATATATATATATATATATATACATATATATATAAACTTTTGGAATATACATTCTTTGTCCAGTTGCTACAGTGTCTTGGGTTGAGGTGTTTCTATTCCTTTTTCAGTTGAATTCCCAGCTTGTGGCTCCTCACACGTAGCTGTAACATTTTCTTCACCCTCATTCAGACTTTCCCGAAAATAGTTTACCATGTTTAGTCTACGAAATTTAGTTAACAATATTGGAAAAGAATTGTACAAAACATATTACTGTATTAATTAACCTACATCGTGTTCGACCTGTTTGGGGGTATTTGAAATGTCGATTTACCCACAAAATTGTTTTTCCTTTTCTGGGATGTCAATATGCGATGAAAGCATTAATTAGCAACCCATTTTATTAACACTCACTTACTTACTTTTCCTGTAGGAGCCTTTTTTTGGAGTTGTAGTAGTAGTTATTAGAAATTCTGCATGATTAACGATAGGAGGAACTACCAACCTCATCAAATACTCAACTTGGCACCTCAGATCTTGATTTGCGTTTATTTGCTCATGTAGCCTTTGCTGAAGGACAAATTTTTTTTTTTTTTATTTTGATGAGGATTTGGCTCGAGGCAGACCCAATATTTGGTTGAACTGACTCCCGTGCCAACCCCTCTTACAAATCCACCATGATCTTTGTCAAAGACTAGTGAAAGGGCATATGTGGCTTGTTCAAGAGTGGTTTTTCCTTTATCAATTGCAGTTTCATGATTGATATAGAAAAAATGTATGTCAAATAAATATAGTATTAGGTGTGTTCTTTATTGGTTAGAATTAACAAACACCAAAACAAGATATATATATATATATATATATATATATATATATATAAAATATAGAAGCTGCTAGTTTGGCGATATATATACCAACTCTTTGGCAACAAGCTTTACTTCTTCCCAATCAAAACTTCCCTCTTTAATTGGGACATTAGATTGGGCGAATGTGGAAATTAGGTAAGAAGTTGGAGAATACAACTTTTTCCTTTTTGGTGCTTGAACCCTTTACGAAAGGGGAAGAGTTGAGGACAAGGTATTGTACAATTTATGCGATAATACTTGGTGTAAACACAAGAAATAACAACAAACTTTTGTTTATTTGTGTATTATAGCATAATACATTTATTTCTTTCTATTACAACATTGCACATATTTTTTTTTTCATATTAGGGCATTGTACTTTGACAATTACCTAACTACGGCATTGCACTTTCTTTATATATATATATATATATATATATATATATATATATATATATATATATATATATATATATATATATATATATATATATTAGAGTTAATGGTGAGGCAAATATTGTTGCAATAACTGCCACCAAGGAATATGGTAAGACAAATACCTAAAAAAACTACTGATTTTTTGTTTGTTACTGCAGTTCAGGTAAACCCAATAATAATAGATATCCGATTTTACCCTTGGGTTTGGAGCGACTTCAAGTGTTGCACAATTTTCTTTTCACCTGCTAGAATTTTGGGACTATAGTTATAATTAGATCATGCTTTGTTTCTTAAACTTCAAAGATGCAGTGTAGGAATTGTTTTATATATTTTTTAGCATTATACATGCCAAGAAATCTCAAACACAACAGGTAAGAGTTTGTTAACACATGCTCACCATGAACGCAATTAAAAATATTTGAATTTAGAACATTCAAATTGAATGTGTGGCCGGTACTATTCTAACCCCGCAAAGTGGGGATTCTTCACTAGTTTAATTGAAATGCGGAGATTGCATGTGTATATCAAACTTGTACATTATTATTTGCTATATATAAATTGGTGTGCCAATCGTATATGATACCTTAATGCTAAATTGGGAGCTTCATGTGACCATTAAATTCTTATGCTTCCTTATTAAAAGTTTAACTTATTGAAGAAGAAATTTATACGCATATGATTCTTGTATATGGTGCTTACAAGAAAATAAGTTTTGTTGTATATGCATGGCATGTGATTGGAGCAAGTAAGGAAAAGGAAAATTCAATACACTTCATGGCCTCTTCTTTGCAACAAACGTCATGATTACCAATATGAGATTCCAAATTCATATAAGGCTTGTACATCATGTTTAAAGAAAAATATATTTGTTTGGAAAAAGATTTATTACATTTGGTAAATAAAATGAAGTTGTGGGACTGTATATTTGTTTGGAAAAGGATTTATTATATTTGGAAAATAAAATGACGATGTGGGACTACATCTGCAATTATTATTGAACAATATATTTTTTTTGGATTTTTGGACTTTTGCCACTAAACTTTTTTATTATGGAGTTTTGCCACAAATTTTTTGGATATTTGTAGGCTTAATCCTTATAAGTTTGTAATTTACAAAAAATGTCGATGTGAAGTTTTTTTTTTTCAAAAACACTCCTTTAAATTTCTTAAGAAAAAACCTTGTCAGCATCCCTCACGAAACATGAGGGAACACTTTCAAGTTGTTACTAAACTAGGTGTGACAATCATGTATTACATGAGTTTATTTAAAAAAAAAAATATGAAATTTTAACCATTTGAAAAGTTTAAATTTAAAAGAAAAATAAGAAAAATTTTGAATTATTAAAATCAATGAGGCTTTAATGTATTGAATACATTACATATATAAACTCTTTCTAATAAATACCTTACATATATATTACCTTAAATATCAAATGTGGAATTTTAATTTAATAAAATGAAAAATACAATAAAATGACAAGTGGAAAATAGAAAATTCTAAAATTCTAAAAATGACGTCTGTCCAAATAAAGGAGAAGATGACATGTGGCAAAAAGTTCTTTATTTATTATGGAGAATTTCGAGTGTATAAGAAAATATCTTTTTTTATTATTATTTCTATTATCTTTTGTTTTTTAGCAATCACTATAATGACGCTTGTTAAGATCATATAATTTCATTTCTACTCACTACCCAAATTTAGCTTCAATAAGTTACATTTGCTTATTTAATATATAATCGTATATATGCTATGTGAAACAATGATTCAAATCAAAACATGTATTTTCTTAAATTATTAAATAAGTTATATGGGTATTGAAATCTAAACACAATTGTCCTCAACAAGTTCGTTTCAAGAATGTTAACTAGTTATTGCAAATTTTAATTTGTTCACCAATAAACCTTGTAAAGATTAATGATAAGACAAACATAACGTTGATAGTATTTATATATTATAAACCGATCAAATTTTAAACAATGGAATATGTAATACCAAAAGCATGAAATATAAATAAGTGATGGAAAAACAAGTACAACCTATGACTTGTTTTTTTTTTTTTAATCTTTATAGACAATTATTAATCAAGACACAACTGTAATAGGAGAAACTAATGCTTAACTGAATTAAAGCATAAGATTTACCATGATCCATCAACTACATTGTCACTGATTGTCACCAATGTTGATGTTGACTTACCATATATTGGTGATACCTCCTCATATTGCTTCACAAGGCCAACATTAGTTTGATCTATAAGGGAAACATGTGACAATCTAATGCATTCTAACTCAATTGAAACTTCTTTCATTGTTGGCCTATTTTTTCCATTGAAGTTCAAGCATCGCATTGCCAAATTAGCTATAGACAACAACTCGGTCCTAAAACCTTCCTTAACAATCATTGCATCAAAAACAGACATCGCACGACCTTCTTCCATGGCTAGCATAAAGTGTGTAGCTAAACTTCTATTTTCACCAAATCTAGTTAAGGAGATTGGCTTTTCTCTTGTCAAAAGTTCCAACAAAACAACTCCAAAACTATAGACATCACTTTTTTCAGTGAACTGGCTCGATTGAAAGTACTCTGGATCCAAATAACCAAAAGTCCCTTTAACTAATGTAGTCAAATGAGTTTGATCTATTGATACCAACCTTGAAGTACCAAAATCAGAAACTTTTGCTCGATACTTTTCATCCAAAAGTATATTAGTTGTCTTGATATCCCTATGGTATATCGGAATGGAGGTTGCTGAATGTAAGTAAGAAAGTGCTCCTGCGATCTCGGTAGCAATTTGTAATCTCATATATAAAGAGAATGAAAACTCATCAGTTTCATTTTGAATAAGGTCATATAAATTACCATTTGAGACGAACTCAGAGACAAGTAGTGGGACCTCGGTCTCTAGGCAACATCCTAATAATTTGACCACATTTCTATGGTTGACCTGTGAAAGAATGACTACCTCATTGATGAACTCTACTACTTGACTTTCATCAACCACCATTGATTTCTTGATTGCTACGATCCGTCCATCTGCTAACATACCTTTATATACAGTACCCTGACCACCTCGACCAAGAATTCTATTCTCATTAAAATGGTCAGTAGCCTTCTCCAATTCTTTAGAGGTGAAGAGTATGGTTTCATCAACATCAGTTGCTTGTTGTTGTTTAAGAAGGAGACCACCATTACGCTTAAAAAACCTTTGTTTCCTTCTCTTAGATTTAGTTTTCTTGATTATTTTGTATAATGCATAGCCGATCACCATTAGGAAAAGCAATCCCATGCTTATACTAACACCTAAAAGAAGAACATACAATACAATAATTAACATAAGTACCTAAACACATTCAACAATTAGCAGTATAGACTATTTAGTCTTTAAAACATAAATTTGATAGAATAGTTGCAAAGGTGTTAAATTTTGCAATATTTTGTGTCCAATGTGTTTGGAATATCCGAAGGTCATTAATCATGTGTTATGGAAGTGTGCCACTTCGGTGTTAGTTTGGGAGAGGGTTTTTCTTAGTTAGACTTTGAAGTCCCTTTGGTGGAAACTCTAGATGATGCGTTTGAATGGACTAAGCAGTTACATGTATGGGCTCTGAAAAAGAAAGTGTTAGAAGCTATTATGTGTGTGTTAATATGGGTCCAATAATGGTACAGGAATGATTTTGTGTTTGGCGTTTCTCCCGCGATGGAAGGTAGAGTTTTTGATATTGTAGTTGAGTATTTGTTTCTTTGAATTGCTAGTAGGACAAAAAAGTGTCGGTTAGTTGGAGTTTAAAATCCTCTTTTAGCTAGTTGATTTTAATTGGTTTGGTTTGCTAGTTGTTTGCTAGATTTTAATGAAGTATTTAGTTGTTCAAAAAAATTGATAGGATAACGAGTGTTCACAAAGTAAATATTTGGTGTTTTAAACTTTGTCATTGTTATGTTTGTTTGTTTTTTTTTAATAAAGATATATCAGTAATATAATTTACATTTTACAATAATAGCAAATATTTTATTGATTTTCTAAGCTTTATATCTATTTTTAACCTAAAGAGAAATAAAATAACCTTCTAATTTTTATTCAAACTATCTTCTTATGTATTTAAGATAATGACAAGTGTCATGCAATTTAATTTAACTTTGATTATAATGTTAAACTTGTAAACATATAATCATCTTAAATAAATAGAAAAAAATAAATAAAAACAAAAGATAATAAAAAATATATTTAATTTCTCTAACTTGAAATATCATAATCTTCTACCATTTCTTATTACCTTTTTGGAATATTTTGAATATATATATATATATATATATATATATATATATATATATATATATATATATATATATATATATATATATATATATATATTGGGTGTAGTAAAATTATTGGGTGTAGTGAAATTTCTTCATTTGTTACTACAACTTTTATCTTTGCTTTGTTATGTTTTTTATATTACTTATATTTCATAAAACTTAATGAATTTATTCATAATTATAAATTAAGGAATCAGAATCATATAATGTATCCTAAATACATATTAAATTCTACGTTTACCTTGCTATTTTTCATTTGACTAATTATTTTATTATTCGAGTAAATGATTTTTTTTTTAAATTATATAGCAAACCAAAAACATAAAATGTATCATAAAGAAATATAAACTCATAGGAAAATAATTTTATTAAGATTAATAATTAATTCAGTTTATATTACCTTGATACCTTTTTATAGTTTAAATGAAACTCGTTAAGTTTAAAAAAATAATAAATATTACAAAATATAAAGTAATAAACATGCGTTGAGTAATTTGAATTTAAAAACGAATTTACATTTTATCATAGTAAACAACACAAAATACATTAAGTTTATACTAAAATTCTAATTTAACACTGTTTTTTTTTATTTCAAATTTGTCAATATATTTTCTAATTTTTTATAACTCTGACAACTTAACCGGTCAACCCGTCGGGTACCTGCTAACATGACACGATGACGTGTCAGTTTGATAACGTGGCATGCTGACATTACATACCAACGTGTCAAAATTGATTTTTTTTCCACAAAAGATACTAAGTTTTCATTTTTTTTGTCGATTTTGATAGTAAGTTTAACTTTTTCTTTCAATTGACCATTTCCATTTGAAACCGCATAAATATTTTTAATACATTTTAAACCGTATATATATATATATATATATATATATATATATATATATATATATATATATATATATTCACTTAAAAATCATACTTTTGTATAAATAAAAGTTTTTTTTTTATTACACTCAAACCATAATAATATGTATAAATATGTATTAGTTATATGACAACCATATTTTATATTAAGTACACAAACTTAAAATGAGTTTGGTGGTTAGGAAGCATGTAGTCGATCAAGGCCCAGATGTTACGTTTGCAAAACGTGAAATTTTTACATCTTATTTGAAGCTTATGGTTAGTTTGGTTCTTATGATATAACTAATGCATATTTAGGCATAACATTATGCTTTGAATGTTTAAAAAAAAATGTATATAAATAAAAATATGGTTTTCAAACGAAAAATGTATTTATACGGTTGAAAATGTATATATATATATATATATATATATATATATATATATATATATATATATATATATATATATACGGTTTCAAATGGAAAATGGTAAACATTAAACAAAATTGGAAAAAATAATGTTCAATTTGGAACAAAAAAACTGAGTGTCCAAAAAAGAAAGAAAATTAAATTAAGTGTCAAAATCGAAAAAAATGAAAACTTAGTGTTTTTTATGAAAAAAAAAATTCAATTTTAACACATCAGCATGTTATGTCAGCATGACACGTCATCAAAATTGAAATGTCATCATGTCACCTCAGCTAGTAACCGGGATGACCGGTCCAGTGATCAAAATTGTAGAAAAATTGAAAAACAAAGTGTCAAATTTAAAACAAAAAAAAAAAAAAAAAATACACAATGTCAAATTAATTTTTAGTATAAACTTAGTGTTTTTTGTCCTATTTAGCCTACATTTTATAATTCCTATTCTATTTACAAACAAATAAAATTCAGCAAGTTTATCAAAAAATAACTAGGATATTGTTACTACGTGTAAGTTTTAAATTATATTAGCAATAGGGATGGCAAAAAAACCCGAAAAATTGGGGCGGGTCGGGTCACTCTTATCGGGTTTCGGGTCGGGTTTCAGGTCATTATCGGGTTTTTAGTTCGGGTTCGGGTCAGGGAGTGGGGTATGCATGCCCCGACCCGCCCCGACCCGAAAAATTATATATATATATATATATATATATATATATATATATATATATATATATATATATAAAATGAGATTTCATCCCTCTAACCCATTTCAGCCACCCGAAGACTCTAACCTTCAATCCCATCACGTATTCCCAATTTCTCACTATTGTGATGAATTTAGTTACGATATTAGACTTTAGTAATTTCTATTTGGTTCACTTATGTTAAGAATTTATTTGTATTTTAAGCATTTGTAAGGTTTTAATTTCTCAATTGTTTCATTGTAGTTTTCCTAATTTTTTCTGCCACCATTTTCGGGTCGGGTTTCGGGTCTATATCGGGTTTCGGGTTTCGGGTCGGGTTCGGGGATATTTTTAGCCCCGACGGGGCGCCCCGATAAGAAACCCGTCGGGTTTCGGGTCGGGTTCGGGGACAAATATAAATATCGGGTTCGGGTATGGGATATGCTGCCCCGCCCCGAACCCGCCCCGTTGCCATTCCTAATTAGCAATATATCGGAAGAAGAGCAAAATACATTTCTAATTTCTACAATTTTCACTTATAATTCCAACTCTTTTTGCAAGTATCAAGACGAATTCTAGAGAAGTTTTACAAGTATTGTGCTTCTATAAGAAGACTTATAATTGATAATTTTGAAATCAGTGTGTTTGAACGTTGGAAGGTTAAAACGATTATATATATATATATATATATATATATATATATATATATATATATATATATATATATATATATATATATATATGGAAAAGTGAATATACCTAACAACCTTATATAAGCTTAGGTACCTAACTCCATAATACTACATCGGTTTGTATCATATTTACATTGTAATTGTCTAAGGTTCTTAAACTTCAACCCCATAACTTTATTACTTCCAAAATCTTTGGACTTTCACCAATATCTTTCTTTTAAATAACGTATTTGTATTAAATACCGCCTGATAGGTTTCATATCCTACCGCTACAAATGAAATGACGTAGGAGAAATATAATGATGAATTTCCAATTTTTTTTTTGAAGTAAATCAAGTTTATGGATAAAGTTTAAGAACCTTTCATGATTGTAATGAAAATTTAATGCAAAATGACCTACTTTGATGAGGTTAGGTACCTAAGCTTATATAAGGTTGTTAGGTATATTCACTTTACCCATATATATATATATATATATATATATATATATATATATATATATATATATATATAAGGGTTCAATTGAGAAAAAAAAAATGTTGAGAATGAATGAATCATTCTAGCCACACATTTATTTTGCCGCAAAACACTTAGACGTACTGGCAGAATTTGAGACGGATACACATGTGTTTTTCCAACCAAACATATTTCTTTAAAGTATAGTAATCATTACCTTAATATACACAAAAATATATATTGTTTTTTATTTTTTTTATTTTTAGAATGCTATTTTCATCGAAAATTTATTTTAAATATATAAAAATTCATAATTTTTTATTTTCTATAAATAGACATTCATATTGATATATTTTTAAGAAAAAATAAAATAAAAATTTAGAGTTTCAGCTATCGTTATTCATAAGTGAATAAAAATGTATCAGATTTTTATTAAAGTATATTTGTTATTCATTTATGAATAAAACGCATGCTTAACTTTTTTACAGTTTAAGTATTGTTTATTTATGAATATAACACATTATAAAGTTTTGTTACATAAAATATTTTTTTTACATCATCTTTCGTCACATGTTGTATTTATATATGAATAAAATGTATATTAATTGTCGTAATATGTTATATTCATATAGTAATAAAACATTTTTAAGATTTTTGTTAAAGTTCATTTGTTATTCATATATAAATAAGTAGTATGTTAAAAAAAGATAAAGTGTTTTAAAAATATGAATTACTTATTTATATAGGAATAACAATTGAATTGTAACAAAATTATGATAAATGTGCTCTTCGTATATAAATATAACTTGTGAGGAAAGTCAATACAAGTTTTATTCATATGTAAATATAACATGTGACGAGAGTTGGTGTAAGTTGTAAAGAGTTTATTATATGTCATATTTATATATGAATGATACTTCATCTGTAAAAATAAAATTAATCATATTTTTTATTTATAATTGAATAACGAATGTGTCGTACTAAAAATATAATGCATTTTATTCACTTATGAATAACGATAGCTGAAAATATATATATAAAAAAATTATTTTATCTTAAAAGTATATATCAATATAGATGTCTATTTGTAGAGAAAAAAATCATGAATTTTGATATATTTATAATTATTTTTCGATAAAAATAGTTTCTTAAAAATAATAAAAAAAAAAACAAAAAAAACTGTGTTTTTATATATATTAAGGTAATAATTAGCATAGTTTAAGTAAGCATGTTTTGTTTGAAACACATCTGTATTCCTTTCACATTTCTGCTGGTAGGACGAAGGTTTTGCGGCAAAAATAAATGAGTGACTGAGAATGATTCCCCATTTTCAACCTTTTTTATTTTTTTCAATTGAACTTACCTATATATATATTAGCGATTTCATTGCTCACATAAAAGTCTAGTCATTAACTGAGATGATGAGATTGTTATGTTGGGTTATATAATATTATGTTTACCATAGTATGTGATATTATGATTTATTGTATATTTTTTTGGATATATAATAAATCCAACGAAGAGTGCAATAATTACATAAACTAGCAATAATTTTGTCATTTTTTAAATTTATAAGAAATTTCATATTATCTATCTAATCTTATTTAACTTAGTATATCCATCTCATCAACTCATTTTCCGCCAATTTTTCGGGAAACATACATTTTACTTATTCCATTGCTGACGTGGATACATAATCATAAATGAACCGATGAGATGTATCAAATTTTACGGTAAACATAACATTATATAACTCATAATATCCATCTTATTAACTCATTTAATGACTAGTAGTAGATGTCTAGGTTAAATATAAATTGGTAAAATGTATCTTACATAGAAAAATTGTCAAATCATCATTTAATTTTAGTTTGAGACGTATTCATAAATTATGGTAAAATAATGAGATTTTAATGGACGCGGGGAAGTAATAAAATCGAAAAACCTAAAAAAAAAAAAAAAAAAAAAAAACAGGTCAAATTGTCCTTTTTACCGGTAATTCATACTTTTTCGTAAATAAATTTCAGTTCGGTACTTATTCTTAAATTAATGTAAAATACAATGAATCTTAAGTGTATAATTGTTAATTACATAACTATATAAGGTTTGATACACATATAAAGTTAGCAAAATTTGATTTTTTTCTTCGGGTACTAAAATTTGAATTTTTTTCCAGCAAGTAATCTAAGGTGTGGTTGTTTCAAAATTCTAATGAACATTAACCCTCAAATTATTATTTTTCTTTGAATTTGAGCCAATATGTCATCCCAGATGGCTATACATAGTTTATGTAAATATGTGATCATTCTTTAATAAATAATATATAAGAAAATGCTGAACTAATTATTTTGAAATTTAACATGAAAAATATAGAAATTATTTAATATAATAGTAATACATGAAAGGTAGTTGATATTTAAAAATACGTGTTTAACAAACCTTGGTTAGTGAAGTGATTTTTATTTTTTTTACATTCAGGTACTTATTTTTTTTAAACAGCGGAACAGCACTTAACCTTTTCTTAAACAGATGAATGGTTGGGGTTATTGTTTATAAGCTATAATAAATAAATAAATGAGTTAGTAGTTGTTGAACCATGCCTAAACGAATTTGATGGGAAAGTAAGTAGAAAGGAATTTAAACGCATATAGTGGTTTAGAGAATAGCTTACCCAGAATGACACCTAAATTTCTCCCCTTATAAATATAACAACTTGTAGCCGAGTCCGCGTCAAGATTTAGCAGACAATACCCTCCATTAAGTTTACACTTTTTGCATTCTGGAGAAGTATTGCTGTCGTCTTGGGTATCTGTATACCACGAAAGTGTTATGGGAACGTAAGTGCTGTTCTTGTCAATTGGAAAGCCTGCTTTGAAGTATGAACTGTCCATCAGGAAGGCAGACCTACATATCTCGTCTCCAGCCGGCCCTTCCAAGCCTGTTACATTCAACCTAAACGTCTTGATATTCTGATGTTCTTTATAGTACCATCCACCATAATTACTATAAATCGTATCAGTACTATCAAACGTGGCTTGGCAACAACCAATGCCAAAGCAGTTGTTTCTATCGCTGACAGTATCATTACGACAAATCGTTGAACAACTAGCAACAATAGTCTTCTCCACCATCAAGTCAGCATTAATGCCACACCCCTCAACGAAGAGTTTGTTAGCAAAAGTGGAAATATAAAAGGGACTCTCGTTGCTTAGGACAGGAGTGCTATGCTGGACTGGTCTCACACAATCAAAAGTGGTGGAGACCTTAACAGTGACCGCTCCAGATCTGTAGCCGTCCTCTGAATTTACACTCAAGACCTCCGTGTTGTTGAGTGCAGACAGATACGGTGTCGAGGAGTTACAATCAATATTGTACCATTTGCTTAGAGAACAATTTGTTCCAATCCCGAAAGGGTATGGAATCGATATCTCTCCACACCTATCATTGCATCCTTTTTTGCTGATTCTCTCTGCTTTTGTTACTGTTGCTGTTAAAGAGATCAAGATAAGTAAATGTAAAACTTGAAAGAGCTGCATTCTGTTTACCAAAACGATAAAATGCATTGAAGCAAGAAAAATATAAGGATGGATATAAAAATCATAACCAAGTGAATTTATGTGCTCGAATGTGGTATCTGATTGGATTATTTAATGGAGAAATTTAATTCTAAGTTGACCTTGACTCAACGAAACCACCATTGCTCCAATTTTCTTCCCAAAACAAGGAATCAAAGTTTGTAGCAATAAACATATGCCAAGTGTAACACCCATATTTTCGACAACGATTAGCATGTTATATTTTACGACGTCAACCATACATATTACTATATAAAATTAGATGGGTTATAAAATAATACCTATTATATGATAATATTTTGTATTCCAATATTATATTGATTCGGAATTTCTCAAACATACATTTTATAACTTATTTTTTATATTATTTTGACCAAAAGATGTGTATAACTATAAGTAATCCTTTGTATACATTTGAAAATGATATTGATTTGTACACAGTACTTTACAACCATATGATTTAAATGATTATTGTGTAGGGATCATTGCTAATTTGATAAGCACATATATGTGTATTAATTAAAATGAATTAATCGTATCATATAATTTATTTTACTTTAGTTTTGTTTTTAACAAAAAGAACGGTATGTATACAATATAAAGATATATTTCACTACAAAAAAAAAATTATTTAGCGGCACATAAAAAGTGTCACTAAAAGCATGTTAAAAAATCAGCGGCACACATAATGAGTGTGTTTGGTACGGAACGTTTGGGGGCTTCTAGCTTCTAGCATTTGATAAAACGCTCCGTTTTGAACAAAAATAATGTTCGACACTACAAGCTTCTAGTGTTTAGTTTAAACAAAACGCTCCAAATTCAAATGCTACTCCATGTAGCGTTTAATGAAACGTCACAAGCTACCCGCTACAAGCTACCTACTACCAGCTAATTTTGCCGAACACGTCCAATAAGTACGATTAGAAACGTTCTTACTAAAACCATTTAGTAAGACTTTTTGTTTTTGCCGTTGCAGTTTTTAGGTTTTTAGTGACACTTTTTTATTTTTTACAATTGAAGAAATTTTTTTTGTGGCACATATTTTGTGTCATTGAATACGCATTTGATTGAAGAATTAATGCTACTTCTAGTTACACATTTTAAGATTTTAGTGACACTTTTATTTGCCTCAATACCAAAAAAAATACTTTGTGGCACTTTCTTATGTGTCACCATAGAATAAAAGTTTTTTGTGGCACATATTTTGTGCCATTAAAAGCTGGTGTGATTCAAAAAATACATGTTACTTTTAGGTTATTTATATCTACATATTTTCTATCTAGAATATAAAGTAAACTAAAAATTTTAATTGCCACACGTAGAAAATAATAAAAATTTCATTATTTATCATCGATATATTTTAAACTTTTTGAATCAAATATCGTAGTAAATGTCAAAATATGTCTAAATGTGGAACCAGTTATATGTTAAACATAGACTAACGAACAAAATTAAAAGAAAAAAAAAATACATGTTAGATTAATGTCTAAGTCCATAACTATTTTAGTATGTACTTAACCCGATTGTGAACATGGTCCTTTTGGGTTGCCTTCACACTGGTGACTAGACATGATGATTGTTGAGGAGAGAGGCTGGTTTATTATTAAAATTAATAAATTGGGGTATAAATATGATTTGCTAATATATTATATGAATAATATATTAAGTTGGAATCATATTATTAATTGGTATTTAATCAGAAATTAATTAGGAATTAATTTCAGGATTAAAGGAATTAATTAAAAGTACAGGGGCTATTTTGTAATTATTTGATAGTTGAGACTTTGGGCTATTGGATCACGTTTATTAAGGCTTGAACGAAAATCCTAGAAGGATCTAGGAGTTTTCGTCCAAGGGCTTAAGGAAAGGAGTCCATGGACTTGCTTAGGCCCTAAGCTAAGGGATTAGGGTTTCCACCTTAAAACCCTAGCTAGCCTCAAGTATAAATACCACCCTAAGGCACTAGAATTCGACTACTCCTTGGAGAAACCCTACTAGGGTCGAATTATAGAGCCTCTTGCCTCCCTTCCTCTCTCTTATATTCATCCTTTCACCCAAAGTGTGTTTGTGAGCCATTAGAGGTACTACACTTGTGGTATTTGCTTTCAAGAGCTAAGGAAATTCAAGGAACTAGTTGTTATTGCTATATAACAACAAAAGGTATGTATTCTATTCTCCTTTGTGGAATTCGAAAATCATAGGAGTATCCCAGGTTTCTTTTTGTATTCATAAAGTTGTATGTCTAATAGTGAGAACATAGATCCAATTAGGGTTGCATGCACACATAGGATTCTTTGTATAAAATCCATCAATACATGCTAGGGTGAATACCTCGTGCTATAACATACTTTAGAATCAATACTATCACTTCCCTCTCTAAAAACAAACGAAATTCAAAATAAAGTTAAATAAGGCAAACTATAGAAAATAATAATATAAGATGGAGCCCAAATAAACTATGTTTACAAGAACAAACCGAGGAAAAAAACACATAAAACTTATTACCATCATTATGATGACTTTTAGAAGATGACATCTGGTTGACTGAATTAGAGTTGCGCAGAACTGAAGAGTGCAGAACTCGAGAAGTGCTACCTGGCATCTAAAATAAATTAATGAAAACATTGGTCACTACTAGTTTGCTATAACTCTATTGTTCAAAAAATTACCAAAATATCAACTTTACTATATATACTATTAGTCTCCAACTCTACGTACCTTCTACTACACTTGTATGAACGAACCAAAAAATGCATTTAAGAAGATACATAGGTGCACCAAGAAGATTATTCATAATGAAAAGGTTGTATACGTCGAAAAAATGGTCATGCTTGATTAAAAAGTTGGTCCGATTAGAAATATGATAATGGACTAATTTTCATGTATATGTTTTTTTCTAATAGGGTAACTGAAAAGAGCAATGAAATATAGATGGTATATGTACCTCTATGTTCATATTGCTAAGAATTCCAAACAAGTTTGCATTTAGGATATGTTCTTGGATGATATCCGCCATAACGTCACCATAGTTTTTAGTTGTTCGACACTTGGATTCGTAGAAGAAAAAACAACCTTCTCTTTTACGGTCAGTATACTTCCAACGCATTAAATATACCCTTTTTATTTAATTTAAAGGTGATGGAGGGTTTGTGAGTACGTTGGGCATACAATTGGTACTTTCGGCGTACTCATTGCATGTGCACCATCGAGGTAATCTCAGCGTACGTAGGGCGTACTCAAGCCAGAGGAAAACCCTAATTTTTAGGGCTTTCACCCTATTTAAGCATCCTAATCCTTTCACCTTCCTTACCTTATCATGCTCATTACCCCTTTTATAGTCAACCTCTAAATCCTAGCCGTTTTTAGTGCATTTTGAGCTTACAAGAGCTTGTGAGTGTTCTTTTGTGATTTTGAAGAAGAAGGAAGGTTGAGGAGAAGCTAATGAAAGGAAAGAGCCAGTAGATCCAGATTTTGTGCATCACTTTCAGCCGTTTGGAGATATAAAGACTGGAACTTGTTCAATCTAAGCTTAGTTATAGATTTCGGGAAGAAAGTAGCATCTTTTGGTCCCATAACTTGGTCTTTTGATCCCTTAAGTCGACACTTTTTGCATTCTGGAGAAGTATTGCTGTCGTCTTGGGTATCTGTATACCACGAAAGTGTTATGGGAACGTAAGTGCTGTTCTTGTCAATTGGAAAGCCTGCTTTGAAGTATGAACTGTCCATCAGGAAGGCAGACCTACATATCTCGTCTCCAGCCGGCCCTTCCAAGCCTGTTACATTCAACCTAAACGTCTTGATATTCTGATGTTCTTTATAGTACCATCCACCATAATTACTATAAATCGTATCAGTACTATCAAACGTGGCTTGGCAACAACCAATGCCAAAGCAGTTGTTTCTATCGCTGACAGTATCATTACGACAAATCGTTGAACAACTAGCAACAATAGTCTTCTCCACCATCAAGTCAGCATTAATGCCACACCCCTCAACGAAGAGTTTGTTAGCCAAAGTGGAAATATAAAAGGGACTCTCGTTGCTTAGGACAGGAGTGCTATGCTGGACAGACCTCACGCAATCAAAAGTGGTGGAGACCTTAACAGTGACCGCTCCAGATCTGTAGCCGTCCTCTGAATTTACACTCAAGACCTCCGTGTTGTTGAGTGCAGACAGATACGGTGTCGAGGAGTTACAATCAATATTGTACCATTTGTTTAGTGAACAATTTGTTCCAATCCCGAAAGGGTATGGAATCGATATCTCTCCACACCTATCATTGCATCCTTTTTTGCTGATTCTCTCGGCTTTTGTTACTGTTGCTGTTAAAGAGATCAAGATAAGTAAATGCAAAACTTGAAGGAGCTGCATTCTGTTTAAAACGACGATTAAAGGCTTTGAAGCAAGAAAAAATATAAGGATAGGTATAACAATCATAACCATGTGAATTTCTGTGCTCGAATGCCGTGTCTATTGGATTACTTAATGGAGAAATTTAATCCTTAGCTGACCTTGAGTCAACGGGAACCACCGTTGCTCCCATTTTCTTCCAAAAAAACGAGTGGCTGAGATTGCAATCAAGTTTGTAGGTATAAGCCTATAAGGATTAATCAACGCGGGCCAAGTCCAGAAAAAACTTCCAACACGTTGATAAGATTTTGATGGCTATTTTGGCACTACTAGAAAATAGGAAGTTTTGCTACAGAGCTATGAAAAATTTTGGTAGTTAATTAGTTACAGAATCGCTACGGATTAGATACAGAATTAGATGCCTTAATATATTAACGGAATAGCTGATGGAATAGCTACTGATACTAGTCCGTAGCTAATCGGAATCCGTAGTTATTCCTTAGCTAATTAGCTACAGAATGGCTACGGAATATCTATATCTATGGATACTAATTCGTCGTGATTGCATATCTAATTAATTAGCTACGGAATAGCTATGACATAGCGACGAAAGAAAACAGCTATAAAATAGCTACGAAATAGCGACGGACTTATAATTTACATTATTATTATTGTTATTATTGTTAATCCGATTATTATTATTTTACATTATTCGACTCTTAAATTTTTTTTGGATCATTTTTCTTACATATTTAAGACACAAACAATTAAAAATCATACTGATAATACTATTAATAATAATATTTATATGTTCATAATACTATATAATAATTGTAACAAAATGTATTTAACACAAAAACAAACAATTAAACGAAAAAAACTACGTTTAACACATTAATAAGGTGAAACAATCTATGTTTATTTATAAATAATGAAAAATGATTGTAATAAAGGGACATATGTATATTTGTATGTGTATGCAGGGACGGTTTTAAGGGGTTCCCGGTGTGGCACCGGCAACCTATAACCTAAAACTATTTTTCTTGTTTCGGCAACACCTACTATATATTTCTGCGTCCGTCCCTACCATTTTTTGAAATTAATTCAAGTAAATTTTAACTTAGCAGCCCACATATGGACAAAAAGAATTTAAAAACAACACTTTTTAAACAACCATTGATTTTATATCATACCATTTTCTGAAACCAATTATTTTCTATATATACAAAACAACAAAAAACACTATTACATAAACATATTAAATACGTTTTGTAGAAGAAAAAAACGATTTATATAATACAAAATGATAAAACCTATATCTGTCATATGATTGCAATATCAAAAAAGTACCTAACAGTGGCATCCAACCAAACACGTTTCTTTCAACAAACATTGATTTAGTTTAACATAAGAGCAAAGGGAAGAAGGGGGAATACATGGCCTGGGTGACTTGTTTGAAAATTTTGGAATCCCTAGTAAATTGTTAAACCTACTGTCAAAGTAAATATATAATATGGAGATAGGGAATATGTGGTTGTTATCATGTGACAAATATTAGATATAGAATTCCAAAACTACATAGTACTAGCTTAAAAAACTAATGAGATATAATTGTAAATCTTCTTCCTAAAGTCATTTAACTATACTCTCTTTCTTATATACCAAGTGGATACCTAAAACAAAATTTGGTAATGTCATGATCAAACTTATAAAAACTCAATACAAACACTTTCTGGTTAATAATGGAATGTAGGGAAAATTGATTGTATTGAAGTAAGAGTATGAAAATATCACTTAATTCAACTTTAAACTTAGGCTTGGCTTTCCGATGAATGTTCAAATGGTTGATGAATAATAAACTAGTTTTGGGACATTACTAGTTTTGAAAAAAAATGTTGATTTTAACGTTTTGTGGAAATCTTATTCGGGGGGATTTTAAAAAGGAAATCAGCATAAAAGTCCCTATACCATATAGACCCCTTTCACTAAAAAAAAACCTCATTTTTTTTTTTTAATTCAAAACACAATAATTCTAATTTATATATCATTTTTTGATTTTTTTTTTAGTGATTCTCTTTAATAAATATCATTACTACAATCATAACAACCATTACTACAAAACTGGGATCTATCCACGTAAAAAAAAACCTGTAATTAAAGACATTTTATGTTAGTTTTTTTTAAGAACATGATAGGAAAGATCGTGCCATGGAAGATATGTTATGCTGTCATTGAATTGTAGTGAGTATAACTCATGAAAACCCGTTATTATAGGTCAAACCCATCATTATATGCTAGGGTGTTTTTGGAGATATATCTATCTTATATTAATAATCATCATGAATAATAAACTTATAGTGATGTTTTTTTTCCCTAGAGTCATAAATGTTCATTTACGGTCACCATTTATAAATATTATCGCGGCCATTGTACACTTTTGGAGACACAACTGTAATTAAGTTGTAAGGATCAATAAGCTATCTTTACTAACATGTTAATGGTTCATCATTACTGTCACACCCCCAAAGTGGAAACGTTCGGCGACGGAGGACGTCATGTACAGTATCATAAAAATGCACAATAGTAAACAAACAACAACACCATTCATTGCATTCATAATATAATTTAATACAAGTGTGTTCTGTGTATAGCTTGAAAGACACCAAAATATGAATCAAAATAAAAGATGAGTCTCGAATGTGCTTCGTCTTCTCAAAACCTGGTCCAGTGTACATGTTTACTGGTGACCTGAGAATACAAGTTATTTTGAAAGAGTAGATTAGTATTTAAGCTGGTGAGTTCATAAGTATTTTAGTGTCAATGTTTGTATAAGTTTGACGAAAGTGTTTGTAAGTGTTTGTTGTAAATGTTTGATGTAAATGTTTGTATCTCCTAGAAAATCCTATATGTTCTACTTTATAATGAAATGTAGCCTTCTACCAAGACCCGAATGTTCTGTATGTTTCTTTTGTAAAAGTGAGTGTTTTTCCCAAGTATGACTATCATTACCAGAAAATAGTTTACATTACCATTTATGTGAGAAGATCACTATATGAATGTAATGGGAAAATGAAGATGTACTATAGTATTGTATATAGTAACTATCGATGTACTAACTACGTTAAACCAATTGTTTAATTAAGGTAAAATGTGATGAGATTATAACCATACTTTATTGAATAGTAACACACGACGATCAAAGACGTCGAAATGGTATGACATTCGTTACCCGTGGACCTATAGGTCCCACTGTAGCTAGCAGCAAGGTGTAGGATGGTCAATCCCGTATAGATCTA
This sequence comes from Lactuca saligna, assembly GCF_052625555.1. Classification (NCBI taxonomy): domain Eukaryota; kingdom Viridiplantae; phylum Streptophyta; class Magnoliopsida; order Asterales; family Asteraceae; genus Lactuca; species Lactuca saligna. Next base: position 89,609,241 of record NC_136418.1, read on the forward strand.
TACACAAACTCACGCTCTCCCTCTAGGAGACTCTGGTTACAAAACGTGACACAACATTATGTTGCCATGCCATTAAGTAGTGGCTCACATCAATGTTATATTGTTCTTGTATTAGTGTAGTATGTTCCTTCTGTTCTAGTGTATAGTATGTTCTTTCTGTTCTTGTGTATAGTATGTTCCCTCTGTTCTAGTGTCTAGTAAGTTCTTTCGTTATAGTGTATAGTATGTTTGAACTTACTCGTGTATGAACTGAATCTTGTAAGATTCATTGTTCTAGAAATGGTGAGTAGTAATCCTCTAAACTATACCTATTATAGTTTACTAGTAATGTTGTTTGAATGACTGATCATGTTTGTACACCTTTGCTACCCAGAGGTATTGAACTGATTAGAAGAACTTTTATAAATATACATACATATACATGAAATATAACTAAGATTCAAACAACACTCATGCAAACAACCGATCCCCTAAGTCTAGAACCAAACAAGGAACAGGAAATAAAGTGAGTTATCAGTCCTAAGCCCTTTCAACCTTATTTATATAACTATATCTATATAGACATGATTTTGACAATATATAACTTTAAAAGAGTTTTGTAAAACAATAAACAGTTTATGAAAAAGAGGTTTTACCATTTGAATGGTTTTTGATGACTTGATGGCAGTTGATAAAATGATTTGAAACAGTTTGTTTGATAAAAAAATTTTAAAGTATAAGAAATCCTCTTGTTTGATAGTTATAAATCACATGTGATTGATACTATAACTATAATGTTTTCTACTTGTATTCCCCCCATAAAAGCATTTAAAATCATTTAAAAGATAAGTTTAAGGGTATGAACTCACCTGTAGTGAGTGATTCGAATGAAAGATCGATATAGGATGCTAAGTATGTCAAGTGATGTCTTGAGCATAAACGGATACTATTAAGCATATAATGACACATATATGTATATAATTAATGTATGTAACAACTAATCATGTATTGGAAACATCCCTAGGAACTAGGAATCACTCAAAATGGAGTTTATCAATGACATATGATTGATTTAAGAGAGTTTACGGCCACACTACAAGTGTTCACAACCATAAGGGTGTTTACGGCCAAGAGTACTTGACTTTAAGAAGGTTTTGCGGCCCTTACTTGAATCTATGAAGTGTTTGCGGCAATGTGATGAAGGGTTCACGGCCACCTCATGAGCTAAGAAGGGTTTACGACCCCAAGAAGGGTTCACAACCGTAAACTCTTGAAGTTTATGCATTTTGGTCCTTGATTCATGCTAAAAGGCTATTTGTTCATGAGGCTTCAAGAGTTTCTAGTGGGTTCCAAGAATATGGAAAGGATACTTATGATTTGGAAGCCTTTATGGGTTCACGGCCACCAAGAACAAGTATGTGTTCTTGGTGTTCTTGGTGAAAGATGATGATCTTGAAGATCTAAGCCAAAAATGATGAATTCATGGATGAAATTAGGGCTGTAAACGAACCAAACGAACACGAACAAGGTCTTGTTCATGTTCGTTCGTTTATGTTAGCCGAACAACAAACGAACACAAATGGATAAACGAACGAGATTTTCTTGTTCATGTTCGTTCGTTTAACAAATTACTTTGTTCATGTTCGTTCATTTATGTTCATGAACATGCTAAACGAACATAAACGAACAAAGATTAAAAAAAAAAACACACACACACACAATTGAACATATATGAACATAAACGAACATATAATATAGCAATATAATAAAAAATAATTGAATATAGATGAATATAAATAAACTTAAACGAACCAACATAAACGAAAGTAAACAAACATCATAAACGAACGTTCACGAACATAAATGAACGAACGAGACCATTGTTCATGTTCGTTCATTTAATTAAACAAACGATAATTTTTGTTCATGTTCGTTCATTTATTAAATAAACGAACATAAACGAACTTCCCGCCGAATAGTTCACGAACGGTTCGCCGAACGTTCAGTTCATTTACAGCCCTAGATGAAATCAAAGGGTTTTACTAGATCAAGAAGGATATCAACTAATAAAGAAAGAATCACTTACAACTTTCAAGAGAAATGGAAGTGTTCTTGATGATACTTGAGAGAGAAATGAGTGTTCTTGACTTGAAGATGTGAGAAGTGAAGAAATAATAAAGGAAATTGATACTTAAGGGAAGGGGTTCACAACCAACATGGATTTAATGGCCGTAAACTCTATTTTGCGGCCGTGAACTCCTTGTGATGGAGTTTTCGGCTCGATTGCAACACATCAGACTTAAGTTAACACATCCCTAGACACAATCCTTGAATGTACTAGGCTTAGAACACTCAAACAGACCCTTAACAATGCTAAAAAGATAGCAGAAACAAGTCCGACTTTTGATTGAATTGATTGACTTTACAAGATACTTATAGTGATGTGTTTTTTCATATAGAGTGATAAATGTTTACTTATGGTGACCGTGTATAAAGATTATCGCGGCCATTGTTGACTTTTGGAGAAACAAATGTAATTAAGATGTAAGGATAAGTTATGTTTCCGAACATGTGTAATCGTTTATCATTACTATTGCTTATATACATCGACAAATAAAGAAATTAAGACGTCATAAAAATGATCTATACTAAAATGTTATTTCATTTATTATGATTATTGATCACTTTTAGTGACATGTTTAATATTATATCGTGAATAATGTGAACGTTTACTCACTCACAAGCAATTAAACGGTGAGCATAAAATACTTACAGTGATGTGTTTTTTCATATAAAGTGATAAATTTTTACTTACGATAACCATTTATAAATATTACCGCGGCCAATGTTGACTTTTGGAGACACTAAAGTAATTAAGTTGTAAGGATAAAGTAATTAAGTTGTAAGGATAAGTTATATTTCCTAATATTTTTTATTCATTTATCATTACTATTGTTTACGTACACTGACATGTTTAAGTTATCACAATATATTTTTTATTATTTATATTGTAGAATGGTTTTTAAAATTTAATTGCACATATATTGGCCATCTTTCATTAGTATGAAGCGCAAAAACAGAAATATAAAATATACTGTAATAAAAAACTATTTTTAATAATAATAATTAAAAAGTTATTACATCAAAAACATACATACAAATATATAATGATTGTCACACCCCAAAACCAAGAACGGAGGAAACGTTCTGGGGTGGAGGACGTCATGTACAGTATCACAACAGTGTAAAATAGTAAACAAGCAACAACATTATCCATTGCATTATAAGTAAAGTTTTAATACATGTGTGTTCTTTCATTGTAATAAGACACCAAAAATATATAATAAAAATAAAAGACGAGTCTTGTCTACTCTGTCTTCTCAAAACCTGGCCACCGTACCTATCTACTGATGACCTGAGAATACAAGTTATTTTGAAAGAGAGTATCAGCTTTAAAGCTGGTGAATTCATAAGTATTTAAGTGTCATTGTCTTGCTTTGAAAACTTGTTTTTAAAAGTCATGTAAACCTTTAAATGAGAATGTTGATATAAGTACGAAAAGCCCTAGAAAATCCCTTATTTTCTATTATTATGAAATGTAGTCTTCAAACAAGACCCGAATGTTTTGTAAGTAAAATGATAGTTTTTCCTTCTATTGACTAGTACTAAAGTACTTAGTCTAACTCATCGTTTATGTGAAAGTATCACAAAATAAAGAAAACAGGAAAATGTACTAATGTAAGTGTTGTCACTGGGTACTAGGACTAACACAACATCGCAATAAGAGAAACATATAACCTAATGAACATACGAAGATTATCCAGAAAAAGTATTAATGTAAGTGTTATCACTGGGTACTAGGAGTAACACAACATCGCAATAAGCAAAAGGTATAACCTAATGAACATCCGAAGATTGTCCACTTGTCCTCTGTAGTAGCAGCAGGTGGGTGGAAGGGTTAGTCCCGATATCGATCTACCAAATATAAATAGTAACCTTAGACCTCCGTAGATGGTCATCAACCACTGGTGCTAATCAGTGGGATTCGAAATGGTTAGTCCCGCCTAGATATCCCATTGAACCGGGATAGGAAAGATAATTTACACAGAAAGTACTAATAAGTTATCCTCGCAAGTCGAGATACAAGTATCCAGGTAAGTGAATACAGGATAATGCATCTATGTAATAGTGTTTGTGTATGGTATTCATGTAAGTGTGTTCATGTATCAGGTAAGTATATGTAAACATATTCATGTATCAGGTAAGCATATGTATATGTACTCATGTGTCAGGTAATGTACTGGTGTAGACTCATGAATGAATTGACTCTTGTGTGCTTCCTTGTACTAGGAATAATGTTTGATATCTTCAAATTATCCCTATGATAATTTACTGAAAGGTAGTTGGTTGTTCAAGTAGGTTTATACACTCTTACTACTCAAGGGTGTGGGAAACTAAATGAAAGATGAAAACTATAACATCAATACATATATAAGAATATAAGTGTATATGCATAGTTTAGTTCAAGAATGAAAAATGGTTTTGTAAGACATCTAAGAGTTTTGAACAATAATTAACAATGACTTGATGTCATTTTTACAAACATTTCAAAAGTAATACATTTGATAACAAAGTATTTTTAAGATTTAAAACCATTTCATGCATCACATTTTGTAGTATGTGAAATTTGTTGAATGAAAACACAGTTATAAAATACATATACATGATTTAATAACACGTTGTTTTCTACTTGTTTACCCCCCCCCCCCTTTAAAGCATTTAAAATCATTTAAAACATTGATTTAAGGGTATGAACTCACCTGTAGATGGTGGTTTGGATGAACTGGACGGTGTAGGATTGTTAGGTGTCAAGTGAGGACTTGTACACACACTACGATCCTAATGAACATATAATCACACCTATATGCACTCAATTAGTCTTAAATTACTAATTGATAATGTTAAGACATCCTAGAACACAATAAACACTTTATATAAGTGTTATAAGCCCTAAGGATTGCATGTAAGCTATTGTGGGATAAGGCACTTGGGTTTAGGGTTCCAAATGACCCTATACTTGAGTTTACTCTCCATATAACCTCACACATGCAGTTCACTCTCCATAAAACCTCACACATGGAGTTTACGGTTGTAAACTCTTGAGTTTACGGCCGTAAACTCCAAGACTTAATGTCCTTGGTTGTTTTGAGGTGTTAAATGATCCCTAGAAGTATTCCAACTTGGTGGTTTAATTCTTGGAAGAGTTTAGGGCATAGAAACACTCCTTTGAGGATTTTACGGCCCTAAGGCCATTTCCTTTGGAGTTTAATGTCGTAAACTCCCTTGGAATGATGTTTTTGATGCTTTCAAGTCCCTTGCACATGTGGTATAGGTCTTAGGCTTTTATCCCAAGCATATGAAGGCCTTAGGCACACTTTGGTGCCTTTGTTTGATGTTCATGACCCAAGAACCTTATTAGTGTAACAACCCGTTATTTCATGTCAGTAAAGATCGAGTCATGTAACCTCCTTGAGAAAGGAAATAGAATATGAAGTATTCAAAAACTCTATTTGGAGTACACTATGTGGTAGTTATCATCTTAAGGTTTCCAAACATATAAATAACACAAAAATCTGAGTTATAACGAAGAAGTTATGCTCATTATAAGTTTTCCGACAAAAACCAGCAATACAAAGTTACGTAAAAACGCAAAGTTTCAATAAAACATTTTCTGACCTTAGGTGTCTAAATGAAAGTGATAGATATCGTTAAACTACAAACATGCATAAAAAGAACGCTCAAATCGGACATCATATGAATAAGTTATGAATTTTTAAAGAAATTCCTTAAACACGTCACTTTAATAAATAAATAATAAAAATAATTTCGGAATTTGCCAACGGAATCTAAATGAAAGTTGTAGATCGTAGTCTCACCTTCGCGGGGATATAAAGAACGCCAAAAACGGAGTTCGTATGAGGGAGATATGAATTTTTGAAGTTTGATAATTAATTTATATATAATTTTTATTCAAAATTCGGTATTATCCGAAAAGGAGTCAGCCTAAGGCTATAGTACGCGCCGCGTACCCTAGTACGCCCCGCGTACTGAGAGGCCACGGCCTCGGATCGTCCACGTCGCACGATCCGGAGAACCCGACCCGCGTGCCAGTGACCCGTCCCATCCGACCCGCGAACCCAGGGATCCGTCCCATCCGAAGCCGAGGCAGTCGAGGCCTCGGTCATGCGTGACGTACGCGTACGCGCTGCATACTAGCGTACGCCCCGCGTACTAGCGTACGCCCCGCGTACTGAGGCAGACTAGCCTCTCTATAAATAGCATATGAAGGTTTCCAAAGAAAGGGCTCATTCTCTCTCATTTCTCTTGCGTTTTTCCTCGTTTTCCGTGCTCGTACTACCCCGAAGCCCTGGTCGCTTCGTACAAGATCCGAAGGTCGATTTTCTCCCGAGGAATCCTGAGATTTCCGAGAAAAATCCATTTCCCGAGACGAAACTCTGCCGTTTTTCCATCTCGCTATCTTCAAGTTGTCAAGTGAGTTCATACCCCTTTCTAACACACTTTAAATACATTTTTAAATACTTTTACACTCTTTTAGGGGGGGAATACAAGTAAACATACGGTTATTATCGTGTATGTTATAAAGTTTCACTTCACTTATATTATCAAATAAACCACTTGGAACTCATTACTATTATGGAAAACTCTTATCATACTTTGTGTGCATTAGACTTATACGAAACATATAATGATCTTTCATTGTTAAATCGTTTTATACATTCTAAAAACTTATGATTTTGCTTTATCAAACATTTTGAAAAAGGATAAACTTTGCATACAAAACTATCACTTTAATATAGACTTAATTGAGAATCCATGAGACGCATACATCTTCAAACGTTACTTTTCTTTATTAGAAAGTACTGCAGTAAGTCCTGTCTATAACCAGAATCTCCCGCGACGAGAACGTGTCAAATGTGTATAGATCTATACGGGAAGTCATGATCCCGCACCCTGACTGTTAGCTACAGTCCGTCTTTTGGGGTGACAGTTGTCATAGCACTGCGACGCCTGAAGAACGTCGTTACAGGCATATTATGTTTAGTATGGTTATAGAAACTCATCGGATATACAATTATTATGATATTCAGTTTTGATGAGCGAGTAGTTATTTAAACTATTCTTCATCCAACCGGTTCGATCTTCGCATAGTTTTATTATATATAAAACTATGACACACTTACGAGAAACGTCGGTTTCTTGCAAATTTTCGGTCTTAGAGACTGGCATTATGTGTGAGGAAAATAAGGGTTTTTCCTGCATACAAACCAAATAACTAATAGGAAAATAAGGGATTTTCCCGGTGCAATCATTTACAACTTATAACATGAACAACTATATACATCTCATACTTTTATAAGAAAATACGGGTTTTTCTTGGAAAACACAACAAATCATATTTCAACTATTAAGGAAAATATGGGATTTTCTGGAGCTAATGCTTTCATTTCCAACACCACAAATCACAACTCTTTGCATTTTGAAACGCTACGTTTACTGGAAAACATACACCCATTTTGGAATGGCATCCAATTTTTCTAAACTACTTATGGACTCACCAACTTAATTGTTGACACTTTTTCTTTGAAATAACTTGTATTCTCAGGAAATCGCTAAGCAGGTTGGGAATCAACTTTTGGGATTAACGCGCTGGCGTTAATTACTTCATTTTGAATGATGTTTATGTACCTTTATTTTGAACATGTAATGAATACAACTATGTAAACATCTTGCAAACTTATTATATATGGTGGTGTGTACTTTCCTTTCTATGAACTGTTATGATATTGAACATGATGTCCTCCGCCCCCGAACGTTTCCGCCATTCTGGTTTGGGGGTGTGACAATTAGGGCCGTGAACTCACTTTGAGGGGTGTTTTTGATGTGTTTTGGTCCTTGATTTAAGTGGAAACAATTCCTAGTAATTGTCTAAGGCTTTAGGTGCCTTAAAAGCACCCTCTGATCCAAGTTATTGGAGTTCACGGTCCAAGATCATCTTGGGCCGTGAACACCCATGTTTTTGTGTTTCTTGGTTGTTTCTTGTCCCTAACACACACACACACACACACACACATATATATATATATATATATATATATATGAGTCTAAGGCAGTAGCATAACACAAGGGAAGGTCTAGGCATTGTTTCAGGAGTTTACCGCCCAAGAACACCTTGGGGAGTAAACTCCTAAATCTAGTTATTTAGCTATGTAATCTATGTTATGAACACATTTTAAGCTATATAACACTACTAGAGAGAGGTACTCACGATTTAGGATAAAAACCCGAAGATCCGTGAGAGAGAAAATGGCTTTTCTCTAGTTGAAAATGTGAATAATGAATGAAATTGGTTCAGAATTCTATTTATAGTCCTGAGATTTTTGGCAGAAAATATTTTATTCCCGAAATGATCTCTAATATAATAGAGTGTTGGAATAACAGTGTTGCACAAAACCCTAGTGTATCCACTCTCCTGATATTTCCTGAAGTGTAAACCCTAAATTACTCAAACTTATACGGAAAAGTCTGAAAGTTTACTGTGACTGATATAACTTCTATTGAAGTGATATTGTTTGTACATAATGGAAATTCTGGGTTGTCACAATGATAAACTTAACTCTACTTAAATTAAAATATGTGTTGCTCTCCTTAGCCTAGTTGTTGGGGAATAATTCATGGACTACTTTTAAATGGACTGTCTTTTCTTGGGCTTATGTATTTCATTATTTGCTTCAAATATATATATATATGAAGATCCTATAACAACATAAGTTAAAATAGGTGTTAAACATGCATTGAAGAAACATGCAAAATTAATGTATGTAATTAACTAATAAAATCCCATTAAAAAATTTTATAATGTTTAATTAATGAATATAAATATTAATATAACTTATGCAAATAAAGTATCTTTGGATCCAGGATTACAAAATGTTTTTCCCAAACCACAAAAGAACCTATTCCATATTCTTAAATGTTAACATACGTTTGTTATCTTTGTTTGGTATACAGGCGGATGGCTTTATTGCTTCATCCACAGAAACTCTATAGTACCCATATGTCAATAGCTTTCCATATATTCTATGGTTTTCATCGGTAGAATACATTACAAAACTATTCACAACGACGTTGCTACATTGAGCCACTGGTAGTGAAAATTTTATCATCTGCATCCACAGGCACATATTATTAATATTTGTATTAAAAATAAATTTTAATTACCTGACATGTATATATATATATATATATATATATATATATATATATATATATATATAAACTTTTGGAATATACATTCTTTGTCCAGTTGCTACAGTGTCTTGGGTTGAGGTGTTTCTATTCCTTTTTCAGTTGAATTCCCAGCTTGTGGCTCCTCACACGTAGCTGTAACATTTTCTTCACCCTCATTCAGACTTTCCCGAAAATAGTTTACCATGTTTAGTCTATGAAATTTAGTTAACAATATTGGAAAAGAATTGTACAAAACATATTACTGTATTAATTAACCTACATCGTGTTCGACCTGTTTGGGGGTATTTGAAATGTCGATTTACCCACAAAATTGTTTTTCCTTTTCTGGGATGTCAATATGCGATGAAAGCATTAATTAGCAACCCATTTTATTAACACTCACTTACTTACTTTTCCTGTAGGAGCCTTTTTTTGGAGTTGTAGTAGTAGTTATTAGAAAGTCTGCATGATTAACGATAGGAGGAACTACCAACCTCATCAAATACTCAACTTGGCATCTCAAATCTTGATTTGCGTTTATTTGCTCATGTAGCCTTTGCTGAAGGACAATTTTTTTATTTTGATGAGGATTTGGCTCGAGGCAGACCCAATATTTGGTTGAACTGACTCCCGTGCCAACCTGTAGCACCTGGTTTCCGGTATGTGAATTTTATTTGAGCATTGCCCTAATTTAGCCTTAGACTCGGCGAGTCATAGGGTCCGACTCGCCGAGTAGGGACGAGACTCAGGACGCGTTTTAAGTAGGCGACTCGACGAGTCCATATCCTGGACTCGGCGAGTCACCGCTGCGGGATGAAACCCTAAGTTTCAAGGGTTTGCACCCTATTTAAACTCTCATTCCGCCCCAACTCGTCCGCATTCACCCCCAGAACTCCCCCTACATCGTTTTCCCTTGTTTCCTTGAGAGTTTGAGGTGTTCTTGGTGTGTTCTTGAAGGTTTTGAAGAGTAAGAGGAGTAGATCAAGAAGAGGAGAAGGAGATCAGCCATCCTTGTGTCATTTCAACATTTCCTTTGAGGTATAACCCGTTTTCCCCTTGATTCTATGCTTAAAACTTCATTTGGGTCCTTCTTGGTCAATTCCCCAAGTTTGTATGTGCATTATATGTCGTAATAAGGCGTTTGGCCTTTGGATCTATGCAAGATTGAGCTCCAGGAGCTCAGATCTGTTAGCTTTTTGGCCCCATGAGGCTTGTTAGCCCTAGATCTACCCTTTTGAGACATTTTGAGCCTTATAATCCATATTGGTGAATATCCACACGTAAAGTTGGAAACTTTACGTGTGATTCGTGTCCTAGAAGTCCAGATCTATGAATGGCATGGACTGGAACCGAGCAAATCGGTATATTTAAGGAGTGCATGGCGACGACTCGGCGAGTCGCATAGGTGACTCGGTGAGTCTGGTCGCGAGTCACCGAATGGGTCCCTTCTTCATGTGTCGAGTTGAGCCTTGAGTCACAGGGGGTGACTCGGTGAGTTGGGAGCTGAACTCACCCATGTTAGGACTCGGCGAGTCAATGCCCTGACTCGGCGAGTCCAAGGCAATCTTCATAGCTCAAGAACAGACTCGGCGAGTTGTTCATACAACTCGGCGAGTCTTAGCAGAAAGTGTTCATCGGATGAAGATGAACTCGACGAGTTGTTCATACAACTCGGCGAGTAGGATAAAGGTGTTGAATGACAGTTAGAAGGTGAACTCGTCGAGTCATAGCCCGACTCGACGAGTAGAACCAGGGACCCAGGACATTGGTTTGCTAGGGACTCGGCGAGTGGTGATCCACTCGGCGAGTCGGGTCAACTGAAAGTTGACTCCAGCTTTGGCTTAGAGTTAATCCAGGGGTAAAATGGTCATTTTACCTAAAGGACAGTTAGCAGTGTTTGATTGAGTATGTCGTGGAAATTGCAGCCGGAGGACTCCCGGAGCAGCAGCAGTCAGTTAGTTCCCGATCAGTTCAGCAGCTACTTTGAGGTGAGTTACCTTCCAGTAGCGGTGGGTCTAAGGCCACAATGCCGACCCACCAGTAGGAGTTGTATGATAGATGATTGTCTTTGTGATATCATCTAAGTTCGCTATTACCTGACATGTTATATGCTAGCATGATATGCTGTATGTGATAGTAGTAGAGTTTGGTTGTTCGGACCAAAGGGTAGTCAGACACCCCAGATACGTCTGACAGTGTGTGACGATATGTATGCATGCTGGCTTGTTATGTTATATGTGATCGTAGTAGTAGGGGTGAAATAGTCCCCGAGGATCGGTTGTTAGGACCGATGGGTAGTCAGCACCCCAGAATGGCTTGACACGGGTAAGACGGCACCCCAGAATGGCCGTATGGGTGGGTCGGCACCCCAGAATGGCCGTACCGGGTAGTCAGGCACCCCAGAATAGCCTGGCAGTATATATGTTATGTGTTTGTATGGTATGCGGTACGTTGGGGGAACTCACTAAGCTCTGTGCTTACGTTTACAGTTTTGTTTTCAGGTACCTCTGCATCGAAGGGAAAGGAGCCGGCGCGGTAGCGGCACGTCATACACACACTCTTCGGTTTCCGCATTTATGAGATTTACTGGGATTGTACTCTGATATTTTGATGGGATGTACGGTTTGGCTTTTGAGAACATGGTTGCAATGTGTTATGGTGTGAACAAACAATGTTTCTTTTTATTTAGACAATGTTTTTATTTATTAATGTTATCTAAAGTAATATCTTAAAAATGAAATTTTCGGACGAAAAAAAAAATTGGGTCGTTACAAGTTGGTATCAGAGCCCTGGTTTGAGGGATTCGGACACGCCTTCGGGAGTGTTTGGACTCAAATCGAGGGATTGAAAGATTTTTTCAAAAGAAATCGTTCTTTAAAACCCGGAAAAGAGTCACGAGAAAGAGTAAAGTGTGTGACGTGCGCGACCGGCCGAGCTCAAGTAAGTATTCCCCATAGTACCCATACAAGTTTATGTTATGTTTATCAGCTTTATGAATATTGCATGCTAGAATAGGCTAAGGATCTAGGAGTGATGCCTTATGTGCCTGTTTATTTGTTACAGCTTATTGAATAGTGCATGCTAGAATTGAGTAGACAGCAGTAGGGTAGCCTGTTTAGGTTATGCCTAATAGTATGAGCTTAGCATCCTATGTTAAGTGTCGTTTCTTGTTCTAAGAACAGTTTTGGCTTGAGTCTGTTTTTCCTTATCCGAATGCTGCTTGCTTCGTGCTCGGTGGGATTCTGAGTAATGGGAGTGAGCCACTAGGTAAACACGTCACACCACATGTAATCGGGGTTGAATAATCCCAAAGTGTTGGAACTGGCCCTATTGCGCAGCTCTTGTTTGAGTCCAACCATTGTAGGGACGGGCCTTTTACTTGAAGGATTATCTAATCCTCATCACAGGTGGTGGTGTTTAGGTGGTGGCTAACTGGCATTATGAGGAGACCTACAGCAGCTGAGGACCAGTTGTGTTGAACTTGAGTTCTCCCTAGGGCAAGCCTAGGGTGAGAATATCGGAGAGTAGCAGTAGTAGAAGGGAGTTGGTGGAGTCGAGGAATTCCTCGGAGAAGGTATGGATAGATGTGGAAGGTAGTATGGGCCCGTACTACTGAAAGCAGAGGATCCGTACCCGAGTCGAGGAAGGCCAAGACGAGACCAAGGAACCTGTAAGTAGTTGAGATCCCTCAGAAAGTAGCAGTACCACTAATGATTATTATTGATGTTTTGCAGAATGGTGGTACTTCGACCGAGACCGACAGATGGCGGGTCAGGAGAGGGGTCAGGTTCGGGATCTGGCACCGAGCCGATTGAGGAGAGGCTACGTGAGTTCATCACGTCGGAGATCACTAGGGGCATCCTTGAGTCGACCCCCATCATCTTTGGGTCGATCAAGGAAGGGATCGTGGAGATGATGGAGGATCGCCTACGGGCATTCAGGAGCGACTTGGCCTCTAGCCAGTCAGGATCTCGCACACTGTCCTTCAAGGACTTCAGGAGCAGTGGTGCGCCGGATTTCCATGGGGTGAAGGACCCCATTGTCGCCAGGCGGTGGATTGCGGATATCGAGTCCGCCCAGTTGATCAGCTTCTGCCCCGAGGGGTCGAAGGTGAGGTACGCAGCAGGGTGTTTACGGGACCGGGCCCGAGATTGGTGGGAGTCAGTGGGTGACTCGATGGGAGCCTCGGCTATCGAGGCAATGACCTGGTCGGACTTTGTGGCTAGGTTCAGGGCAGAGTTTGCGCCAGCGGTCGAGCTTCAGCAGCTGGCCAGGGAGTTCTTAGACATGAGGCAGACGACAGAGACCGTAGCGGAGATCACCGCCAAGTTTCGGGAGAGGGCTTTATTGGTGCCCCAGTATGCAGGTGACGAGGATATGAGGAGGACTCGTTACCATGATATGCTACGAGCTGACATTCGGGAGCATGTTAGCTTTTCGGCTTGCCCTACCCTGGACTCCATGATTGCCAGGGCTAGGGAGAGAGAGATAGATTTGGAGCACATCCGGAAACGGAAACTTGAGGATGGTCAGGCATCGGGGGCTTCGGGGAAGAAGCCTAAGGGATCAGATGGGAGGCCGAAAGGCCAGTCGGGACCGAGCCGCTGCAGGAGGTGCGGCAGGCCGCACGAGGGGGCGTGCAGGATGGGATCGTCAGGCTGCTACAAGTGCGGCAAGTATGGGCATATCAGCAGGGATTGCACTGCTCCTGCGACCATTATTCAGACATCGGAGTTGCTGTGTTTCCACTGCAACCAGAGGGGCCACAAGAAGGCCAATTGCCCCATGTTGACAGCTTCAGCGCCAGTGAAGGCGCCAGCTCCAGCGACCCTGCGGATCACGGATGGCCGTCAGGGCAAGGCAGAGGCTCCAGTGGTGAGGAGTCGGGCATTTCAGTTGACTGCCGAGGAGGCACGCGCCGCGCCCGATGTGGTGACGGGTATGATTCCTTCCTTCTATCTTTTATTTTACGTTGTTATGATATTGATATGTGCTCCGTGTGTATACATGTGTATTAGGATCGTTCCATGTGAACGGCATCCCGGTTCAGGTATTGTTCGACTCGGGTGCATCCCGATCGTTCGTTTCTCTTGCTCTTAGCAAGAGATTTCATGAGACTTCAGGCGAGTTAGATTGCCCGTTAGAGGTAGAGATTGCCGATGATCGATCGGTGCGAGCATCGATGGTGTTTCGAGATTGTGTCCTGCGACTGTTTGAGGAGTGTTACCTGGTAGACTTGGTTCCCATTCCATTGCGTAGGAACAAGGTGATTATTGGTATGGATTGGTTGAGCCCTAATGGGGCAGTGATAGATTGCGCACAGCAGCTAGTGCGAGTCAAGACCCCAAGCGGGGGAGAGTTAGTGATTCATGGAGAGCGGCCGCAGTGTGGACCCACTGTATGTTCAGCAGCGAGGGCTAGGCGCTACCTTCAGCAGGGATGCGCAGGTTATGTCGCGTACGTGATGGACACCCGGGAGGCGGGTAAGGCGACCGTGAGCGAGGTCCCGGTGGTTCGAGATTTTGCTGATGTTTTTCCGGAGGAACTACCTGGGATACCTCCGGAGCGACAGGTGGAGTTCAGGATTGACCTCGTTCCCGGTGCGGCTCCGATAGCCAAAGCACCGTATCGGTTGGCTCCTCCCGAGATGCAGGAGTTGTCTACGCAGCTGCAGGAGCTGCTGGACAAGGGATTTATTCGGCCGAGCAGTTCGCCCTGGGGAGCCCCGATTCTGTTTGTGAAGAAGAAGGATGGGTCGCATCGGATGTGTATAGATTATCGGGAGCTGAACAAGGTAACGGTGAAGAACCGTTACCCGCTTCCGAGGATTGATGACCTCTTTGACCAACTTCAGGGCGCATCTTGGTTCTCCAAGATTGATTTGCGTTCGGGTTATCATCAGATGAGGGTCAGGGAGGAGGATATGCAGAAGACCGCGTTTCGGACGCGCTATGGCCATTACGAGTTTGTGGTGATGCCGTTTGGGCTCACCAATGCTCCTGCCGCGTTCATGGACCTCATGAACCGTGTATGCAGACCGATGCTGGACCGGTCTGTGATAGTCTTTATCGATGATATCTTGGTTTATTCCAAGACCCGGGAGGAACATGAGGAGCATTTGAGAGAGGTGTTAGAGACCCTGAGGAGGGAGAGCTTGTATGCCAAGTTCTCCAAGTGTGAGTTTTGGTTGCGGGAGGTGCAATTTCTGGGGCACCTCGTCAACCAGAACGGGATTCTGGTCGATCCGGCCAAGGTCGAGGCCGTGATGAGATGGGAGGTTCCGAAGTCCCCATCTGAGATTCGGAGCTTCCTAGGATTGGCAGGCTACTATCGGAGGTTTATCCAGGATTTCTCCAAGATAGCCGTGCCCCTGACGCGGCTGACGAAGAAAGCCGTGGTCTTTCGGTGGGGACCCGAGCAGCAGGCTGCATTTGAGACGCTGAGACAGAGATTGTGTGAGGCACCGATCTTAGCCCTGCCAGAGGGCGTAGAGGATTTCGTGGTTTATTGTGATGCGTCCATTTCTGGGTTGGGCGCGGTGCTGATGCAAAGGGGGCATGTCATTGCTTACGCTTCGA
The DNA here is from genome assembly GCF_052625555.1 of Lactuca saligna. NCBI lineage: Eukaryota > Viridiplantae > Streptophyta > Magnoliopsida > Asterales > Asteraceae > Lactuca > Lactuca saligna. The sequence goes on from NC_136418.1 coordinate 89,625,107, forward strand.
GGCAGCTCAAGCCTCACGAGGCGAACTACCCGACGCACGATTTGGAGTTGGGGGCGGTGGTATTTGCCCTCAAGATTTGGCGACATTACCTCTATGGGGTCCGGTGTACCATCTACACGGACCACAAGAGCTTGAGGTACCTCATGGACCAGCCGAATCTGAACATGAGGCAGCGTCGGTGGTTGGATGTGGTGAAGGATTATGATTGCGAGATCCTTTACCACCCGGGAAAGGCCAATGTGGTGGCCGATGCGCTTAGCCGCAAGACGGCGCCGATCAGGGACGCCTGTTTGAGGATGACTGTGGTGACTCCCCTGTTGGAGCAGATTCGGGAAGCTCAACAGGAGGCTATCAAGGAGGAGCATCGGAAGAGCGAGCGTGTAGTAGGTCAGGTTTCCTCCTTCGATTATGATAGCCGAGGGTTATTGACACTACACCATAGGGTGTGGGTGCCGTATCACGGGGGCGTGCGCCAGATTTTGATGGAGGAGGCGCACAAGTCCCGATTCTCTATTCATCCCGGGGCGACGAAGATGTATAGGGATCTTCGTCTAGACTATTGGTGGCCCTGCATGAAGCGGGATGTGGCATGGTACGTCGAGCGGTGCTTGACCTGCAGGAAGGTCAAGGCCGAACATCAGAGGCCGCATGGCAAGATGCAGCCGTTGGACATTCCACTGTGGAAGTGGGAAGATATCACGATGGATTTTATCACGAAGCTTCCCAGGACCGCGCGTGGAGTGGATTCGATTTGGGTCATCGTGGATAGATTGACCAAGAGTGCTCACTTTATTCCAATTCCGGAGAGCATATCGGCCGAGAAATTGGCCGACATCTATATCAGGGAGATTGTGGCACGGCATGGGGTGCCAGTATCGGTGATCTCGGACAGGGATGTGCGTTTTACTTCCAGGTTTTGGAAGAGATTCCATGACGAATTGGGCACTCGTCTGCATTTCAGCACCGCCTTTCACCCGCAGACAGATGGACAGAGTGAGCGGACCATCCAGACTTTGGAGGACATGTTGCGGGCGTGTGTTCTGGATTTCGGTGGTAGCTGGGATACCTATCTTCCTTTGGCTGAGTTCTCCTACAACAACAGCTATCACGCGAGTATCGACCGCCCTCCCTTCGAGATGTTGTACGGACGGAGGTGTAGGACCCCGATATGCTGGGGTGAGGTTGGCCAGAGAGTTATGGGAAGCACCGAAGTGGTGCTCAAGACGACTGAGAGGATACAGCAGGTCCGGAGCAGGCTTCAGACTGCTCAGAGTCGACAGAAAAGTTATGCCGACAAGCGTCGATCCGATTTAGAGTTCCAGGTCGGGGATATGGTCCTCCTGAAGGTGTCGCCGTGGAAAGGCGTCATCCGATTCAGGAAGCGGGGCAAGTTGGGCCCGCGATTCATCGGACCGTTCAGGGTCTTAGCCCGGGTGGGCAAGGTAGCATATAGGCTGGATCTGCCAGCCGAGCTTAGCCAGATCCACAGCACTTTCCATGTTTCGCAGTTGCGGAAGTGCCTAGTGGACGATTCTGCAGTAGTGCCTTTGGAGGATATTCAGGTTGATGACAGCCTGAACTACATTGAGCGCCCAGTCGCAATCCTCGACAGGAAGTCGAAGGATTTAAGGAACAAGAGGGTGGAGCTAGTGAAGGTGCAATGGCAGCACCGCAAGGGTTCAGAGTGGACTTGGGAGCCGGTAGACGAGATGATGGAGCACTACCCCGAGCTGTTTCAGGATCAGGCAGCAGACTTCGAGGACGAAGTCTAAAATAAGTGGGGGAGATTTGTAGCACCTGGTTTCCGGTATGTGAATTTTATTTGAGCATTGCCCTAATTTAGCCTTAGACTCGGCGAGTCATAGGGTCCGACTCGCCGAGTAGGGACGAGACTCAGGACGCGTTTTAAGTAGGCGACTCGACGAGTCCATATCCTGGACTCGGCGAGTCACCGCTGCGGGATGAAACCCTAAGTTTTAAGGGTTTGCACCCTATTTAAACTCTCATTCCGCCCCAACTCGTCCCCATTCACCCCCAGAACTCCCCCTACATCGTTTTCCCTTGTTTCCTTGAGAGTTTGAGGTGTTCTTGGTGTGTTCTTGAAGGTTTTGAAGAGTAAGAGGAGTAGATCAAGAAGAGGAGAAGGAGATCAGCCATCCTTGTGTCATTTCAACATTTCCTTTGAGGTATAACCCGTTTTCCCCTTGATTCTATGCTTAAAACTTCATTTGGGTCCTTCTTGGTCAATTCCCCAAGTTTGTATGTGCATTATATGTCGTAATAAGGCGTTTGGCCTTTGGATCTATGCAAGATTGAGCTCCAGGAGCTCAGATCTGTTAGCTTTTTGGCCCCATGAGGCTTGTTAGCCCTAGATCTACCCTTTTGAGACATTTTGAGCCTTATAATCCATATTGGTGAATATCCACACGTAAAGTTGGAAACTTTACGTGTGATTCGTGTCCTAGAAGTCCAGATCTATGAATGGCATGGACTGGAACCGAGCAAATCGGTATATTTAAGGAGTGCATGGCGACGACTCGGCGAGTCGCATAGGTGACTCGGCGAGTCTGGTCGCGAGTCACCGAATGGGTCCCTTCTTCATGTGTCGAGTTGAGCCTTGAGTCACAGGGGGTGACTCGGTGAGTTGGGAGCTGAACTCACCCATGTTAGGACTCGGCGAGTCAATGCCCTGACTCGGCGAGTCCAAGGCAATCTTCATAGCTCAAGAACAGACTCGGCGAGTTGTTCATACAACTCGGCGAGTCTTAGCAGAAAGTGTTCATCGGATGAAGATGAACTCGACGAGTTGTTCATACAACTCGGCGAGTAGGATGAAGGTGTTGAATGACAGTTAGAAGGTGAACTCGTCGAGTCATAGCCCGACTCGACGAGTAGAACCAGGGACCCAGGACATTGGTTTGCTAGGGACTCGGCGAGTGGTGATCCACTCGGCGAGTCGGGTCAACTGAAAGTTGACTCCAGCTTTGGCTTAGAGTTAATCCAGGGGTAAAATGGTCATTTTACCTAAAGGACAGTTAGCAGTGTTTGATTGAGTATGTCGTGGAAATTGCAGCCGGAGGACTCCCGGAGCAGCAGCAGTCAGTTAGTTCCCGATCAGTTCAGCAGCTACTTTGAGGTGAGTTACCTTCCAGTAGCGGTGGGTCTAAGGCCACAATGCCGACCCACCAGTAGGAGTTGTATGATAGATGATTGTCTTTGTGATATCATCTAAGTTCGCTATTACCTGACATGTTATATGCTAGCATGATATGCTGTATGTGATAGTAGTAGAGTTTGGTTGTTCGGACCGAAGGGTAGTCAGACACCCCAGATACGTCTGACAGTATGTGACGATATGTATGCATGCTGGCTTGTTATGTTATATGTGATCGTAGTAGTAGGGGTGAAATAGTCCCCGAGGATCGGTTGTTAGGACCGATGGGTAGTCAGCACCCCAGAATGGCTTGACACGGGTAAGATGGCACCCCAGAATGGCCGTATGGGTAGGTCGGCACCCCAGAATGGCCGTACCGGGTAGTCAGGCACCCCAGAATAGCCTGGCAGTATATATGTTATGTGTTTGTATGGTATGCGGTACGTTGGGGGAACTCACTAAGCTCTATGCTTACGTTTACAGTTTTGTTTTCAGGTACCTCTGCATCGAAGGGGAAGGAGCCGGCGCGGTAGCGGCACGTCATACACACACTCTTCGGTTTCCGCATTTATGAGATTTACTGGGATTGTACTCTGATATTTTGATGGGATGTACGGTTTGGCTTTTGAGAACATGGTTGCAATGTGTTATGGTGTGAACAAACAATGTTTCTTTTTATTTAGACAATGTTTTTATTTATTAATGTTTTCTAAAGTAATATCTTAAAAATGAAATTTTCGGACGAAAAAAAAAATTGGGTCGTTACACAACCCCTCTTACAAATCCACCATGATCTTTGTCAAAGACTAGTGAAAGGGCATATGTGGCTTGTTCAAGAGTGGTTTTTCCTTCATCAATTGTAGTTTCATGATTGATATAGAAAAAATGTATGTCAAATAAATATAGTATTAGGTGTGTTCTTTATTGGTTAGAATTAACAAACACCAAAACCAGATATATATATATATATATATATATATATATATATATATATATATATATATATAGAAGCTGCTAGTTTGGCGATATATATACCAACTCTTTGGCAACAAGCTTTACTTCTTCCCGATCAAAACTTCCCTCTTTAATTGGGACATTAGATTGGGCGAATGTGGAAATTAGGTAAGAAGTTGGAGAATACAACTTTTTCCTTTTTGGTGCTCGAACCCATTACGAAAGGGAAGAGCTGAGGACAAGGTATTGTACAATTTATGCGATAATACTTGGTGTAAACACAAGAAATAACAACAAACTTTTGTTTATTTGTGTATTATAGCATAATACATTTATTTCTTTCTATATATATATATATATATATATATATATATATATATATATATATATATATATATATATATATATATATATATTAGAGTTAATGGTGAGGCAAATATTGTTGCAATAACTGCCACCAAGGAATATGGTAAGACAAATACCTAAAAAAACTACTGATTTTTTGTTTGTTACTGCAGTTCAGGTAAACCCAATAATAATAGATATCCGATTTTACCCTTGGGTTTGGAGCGACTTCAAGTGTTGCACAATTTTCTTTTCACCTGCTAGAATTTTGGGACTATAGTTATAATTAGATCATGCTTTGTTTCTTAAACTTCAAAGATGCAGTGTAGGAATTGTTTTATATATTTTTTAGCATTATACATGCCAAGAAATCTCAAACACAACAGGTAAGAGTTTGTTAACACATGCTCACCATGAACGCAATTAAAAATATTTGAATTTAGAACATTCAAGTTGAATGTGTGGCCGGTACTATTCTAAACCTGCAAAGTAGGGATTCTTCACTAGTTTAATTGAAATGTGGAGATTGCATGTGTATATCAAACTTGTACATTATTATTTGCTATATATAAATTGGTGTGCCAATCGTATATGATACCTTAATGCTAAATTGGGAGCTTCATGTGACCATTAAATTCTTATGCTTCCTTATTAAACGTTTAACTTATTGAAGAAGAAATTTATACGCATATGATTCTTGTATATGATGCTTACAAGAAAATAAGTTTTGTTGTATATGCATGGCATGTGATTGGAGCAAGTAAGGAAAAGGAAAATTCAATACACTTCATGGCCTCTTCTTTGCAACAAACGTCATGATTACCAATATGAGATTCCAAATTCATATAAGGCTTGTACATCATGTTTAAAGAAAAATATATTTGTTTGGAAAATGATTTATTACATTTGGTAAATAAAATGAAGTTGTGGGACTGTATATTTGTTTGGAAAAGGATTTATTATATTTGGAAAATAAAATGACGATGTGGGACTACATCTGCAATTATAATTGAACAATATATTTTTTTTGGATTTTTGGACTTTTGCCACTAAACTTTTTTATTATGGAGTTTTGCCACAAATTTTTTGGATATTTGTAGGCTTAATCCTTATAAGTTTGTAATTTACAAAAAATGTCGATGTGAAGTTTTTTTTTTTCAAAAACACTCCTTTAAATTTCTTAAGAAAAAACCTTGTCAGCATCCCTCACGAAACATGAGGGAACACTTTCAAGTTGTTACTAAACTAGGTGTGACAATCATGTATTACATGAGTTTATTTAAAAAAAATATATATGAAATTTTAACCATTTGAAAAGTTTAAATTTAAAAGAAAAATAAGAAAAATTTTGAATTATTAAAATCAATGAGGCTTTAATGTATTGAATACATTACATATATAATCTCTTTCTAATAAATACCTTACATATATATTACCTTAAATATCAAATGTGGAATTTTAATTTAATAAAATGAAAAATACAATAAAATGACAAGTGGAAATAGAAAATTCTAAAATTCTAAAAAATGACGTCTGTCCAAATAAAGAAGAAGAGGATATGTGACAAAAAGTTCTTTATTTATTATGGAGAATTTCGAGTGTATAAGAAAATATCTTTTTTTTATTATTATTTCTATTATCTTTTGTTTTTTAGCAATCACTATAATGACGCTTGTTAAGATCATATAATTTCATTTCTACTCACTACCCAACTTTAGCTTCAGTAAGCTACATTTGTTTATTTGATATATAATCGTATATATACTATGTGAAACAATGATTCAAATCAAAACATGTATTTTCTTAAATTATTAAATAAGTTATATGGGTATGAAATCTAAACACAATTGTCCTCAACAAGTTCGTTTCAAGAATTTTAACTAGTTGTTGCAAATTTTAATTTGTTCACCAATAAACCTTGTAAAGATTAATGATAAGACAAACATAACGTTGATAGTATTTATATATTATAAACCGATCAAATTTTAAACAATGGAATATGTAATACTAAAAGCATGAAATATAAATAAGTGACGGAAAAACAAGTACAACCTATGACTTGTTTTTTTTTTTTTTTTTTAATCTTTATAGACAATTATTAATCAAGACACAACTGTAATAGGAGAAACTAATGCTTAACTGAATTAAAGCATAAGATTTACCATGATCCATCAACTACATTGTCACTGATTGTCACCAATGTTGATGTTGACTTACCATATATTGGTGATACCTCCTCATATTGCTTCACAAGGCCAACATTAGTTTGATCTATAAGGGAAACATGTGACAATCTAATGCATTCTAACTCAATTGAAACTTCTTTCATTGTTGGCCTATTTTTTCCATTGAAGTTCAAGCATCGCATTGCCAAATTAGCTATAGACAACAACTCGGTCCTAAAACCTTCCTTAACAATCATTGCATCAAAAACAGACATCGCACGACCTTCTTCCATGGCTAGCATAAAGTGTGTAGCTAAACTTCTATTTTCACCAAATCTAGTTAAGGAGATTGGCTTTTCTCTTGTCAAAAGTTCCAACAAAACAACTCCAAAACTATAGACATCACTTTTTTCAGTGAACTGGCTCGATTGAAAGTACTCTGGATCCAAATAACCAAAAGTCCCTTTAACTAATGTAGTCAAATGAGTTTGATCTATTGATACCAACCTTGAAGTACCAAAATCAGAAACTTTTGCTCGATACTTTTCATCCAAAAGTATATTAGTTGTCTTGATATCCCTATGGTATATCGGAATGGAGGTTGCTGAATGTAAGTAAGAAAGTGCTCCTGCGATCTCGGTAGCAATTTGTAATCTCATATATAAAGAGAATGAAAACTCATCAGTTTCATTTTGAATAAGGTCATATAAATTACCATTTGAGACGAACTCAGAGACAAGTAGTGGGACCTCGGTCTCTAGGCAACATCCTAATAATTTGACCACATTTCTATGGTTGACCTGTGAAAGAATGACTACCTCATTGATGAACTCTACTACTTGACTTTCATCAACCACCATTGATTTCTTGATTGCTACGATCCGTCCATCTGCTAACATACCTTTATATACAGTACCCTGACCACCTCGACCAAGAATTCTATTCTCATTAAAATGGTCAGTAGCCTTCTCCAATTCTTTAGAGGTGAAGAGTATGGTTTCATCAACATCAGTTGCTTGTTGTTGTTTAAGAAGGAGACCACCATTACGCTTAAAAAACCTTTGTTTCCTTCTCTTAGATTTAGTTTTCTTGATTATTTTGTATAATGCATAGCCGATCACCATTAGGAAAAGCAATCCCATGCTTATACTAACACCTAAAAGAAGAACATACAATACAATAATTAACATAAGTACCTAAACACATTCAACAATTAGCAGTATAGACTATTTAGTCTTTAAAACATAAATTTGATAGAATAGTTGCAAAGGTGTTAAATTTTGCAATATTTTGTGTCCAATGTGTTTGGAATATCCGAAGGTCATTAATCATGTGTTATGGAAGTGTGCCACTTCGGTGTTAGTTTAGGAGAAGGTTTTTCTTAGTTAGACTTTGAAGTCCCTTTGGTGGAAACTCTAGATGATGCGTTTGAATGGACTAAGCAGTTACATGTATGGGCTCTGAAAAAGAAAGTGTTAGAAGCTATTATGTGTGTGTTAATATGGGTCCAATAATGGTACAGGAATGATTTTGTGTTTGGCGTTTCTCCCGCGATGGAAGGTAGAGTTTTTGATATTGTAGTTGAGTATTTGTTTCTTTGAATTTCTAGTAGGACAAAAAAGTGTCGGTTAGTTGGAGTTTAAAATCCTCTTTTAGCTAGTTGGTTTTAATTGGTTTGGTTTGCTAGTTGTTTGCTAGATTTTAATGAAGTATTTAGTTGTTCAAAAAAATTGATAGGATAACGAGTGTTCACAAAGTAAATATTTGGTGTTTTAAACTTTGTCATTGTTATGTTTGTTTTTTTTTAATAAAGATATATCAGTAATATAATTTACATTTTACAATAATAGCAAATATTTTATTGATTTTCTAAGCTTTATATCTATTTTTAACCTAAAGAGAAATAAAATAACCTTCTAATTTTTATTCAAACTATCTTCTTATGTATTTAAGATAATGACAAGTGTCATGCAATTTAATTTAACTTTGATTATAATGTTAAACTTGTAAACATATAATCATCTTAAATAAATAGAAAAAAATAAATAAAAACAAAAGATAATAAAAAATATATTTAATTTCTCTAACTTGAAATATCATAATCTTCTACCATTTCTTATTACCTTTTTGGAATATTTTGAATATATATATATATATATATATATATATATATATATATATATATATATATATATATATATATATATATATATTTATTGGGTGTAGTGAAATTTCTTCATTTGTTACTACAACTTTCATCTTTGCTTTGTTATGTTTTTTATATTACTTATATTTCATAAAACTTAATGAATTTTTCATAATTATAAATTAAGGAATCAGAATCATATAATGTATCCTAAATACATATTAAATTCTACGTTTACCTTGCTATTTTTCATTTTACTAATTATTTTATTATTCGAGTAAATGATTTTTTTTTTAAAATTATATAGCAAACCAAAAACATAAAATGTATCATAAAGAAATATAAACTCATAGGAAAATAATTTTATTAAGATTAATAATTAATTCAGTTTATATCACCTTGATACCTTTTTATAGTTTAAATGAAACTCGTTAAGTTTAAAAAAATAATAAATATTACAAAATATAAAGTAATAAACATGCGTTGAGTACTTTGAATTTAAACACGAATTTACATTTTATCATACATTTTAGGGTAAACAACACAAAATACATTAAGTTTACACTAAAATTCTAATTTGACACTGTTTTTTTTATTTCAAATTTGCCAATATATTTTCTAATTTTTTATAATTCTGACCACTTAACCGATCAACCCGTCGTGTACCTGCTAACATGACACGATGACGTGTCAGTTTGATAACGTGGCATGCTGACATTACATACCGACGTGTCAAAATTGATTTTTTTCCACAAAAGATACTAAGTTTTCATTTTTTTTGTCGATTTTGATAATAAGTTTAACTTTTTCTTTCAATTGACCATTTCCATTTGAAACCGCATAAATATTTTTAATACATTTTAAACCGTATAAATATATATATATATATATATATATATATATATATATATATATATATATATATATATATATATATATTTTCATTTAAAAATCATACTTTTGTATAAATAAAAGTTTTTTTTTTATTACACTCAAACCATAATAATATGTATAAATATGTATTAGTTATATGACAACCATATTTTATATTAAGTACACAAACTTAAAATGAGTTTGGTGGTTAGGAAGCATGTAGTCGATCAAGGCCCAGATGTTACGTTTGCAACCCGTGAAATTTTTACATCTTATTTGAAGCTTATGGTTAGTTTGGTTCTTATGATATAACTAATGCATATTTATGCATAACATTATGCTTTGAATGTTATAAAAAAAAAAATGTATATAAATAAAAATATGGTTTTCAAACGAAAAATGTATTTATAAGGTTTAAAATGTATATATATATATATATATATATATACACGGTTTCAAATGGAAAATGGTAAACATTAAACAAAATTGGAAAAAATGATGTTCAATTTGGAACAAAAAAACTGAGTGTCCAAAAAAGAAAGAAAATTAAATTAAGTGTCAAAATCGAAAAAAATGAAAACTTAGTGTTTTTTATGAAAAAAAAAATTCAATTTTGACACATCAGCATGTTATGTCAGCATGACACGTCATCAAAATTGAAATGTCATCATGTCACCTCAGCAAGTAACCGGGATGACCGGTCCAGTGATCAAAATTGTAGAAAAATTGAAAAATACACAATGTCAAATTAATTTTTAGTATAAACTTAGTGTTTTTTTGTCCTATTTAGCCTACATTTTATAATTCCTATTCTATTTACAAACAAATAAAATTCAGCAAGTTTATCAAAAAATAACTAGGATATTGTTACTACGTGTAAGTTTTAAATTATATTAGCAATATATCGGAAGAAGAGCAAAATACATTTCTAATTTCTACAATTTTCACTTATAATTCCAACTCTTTTTGCAAGTATCAAGACGAATTCTAGAGAAGTTTTACAAGTATTGTGTTTCTATAAGAAGACTTATAATTGATAATTCTGAAATCAGTGTGTTTGAACGTTGGAAGGTTAAAACGATTATATATATATATATATATATATATATATATATATATATATATATATATATATATATATATATATATATATATATATAAGGGTTCAATTGAGAAAAAAAAATGTTGAGAATGAATGAATCATTCTAGCCACACACTTATTTTGCCGCAAAACACTTAGACGTACCGGCAGAATTTGAGACGGATACACATGTGTTTTTCCAACCAAACATGTTTCTTTAAAGTATAGTAATCATTACCTTAATATATACAAAAACATATATTTTTTTTATTTTTTTTTATTTTTAGAATGCTATTTTCATCGAAAATTTATTTTAAATATATAAAAATTCATAATTTTTTATTCTCTATAAATAGACATTCATATTGATATATTTTTAAGATAAAATAAAATAAAAATTTAGAGTTTCAAATTTAAAGTTTCAGCTACCGTTATTCATAAGTGAATAAAAATGTATCAGATTTTTATTAAAGTATATTTGTTATTCATTTATGAATAAAACGCATGCTTAACTTTTTTACAGTTTAAGTATTGTTTATTTATGAATATAACACATTATAAAGTTTTGTTACATAAAATATTTTTTTTACATCATCTTTCGTCACATGTTGTATTTATATATGAATAAAATGTATATTAATTGTCGTAATATGTTATATTCATATAGTAATAAAACATTTTTAAGATTTTTGTTAAAGTTTATTTGTTATTCATATATAAATAAGTAGTATGTTAAAAAAAGATGAAGTGTTTTGAAAATATGAATTACTTATTCATATAGGAATAACAATTGAATTGTAACAAAATTATGATAAATGTGCTCTTCGTATATAAATATAACTTGTGAGGAAAGTCAATACAAGTTTTATTCGTATGTAAATATAACATGTGACGAGAGTTGGTGTAAGCTGTAAAGAGTTTATTATATGTCATATTTATATATGAATGATACTTCATCTGTAAAAAGAAAATTAATCATATTTTTTATTCATAATTGAATAACGAATGTATCGTACTAAAAATATAATGCATTTTATTCACTTATGAATAACGATAGCTGAAAATATATATAAAAAAATTATTTTATCTTAAAAGTATATATCAATATAGATGTCTATTTGTAGAGAATAAAAAATCATGAATTTTGATATATTTATAATCATTTTTCGATAAAAATAGTTTCTTAAAAATAATAATAAAAAAAAACAAAAAAAACTGTGTTTTTATATATATTAAGGTAATAATTAGCATAGTTTAAGTAAGCATGTTTTGTTTGAAAAACATCTGTATTCCTTTCACATTTTTGCTGGTAAGACGAAGGTTTTGCGGCAAAAATAAATGAGTGGCTGAGAATGATTCTCCATTTTCAATCTTTTTTATTTTCTTCAATTGAACTTAGCTATATATATATATATATATATATATATATATATATATATATATATATATATATATATATATTAGCGGTTTCATTGCTCACATAAAAGTCTAGTCATTAACTGAGATGATGAGATTGTTATGTTGGGTTATATAATATTATGTTTACCATAGTATGTGATATTATGATTTATTGTATATTTTTTTGGATATATAATAAATCCAACGAAGAGTGCAATAATTACATAAACTAGCAACAATTTTGTCATTTTTTAAATTTATAAGAAATTTCATATTATCTATCTAATCTTATTTAACTTAGTATATCCATCTCATCAACTCATTTTCCGCCAATTTTCCGGGAAACATACATTTTACTTATTCCATTGCTGACGTGGATACATAATCATAAATGAACCGATGAGATGTATCAAATTTTACGGTAAACATAACATTATATAACTTATAATATCCATCTTATCAACTCATTTAATGACTAGTAGTAGATGTCTAGGTTAAATATAAATTGGTAAAATGTATTTTACATAGAAAAATTGTCAAATCATCATTTAATTTTAGTTTGAGACGTATTCATAAATTATAGTAAAATAATGAGATTTTAATGGATGCGGGGAAGTAATAAAATCGAAAAACCTAAAAAAAAAAAAAAAAAAAAAAAAAAAAAAAAAAAAAAACAGGTCAAATTGTCCTTTTTACCGGTAATTCATATTTTTTCGTAAATAAATTTCAGTTCGGTACTTATTCTTAAATTAATGTAAAATACAATGAATCTTAAGTGTATAATTGTTAATTACATAACTATATAAGGTTTGATACACATATAAAGTTAGCAAAATTTGATTTTTTTCTTCGGGTACTAAAATTTGAATTTTTTTCCAGCAAGTAATCTAAGGTGTGGTTGTTTCAAAATTCTAATGAACATTAACCCTCAAATTATTATTTTTCTTTGAATTTGAGCCAATATGTCATCCCAGATGGCTATACATAGTTTATGTAAATATGTGATCATTCTTTAATAAATAATATATAAGAAAATGCTGAACTAATTATTTTGAAATTTAACATGAAAAATATAGAAATTATTTAATATAATAGTAATACATGAAAGGTAGTTGATATTTAAAAATACGTGTTTAACAAACCTTGGTTAGTGAAGTGATTTTTATTTTTTTTACATTCAGGTACTTATTTTTTTTAAACAGCGGAACAGCACTTAACCTTTTCTTAAACAGATGAATGGTTGGGGTTATTGTTTATAAGCTATAATAAATAAATAAATGGGTTAGTAGTTGTTGAACCATGCCTACACGAATTTGATGGGAGAGTAAGTAGAAAGGAATTTAAACTCATATAGTGTGTTAGAGAATAGCTTACCCAGAATGACACCTAAATTTCTCCCCTTATAAATATAACAACTTGTAGCCGAGTCCGCGTCAAGATTTAGCAGACAATACCCTCCATTAAGTTTACACTTTTTGCATTCTGGAGAAGTATTGCTGTCGTCTTGGGTATCTGTATACCACGAAAGTGTTATGGGAACGTAAGTGCTGTTCTTGTCAATTGGAAAGCCTGCTTTGAAGTATGAACTGTCCATCAGGAAGGCAGACCTACATATCTCGTCTCCAGCCGGCCCTTCCAAGCCTGTTACATTCAACCTAAACGTCTTGATATTCTGATGATCACTATAGTACCATCCACCATAACTACTATAAATCTTATCAGTACTATCAAACGTGGCTTGGCAACAACCAATGCCAAAGCAGTTGTTTCTATCGCTGACAGTATCATTACGACAAATCGTTGAACAACTAGCAACAATAGTCTTCTCCACCATCAAGTCAGCATTAATGCCACACCCCTCAACGAAGAGTTTGTTAGCAAAAGTGGAAATATAAAAGGGACTCTCGTTGCTTAGGACAGGAGTGCTATGCTGGACAGACCTCACGCAATCAAAAGTGGTGGAGACCTTAACAGTGACCGCTCCAGATCTGTAGCCGTCCTCTGAATTTACACTCAAGACCTCCGTGTTGTTGAGTGCAGACAGATACGGTGTCGAGGAGTTACAATCAATATTGTACCATTTGTTTAGTGAACAATTTGTTCCAATCCCGAAAGGGTATGGAATCGATATCTCTCCACACCTATCATTGCATCCTTTTTTGCTGATTCTCTCGGCTTTTGTTACTGTTGCTGTTAAAGAGATCAAGATAAGTAAATGCAAAACTTGAAGGAGCTGCATTCTGTTTAAAACGACGATTAAAGGCTTTGAAGCAAGAAAAAATATAAGGATAGGTATAACAATCATAACCATGTGAATTTCTGTGCTCGAATGCCGTGTCTATTGGATTACTTAATGGAGAAATTTAATCCTTAGCTGACCTTGAGTCAACGGGAACCACCGTTGCTCCCATTTTCTTCCAAAAAAACGAGTGGCTGAGATTGCAATCAAGTTTGTAGGTATAAGCCTATAAGGATTAATCAACGCGGGCCAAGTCCAGAAAAAACTTCCAACACGTTGATAAGATTTTGATGGCTATTTTGGCACTACTAGAAAATAGGAAGTTTTGCTACAGAGCTATGAAAAATTTTGGTAGTTAATTAGTTACAGAATCGCTACGGATTAGATGCAGAATTAGACGCCTTAATATATTAACGGAATAGCTACTGATACTAGTCCGTAGCTAATTAGCTACGGAATCCATAGCTATTCCTTAGCTAATTAGCTACAGAATGGCTACGGAATATCTATGGATACTAATTCGTCGTGATTGCGTAGCTAATTAATTAGATACGGAATAGCTATGACATAGCGACGAAAGAAAACAGCTATAAAATAGCTACGGACTTATAATTTACATTATTATTATTGTTATTATTGTTAATCCGATTATTATTATTTTACATTAACTCTTAAATTTTTTTTGGATCATTTTTCTTACATATTTAAGACACAAACAATTAAAAATCATACTAATAATACTATTAATAATAATATTTATATGTTCATAATACTATATAATAATTGTAACAAAATGTATTTAACACAAAAACAAACAATTAAACGAAAAAAACTACGTTTAACACATTAATAAGGTGAAACAATCTATGTTTATTTATAAATAATGAAAAATGATTATAATAAAGGGACATATGTATATTTGTATGTGTATGCAGGGATGGTTTTAAGGGGTTCCCAGTGTGGCACCGGCAACCTTTAACTTTTCTGACCATAGTGTAAAAAATTTCGATTTTTTGATTTTTTTTAAAACTATTTTTCTTGTTTCGGCAACACCTACTATGTATTTCTGCGTCCATCCCTACCATTTTTTGAAATTAATTCAAGTAAATTTTAACTTAGCAGCCCACATATGGACAAAAAGAATTTAAAAACAACACTTTTTAAGCAACCATTGATTTTATATCATACCATTTTCTGAAACCAATGATTTTCTATGTATACAAAACTACAAAAAACACTATTACATAAACATATTAAATACGTTTTGTAGAAGAAAAAAACGATTTATATAATACAAAATGATAAAACCTATTTCTGTCATATGATTGCAATATCAAAAAAGTACCTAACAGTGGCATCCAACCAAACACGTTTCTTTCAACAAACATTGATTTAGTTTAACATAAGAGCAAAGGGAAGAAGGGGAATACATGGCCTGGGTGACTTGTTTGAAAATTTTGGAATCCCTAGTAAATTGTTAAACCTACTGTCAAAGTAAATATATAATTTGGAGATAGGGAATATGTGGTTGTTATCATGTGACAAATATTAGATATAGAATTCCAAAACTACATAGTACTAGCTTAAAAAACTAATGAGATATAATTGTAAATCTTCTTCCTAAAGTCACTTAACTATACTCTCTTTCTTATATACCAAGTGGATACCTAAAACAAAATTTGGTAATGTCATGATCAAACTTATAAAAACTCAATACAAACACTTTCTGGTTAATAATGGAATGTAGGGAAAATTGATTGTATTGAAGTAAGTGTATGAAAATATCACTTAATTCAACTTTAAACTTAGGCTTGGCTTTCCGATGAATGTTCAAATGGTTGATGAATAATAAACTAGTTTTGGGACATTACTAGTTTTGAAAAAAAAATGTTGATTTTAACGTTTCGTGGAAATCTTATTCGGGGGGATTTTAAAAAGGAAATCAGCATAAAAGTCCCTATACCATATAGACCCCTTTCACTAAAAAAAAAAAACCTCATTTTTTTTTTTTAATTCAAAACACAATAATTCTAATTTATATATCATTTTTTGATTTTTTTTTTTGTGATTTTCTTTAATAAATATCATTACTACAATCATAACAACCATTACTACAAAACTGGGATCTATCCACGTAAAAAAAACCCTATAATTAAAGACATTTTATGTCAGTTTTTTTTAAGAACATGATAGGAAAGATCGTGCCATGGAAGATATGTTACGCTGTCATTAAATTGTAGTGAGTATAACTCATGAAAACCTGTTATTATAGGTCAAACCCATCATTATATGCTAGGGTGTTTTTGGAGATATATCTATCTTATATTAATAATCGTCATGAATAATAAACTTATAGTGATGTTTTTTTTCCCTAGAGTCATAAATGTTCATTTATGGTCACCATTTATAAATATTATCGCGGCCATTGTACACTTTTGGAGACACAACTGTAATTAAGTTGTAAGGATCAATAAGCTATCTTTACTAACATGTTAAGGGTTCATCATTACTGTCACACCCCCAAAGTGGAAACGTTCGGCGGCGGAGGACGTCATGTACAGTATCATAAAAATGCACAATAGTAAACAAACAACAACATCATTCATTGCATTCATAATATAATTTAATACAAGTGTGTTCTGTGTATAGTTTGAAAGACACCAAAATATGAATCAAAATAAAAGATGAGTCTCGAATGTGCTTCGTCTTCTCAAAACCTGGTCCAGTGTACATGTTTACTGGTGACCTGAGAATACAAGTTATTTTGAAAGAGTAGATTAGCATTTAAGCTGGTGAGTTCATAAGTATTTTAGTGTCAATGTTTGTATAAGTTTGACGAAAGTGTTTGTAAGTGTTTGATGTAAATGTTTGTATCTCCTAGAAAATCCTATATGTTCTACTTTATAATGAAATGTAGCCTTCTACCAAGACCCGAATGTTCTGTATGTTTCTTTTGTAAAAGTGAGTGTTTTTCCCAAGTATGACTATCATTACCAGAAAATAGTTTACATTACCTTTTATGTGAGAAGATCACTATATGAATGTAATGGGAAAATGAAGATGTACTATAGTATTGTATATAGTAACTATCGATGTACTAACTACATTAAACCAATTGTTTAATTAAGGTAAAATGTGATGAGATTATAACCATACTTTATTGAATAGTAACACACGACGATCAAAGACGTCGAAATGGTATGACATTCGTTACCCGTGGACCTATAGGTCCCACTGTAGCTAGCAGCAAGGTGTAGGATAGTCAATCCCGTATAGATCTATACACAAACTCACGCTCTCCCTCCAGGAGACTCTGGTTACAAAACGTGACACAACATTATGTTGCCATGCCATTAAGTAGTGGCTCACATCAATGTTATATTGTTCTTGTATTAGTGTAGTATGTTCCTTCTGTTCTAGTGTATAGTATGTTCTTTCTGTTCTTGTGTATAGTATGTTCCCTCTGTTCTAGTGTCTAGTAAGTTCTTTCGTTATAGTGTATAGTATGTTTGAACTTACTCGTGTATGAACTGAATCTTGTAAGATTCATTGTTCTAGAAATGGTGAGTAGTAATCCTCTAAACTATACCTATTATAGTTTACTAGTAATGTTGTTTGAATGAATGATCATGTTTGTACACCTTTGCTACCCAGAGGTATTGAACTGATTAGAAGAACTTTTATAAATATACATACATATACATGAAATATAACTAAGATTCAAACAACACTCATACAAACAACCGATCCCCTAAGTCTAGAACCAAAAAAGGAACAGGAAATAAAGTGAGTTATCAGTCCTAAGCCCTTTCAACCTTATTTATATAACTATATCTATATAGACATGATTTTGACAATATATAACTTTAAAAGAGTTTTGTAAAACAATAAACAGTTTATAAAAAAGAGGTTTTACCATTTGAATGGTTTTTGATGACTTGATGGCAGTTGATAAAATGATTTGAAACAGTTTGTTTGATAACAAAGTTTTAAAGTATAAGAAATCCTCTTGTTTGATAGTTATAAATCACATGTGATTGATACTATAGCTATAATGTTTTCTACTTGTATTCCCCCCATAAAAGCATTTAAAATCATTTAAAAGATAAGTTTAAGGGTATGAACTCACCTGTAGTGAGTGATTCGAATGAAAGATCGATATAGGATGCTAAGTATGTCAAGTGATGTCTTGAGCACAAACGGATACTATTAATCATATAATGACACATATATGTATATAATTAATGTATGTAACAACTAATCATGTATTGGAAACATCCCTAGGAACTAGGAATCACTCAAAATGGAGTTTATCATTGACATATGATTGATTTAAGAGAGTTTACGGCCATACTACAAGTGTTCACAGCCATAAGGGTGTTTACGACCAAGAGTACTTGACTTTAAGAAGGTTTTGCGGCCCTTACTTGAATCTATGAAGTGTTTGCGGCAATGTGATGAAGGGTTCACGGCCACCTCATGAGCTAAGAAGGGTTTACGGCCCCAAGAAGGGTTCACAACCGTAAACTCTTGAAGTTTATGCATTTTGGTCCTTGATTCATGCTAAAAGGCTATTTGTTTCATGAGGCTTCAAGAGTTTCTAGTGGGTTCCAAGAATATGGAAAGGATACTTATGATTTGGAAGCCTTTATGGGTTCACGGCCACCAAGAACAAGTATGTGTTCTTGGTGTTCTTGGTGAAAGATGATGATCTTGAAGATCTAAGCCAAAAATGATGAATTCATGGATGAAATTAGGGCTGTAAACGAACCAAACGAACACGAACAAGGTCTTGTTCATGTTCGTTCGTTTATGTTAGCCGAACAACAAACGAACACAAATGGATAAACGAACGAGATTTTCTTGTTCATGTTCGTTCGTTTAACAAATTACTTTGTTCATGTTCGTTCATTTATGTTCATGAACATGCTAAACGAACATAAACGAACAAAGATTTAAAAAAAAAAACACACACACACACAATTGAACATATATGAACATAAACGAACATATAATATAGCAATATAATAAAAAATAATTGAATATAGATTAATATAAATAAACTTAAACGAACCAACATAAACGAAAGTAAACAAACATCATAAACGAACGTTCACGAACATAAATGAACGAACGAGACCATTGTTCATGTTCGTTCATTTAACTAAACGAACGATAATTTTTGTTCATGTTCGTTCATTTATTAAATAAACGAACATAAACGAACTTCCCGCCGAATAGTTCACGAACGGTTCGCCGAACGTTCAGTTCATTTACAGCCCTAGATGAAATCAAAGGGTTTTACTAGATCAAGAAGGATATCAACTAATAAAGAAAGAATCACTTACAACTTTCAAGAGAAATGGAAGTGTTCTTGATGATACTTGAGAGAGAAATGAGTGTTCTTGACTTGAAGATGTGAGAAGGGAAGAAATAATAAAGGAAATTGATACTTAAGGGAAGGGGTTCACAACCAACATGGATTTAACGGCCGTAAACTCTATTTTGCGGCCGTGAACTCCTTGTGATGGAGTTTCCGGATCGATTGCAACACATCAGACTTAAGTTAACACATCCCTAGACACAATCCTTGAATGTACTAGGCTTAGAATACTCAAACAGACCCTTAACAATGCTAAAAAGATAGCAGAAACACGTCCGACTTTTGATTGAATTGATTGGCTTTACAAGATACTTATAGTGATGTGTTTTTTCATATAGAGTGATAAATGTTTACTTACGGTGACCGTGTATAAATATTATCGCGGCCATTGTTGACTTTTGGAGAAACAAATGTAATTAAGATGTAAGGATAAGTTATGTTTCCGAACATGTGTAATCGTTTATCATTACTATTGCTTATATACATCGACAAATAAAGAAATTAAGACGTCATAAAAATGATATATACTAAAATGTTATTTCATTTATTATGATTATTGATCACTTTTAGTGACATGTTTAATATTATATCGTGAATAATGTGAACGTTTACTCACTCACAAGCAATTAAACGGTGAGCATAAAATACTTACAGTGATGTGTTTTTTCATATAAAGTGATAAATTTTTACTTACGATAACCATTTATAAATATTACCGCGGCCAATGTTGACTTTTGGAGACACTAAAGTAATTAAGCTGTAAGGATAAGTTATATTTCCTAATATTTTTTATTCATTTATCATTACTATTGTTTACGTACACTGACATGTTTAAGTTATCACAATATATTTTTTATTATTTATATTGTAGAATGGTTTTTAAAATTTAATTGCACATATATTAGCCATGTTTCATTAGTATGAAGCGCAAAAACAGAAATATAAAATATACTGTAATAAAAAACTATTTTTAATAATAATAATTAAAAAGTTATTACATCAAAAACATACATACAAATATATAATGATTGTCACACCCCAAAACCAAGAACGGAGGAAACGTTCTGGGGTGGAGGACGTCATGTACAGTATCACAACAGTGTAAAATAGTAAACAAGCAACAACATCATCCATTGCATTATAAGTAAAGTTTTAATACATGTGTGTTCTTTCATTGTAATAAGACACCAAAAATATATAATCAAAATAAAAGACGAGTCTTGTCTGCTCCGTCTTCTCAAAACCTGGCCACCGTACCTGTCTACTGATGACCTGAGAATACAAGTTATTTTGAAAGAGAGTATCAGCTTTAAAGCTGGTGAATTCATAAGTATTTAAGTGTCATTGTCTTGCTTTGAAAACTTGTTTTTAAAAGTCATGTAAACCTTTAGATGATAATGTTGATATAAGTATGAAAAGCCCTAGAAAATCCCTTATTTTCTATTATTATGAAATGTAGTCTTCAAACAAGACCCGAATGTTTTGTAAGTAAAATGATAGTTTTTCCTTCTATTGACTAGTACTAAAGTACTTAGTCTAACTCATCGTTTATGTGAAAGTATCACAAAATAAAGAAAACAGGAAAATGTACTAATGTAAGTGTTGTCACTGGGTACTAGGACTAACACAACATCGCAATAAGAGAAACATATAACCTAATGAACATACGAAGATTATCCAGAAAAAGTATTAATGTAAGTGTTATCACTGGGTACTAGGAGTAACACAACATCGCAATAAGAAAAAGGTATAACCTAATGAACATCCGAAGATTGTCCACTTGTCCTCTGTAGTAGCAGCAGGTGGGTGGAAGGGTTAGTCCCGATATCGATCTACCAAATATAAATAGTAACCTTAGACCTCCGTAGATGGTCATCGACCACTGGTGCTAATCAGTGGGATTCGGAATGGTTAGTCCCGCTTAGATATCCCATTGAACCAGGATAGGAAAGATAATTTACACAGAAAGTACTAATAAGTCATCCTTGCAAGTCGAGATACAAGTATCCAGGTAAGTGAATACAGGATAATGCATCTATGTAATAGTGTTCGTGTATGGTATTCATGTAAGTGTGTTCATGTATCAGGTAAGTATATGTAAACATATTCATGTATCAGGTAAGCATATGTATATGTACTCATGTGTCAGGTAATGTACTGGTGTAGACTCATGAATGAATTGACTCTTGTGTGCTTCCTTGTAATAGGAATAATGTTTGATATCTTCAAATTATCCCTATGATAATTTACTGAAAGGTAATTGGTTGTTCAAGTAGTTTTATACACTCTTACTACTCAAGGGTGTGGGAAACTAAATGAAAGATGAAAACTATAACATCAATACATATATAAGAATATAAGTGTATATGCATAGTTTATTTCAAGAATGAAAAATGGTTTTGTAAGACATCTAAGAGTTTTGAACAATAATTAACAATGACTTGATGTCATTTTAACAAACATTTCAAAAGTAATACATTTGATAACAAAGTATTTTTAAGATTTAAAACCATTTCATGCATCACATTTTGTAGTATGTGAAATTTGTTGCATGAAAACACAGTTATAAAATACATATACATGATTTAATAACACGTTGTTTTCTACTTGTATACCCCCCCCCCCCATTAAAGCATTTAAAATCATTTAAAACATTGATTTAGGGGTATGAGCTCACCTGTAGATGGTGGTTTGGATGAACTGGACGGTGTAGGATTGTTAGGTGTCAAGTGAGGACTTGTACACACACTACGATCCTAATGAACATATAATCACACATATATGCACTTAATTAGTCTTAAATTACTAATTGATAATGTTAAGACATCCTAGAACATAATAAACACTTTATATAAGTGTTATAAGCCCTAAGGATTGCATCTAAGCTATTTTGGGATAAGGCACTTGGGTTTAGGGTTCCAAATGACCCTATACTTGAGTTTACTCTCCATATAACCTCACACATGCAGTTCACTCTCCATAAAACCTCACACATGGAGTTTACGGTTGTAAACTCTTGAGTTTACGGCCGTAAACTCCAAGACTTAATGTCCTTGGTTGTTTTGAGGTGTTAAATGATCCCTAGAAGTATTCCAACTTGGTGGTTTAATTCTTGGAAGAGTTTAGGGCATAGAAACACTCCTTTGAGGATTTTACGGCCCTAAGGCCATTTCCTTTGGAGTTTAATGCCGTAAACTCCCTTGGAATGATGTTTTTGATGCTTTCAAGTCCCTTGCACATGTGGTATAGGTCTTAGGCTTTTATCCCAAGCATATGAAGGCCTTAGGCACACTTTGGTGCCTTTGTTTGATGTTCACGGCCCAAGAACCTTATTAGGGCCGTGAACTCACTTTGAGGGGTGTTTTTGATGTGTTTTGGTCCTTGATTTAAGTGGAAACAATTCCTAGTAATTGTCTAAGGCTTTAGGTGCCTTAAAAGCACCCTCTGATCCAAGTTATTGGAGTTCACGGTCCAAGATCATCTTGGGCCGTGAACACCCATGTTTTTATGTTTCTTGGTTTTTTTCTTGTCCCTAACACACATATATATGAGTCTAAGGCAGTAGCATAACACAAGGGAAGGTCTAGGCATTGTTTCAGGAGTTTACCGCCCAAGAACACCTTGGGGAGTAAACTCCTAAATCTAGTTATTTAGCTATGTAATCTATGTTATGAACACATTTTAAGCTATATAACACTACTAGAGAGAGGTACTCACGATTTGGGATAAAAACCCGAAGATCCGTGAGAGAGAAAATGGCTTTTCTCTAGTTGAAAATGTGAATAATGAATGAAATTGGTGCAGAATTCTATT
The DNA here is from genome assembly GCF_052625555.1 of Lactuca saligna. Taxonomy (NCBI): domain Eukaryota; kingdom Viridiplantae; phylum Streptophyta; class Magnoliopsida; order Asterales; family Asteraceae; genus Lactuca; species Lactuca saligna. The sequence goes on from NC_136418.1 coordinate 89,648,658, forward strand.
TATAGTCCTGAGATTTTTGGCAGAAAATATTTTATTCCCGAAATGATCTCTAATATAACAGAGTGTTGGAATAACAGTGTTGCACAAAACCCTAGTGTATCCACTCTCCTGATATTTCCTGAAGTGTAAACCCTAAATTACTCAAACTTATACGGAAAAGTCTGAAAGTTTACTGTGACTGATATAACTTCTATTGAAGTGATATTGTTTGTACATAATGGAAATTCTGGGTTGTCACAATGATAAACTTAACTCTACTTAAATTAAAATATGTGTTGCTCTCCTTAGCCTAGTTGTTGGGGAATAATTCATGGACTACTTTTAAACGGACTGTCTTTTCTTGGGCTTATGTATTTCATTATTTGCTTCAACTATATATATATATATATATATATATATATATATATATATATATATATATATATCAAGATCCTATAACAACATAAGTTAAAATAGGTGTTAAACATGCATTGAAGAAACATGCAAAATTAATGTATGTAATTAACTAATAAAATCCCATTAAAATTTTTTTATAGTGTTTAATTAATGAATATAAATATTAATATAACTTATGCAAATAAAGTATCTTTGGATCCAGGATTACAAAATGTTTTTCCCAAACCACAAAAGAACCTATTCCATTTTCTTAAATGCTAACATACGTTTGTTATCTTCATTTGGTATACAGGCGGATGGCTTTATTGCTTCATCCACAGAAACTCTATAGTACCCATATGTCAATAGCTTTCCATATATTCTATGGTTTTCATCGGTAGAATACATTACAAAACTATTCACAACGACGTTTCTACATTGAGCCACTGGTAGTGAACATTTTATCATCTGCATCCACAGGCACATATTATTAATATTTGTATTAAAAATAAATTTTAATTACCTGACATGTATATATATATATATATATATAAACTTTTGGAATATACATTCTTTGTCCAGTTGCTACAGTGTCTTGGGTTGAGGTGTTTCTATTCCTTTTTCAATTGAATTCCCAGCTTGTGGCTCCTCACACGTAGCTGTAACATTTTCTTCACCCTCATTCAGACTTTCCCGAAAATAGTTTACCATGTTTAGTCTACGAAATTTAGTTAACAATATTGGAAAAGAATTGTACAAAACATATTACTGTATTAATTAACCTACATCGTGTTCGACCTGTTTGGGGGTATTTGAAATGTCGATTTACCCACAAAATTGTTTTTCCTTTTCTGGGATGTCAATATGCGATGAAAGCATTAATTAGCAACCCATTTTATTAACACTCACTTACTTACTTTTCCTGTAGGAGCCTTTTTTTGGAGTTGTAGTAGTAGTTATTAGAAATTCTGCATGATTAACGATAGGAGGAACTACCAACCTCATCAAATACTCAACTTGGCACCTCAGATCTTGATTTGCGTTTATTTGCTCATGTAGCCTTTGCTGAAGGACAAATTTTTATTTTTTTTTATTTTGATGAGGATTTGGCTCGAGGCAGACCCAATATTTGGTTGAACTGACTCCCGTGCCAACCCCTCTTACAAATCCACCATGATCTTTGTCAAAGACTAGTGAAAGGGCATATGTGGCTTGTTCAAGAGTGGTTTTTCCTTCATCAATTGCAGTTTCATGATTGATATAGAAAAAATGTATGTCAAATAAATATAGTATTAGGTGTGTTCTTTATTGGTTAGAATTAACAAACACCAAAACAATATATATATATATATATATATATATATATATATATATATATATATATATATATATATATAAAATATAGAAGCTGCTAGTTTGGCGATATATATACCAACTCTTTGGCAACAAGCTTTACTTCTTCCCAATCAAAACTTCCCTCTTTAATTGGGACATTAGATTGGGCGAATGTGGAAATTAGGTAAGAAGTTGGAGAATACAACTTTTTCCTTTTTGGTGCTTGAACCCATTACGAAAGGGGAAGAGTTGAGGACAAGGTATTGTACAATTTATGCGATAATACTTGGTGTAAACACAAGAAATAACAACAAACTTTTGTTTATTTGTGTATTATAGCATAATACATTTATTTCTTTCTATTACAACATTGCACATATTTTTTTTTCATATTAGGGCATTGTACTTTGACAATTACCTAACTACGGCATTGCACTTTCTTTATATATATATATATATGTATATATATATATATATATATATATATATATTAGAGTTAATGGTGAGGCAAATATTGTTGTAATAACTGCCACCAAGGAATATGGTAAGACAAATACCTAAAAAAACTACTGATTTTTTGTTTGTTACTGCAGTTCAGGTAAACCCAATAATAATAGATATCCGATTTTACCCTTGGGTTTGGAGCGACTTCAAGTGTTGCACAATTTTCTTTTCACCTGCTAGAATTTTGGGACTATAGTTATAATTAGATCATGCTTTGTTTCTTAAACTTCAAAGATGCAGTGTAGGAATTGTTTTATATATTTTTTAGCATTATACATGCCAAGAAATCTCAAACACAACAGGTAAGAGTTTGTTAACACATGCTCACCATGAACGCAATTAAAAATATTTGAATTTAGAACATTCAAATTGAATGTGTGGCCGGTACTATTCTAACCCCGCAAAGTGGGGATTCTTCACTAGTTTAATTGAAATGCGGAGATTGCATGTGTATATCAAACTTGTACATTATTATTTGCTATATATAAATTGGTGTGCCAATCGTATATGATACCTTAATGCTAAATTGGGAGCTTCATGTGACCATTAAATTCTTATGCTTCCTTATTAAAAGTTTAACTTATTGAAGAAGAAATTTATACGCATATGATTCTTGTATATGGTGCTTACAAGAAAATAAGTTTTGTTGTATATGCATGGCATGTGATTGGAGCAAGTAAGGAAAAGGAAAATTCAATACACTTCATGGCCTCTTCTTTGCAACAAAGGTCATGATTACCAATATGAGATTCCAAATTCATATAAGGCTTGTACATCATGTTTAAAGAAAAATATATTTGTTTGGAAAAGGATTTATTACATTTGGTAAATAAAATGAAGTTGTGGGACTGTATATTTGTTTGGAAAAGGATTTATTATATTTGGAAAATAAAATGACGATGTGGGACTACATCTGCAATTATTATTGAACAATATATTTTTTTTGGATTTTTGGACTTTTGCCACTAAACTTTTTTATTATGGAGTTTTGCCACAAATTTTTTGGATATTTGTAGGCTTAATCCTTATAAGTTTGTAATTTACAAAAAATGTCGATGTGAAGTTTTTTTTTTTTCAAAAACACTCCTTTAAATTTCTTAAGAAAAAACCTTGTCAGCATCCCTCACGAAACATGAGGGAACACTTTCAAGTTGTTACTAAACTAGGTGTGACAATCATGTATTACATGAGTTTATTTAAAAAAAAATATGAAATTTTAACCATTTGAAAAGTTTAAATTTAAAAGAAAAATAAGAAAAATTTTGAATTATTAAAATCAATGAGGCTTTAATGTATTGAATACATTACATATATAAACTCTTTCTAATAAATACCTTACATATATATTACCTTAAATATCAAATGTGGAATTTTAATTTAATAAAATGAAAAATACAATAAAATGACAAGTGGAAAATAGAAAATTCAAAAATTGTAAAAAATGACGTCTGTCCAAATAAAGAAGAAGAGGACATGTGATAAAAAGTTCTTTATTTATTATGGAGAATTTCGAGTGTATAAGAAAATATCTTTTTTTATTATTATTTCTATTATCTTTTGTTTTTTAGCAATCACTATAATGACGCTTGTTAAGATCATATAATTTCATTTCTACTCACTACCCAAATTTAGCTTCAATAAGTTACATTTGCTTATTTAATATATAATCGTATATATGCTATGTGAAACAATGATTCAAATCAAAACATGTATTTTCTTAAATTATTAAATAAGTTATATGGGTATTGAAATCTAAACACAATTGTCCTCAACAAGTTCGTTTCAAGAATTTTAACTAGTTGTTGCAAATTTTAATTTGTTCACCAATAAACCTTGTAAAGATTAATGATAAGACAAACATAACGTTGATAGTATTTATATATTATAAACCGATCAAATTTTAAACAATGGAATATGTAATACCAAAAGCATGAAATATAAATAAGTGATGGAAAAACAAGTACAACCTATGACTTGTTTTTTTTTTTAATCTTTATAGACAATTATTAATCAAGACACAACTGTAATGGGAGAAACTAATGCTTAACTGAATTAAAGCATAAGATTTACCATGATCCATCAACTACATTGTCACTGATTGTCACCAATGTTGATGTTGACTTACCATATATTGGTGATACCTCCTCATATTGCTTCACAAGGCCAACATTAGTTTGATCTATAAGGGAAACATGTGACAATCTAATGCATTCTAACTCAATTGAAACTTCTTTCATTGTTGGCCTATTTTTTCCATTGAAGTTCAAGCATCGCATTGCCAAATTAGCTATAGACAACAACTCGGTCCTAAAACCTTCCTTAACAATCATTGCATCAAAAACAGACATCGCACGACCTTCTTCCATGGCTAGCATAAAGTGTGTAGCTAAACTTCTATTTTCACCAAATCTAGTTAAGGAGATTGGCTTTTCTCTTGTCAAAAGTTCCAACAAAACAACTCCAAAACTATAGACATCACTTTTTTCAGTGAACTGGCTCGATTGAAAGTACTCTGGATCCAAATAACCAAAAGTCCCTTTAACTAATGTAGTCAAATGAGTTTGATCTATTGATACCAACCTTGAAGTACCAAAATCAGAAACTTTTGCTCGATACTTTTCATCCAAAAGTATATTAGTTGTCTTGATATCCCTATGGTATATCGGAATGGAGGTTGCTGAATGTAAGTAAGAAAGTGCTCCTGCGATCTCAGTAGCAATTTGTAATCTCATATATAAAGAGAATGAAAACTCATCAGTTTCATTTTGAATAAGGTCATATAAATTACCATTTGAGACGAACTCAGAGACAAGTAGTGGGACCTCGGTCTCTAGGCAACATCCTAATAATTTGACCACATTTCTATGGTTGACCTGTGAAAGAATGAATACCTCATTGATGAACTCTACTACTTGACTTTCATCAACCACCATTGATTTCTTGATTGCTACGATCCGTCCATCTGCTAACATACCTTTATATACAGTACCCTGACCACCTCGACCAAGAATTCTATTCTCATTAAAATGGTCAGTAGCCTTCTCCAATTCTTTAGAGGTGAAGAGTATGGTTTCATCAACATCAGTTGCTTGTTGTTGTTTAAGAAGGAGACCACCATTACGCTTAAAAAACCTTTGTTTCCTTCTCTTAGCTTTAGTTTTCTTGATTATTTTGTATAATGCATAGCCGATCACCATTAGGAAAAGCAATCCCATGCTTATACTAACACCTAAAAAAAGAACATACAATACAATAATTAACATAAGTACCTAAACACATTCAACAATTAGCATTATAGACTATTTAGTCTTTAAAACATAAATTTGATAGAATAGTTGCAAAGGTGTTAAATTTTGCAATATTTTGTGTCCAATGTGTTTGGAATATCCGAAGGTCATTAATCATGTGTTATGGAAGTGTGCCACTTCGGTGTTAGTTTGGGAGAAGGTTTTTCTTAGTTAGACTTTGAAGTCCCTTTGGTGGAAACTCTAGATGATGCGTTTGAATGGACTAAGCAGTTACATGTATGGGCTCTGAAAAAGAAAGTGTTAGAAGCTATTATGTGTGTGTTAATATGGGTCCAATAATGGTACAGGAATGATTTTGTGTTTGGCGTTTCTCCCGCGATGGAAGGTAGAGTTTTTGATATTGTAGTTGAGTATTTGTTTCTTTGAATTGCTAGTAGGACAAAAAAGTGTCGGTTAGTTGGAGTTTAAAATCCTCTTTTAGCTAGTTGATTTTAATTGGTTTGGTTTGCTAGTTGTTTGCTAGATTTTAATGAAGTGTTTAGTTGTTCAAAAAAATTGATAGGATAACGAGTGTTCACAAAGTAAATATTTGGTGTTTTAAACTTTGTCATTGTTATGTTTGTTTTTTTTTTAATAAAGATATATCAGTAATATAATTTACATTTTACAATAATAGCAAATATTTTATTGATTTTCTAAGCTTTATATCTATTTTTAACCTAAAGAGAAATAAAATAACCTTCTAATTTTTATTCAAACTATCTTCTTATGTATTTAAGATAATGACAAGTGTCATGCAATTTAATTTAACTTTGATTATAATGTTAAACTTGTAAACATATAATCATCTTAAATAAATAGAAAAAAATAAATAAAAACAAAAGATAATAAAAAATATATTTAATTTCTCTAACTTGAAATATCATAATCTTCTACCATTTCTTATTACCTTTTTGGAATATTTTGAATATATATATATATATATATATATATATATATATATATATATATATATATATATATATATATATATATATATATATATATATATATATATTGGGTGTAGTGAAATTATTGGGTGTAGTGAAATTTCTTCATTTGTTACTACAACTTTTATCTTTGCTTTGTTATGTTTTTTATATTACTTATATTTCATAAAACTTAATGAATTTATTCATAATTATAAATTAAGGAATCAGAATAATATAATGTATCCTAAATACATATTAAATTCTACGTTTACCTTGCTATTTTTCATTTGACTAATTATTTTATTATTCGAGTAAATGATTTTTTTTTTAAATTATATAGCAAACCAAAAACATAAAATGTATCATAAAGAAATATAAACTCATAGGAAAATAATTTTATTAAGATTAATAATTAATTCAGTTTATATTACCTTGATACCTTTTTATAGTTTAAATGAAACTCGCTAAGTTTAAAAAAATAATAAATATTACAAAATATAAAGTAATAAACATGCGTTGAGTAATTTGAATTTAAAAACGAATTTACATTTTATCATAGTAAACAACACAAAATACATTAAGTTTATACTAAAATTCTAATTTGACACTGTTTTTTTTTATTTCAAATTTGTCAATATATTTTCTAATTTTTTATAACTCTGACAACTTAACCGGTCAACCCGTCGGGTACCTGCTAACATGACACGATGACGTGTCAGTTTGATAACGTGGCATGCTGACATTACATACCAACGTGTCAAAATTGATTTTTTTTCCACAAAAGATACTAAGTTTTCATTTTTTTTGTCGATTTTGATAGTAAGTTTAACTTTTTCTTTCAATTGACCATTTCCATTTGAAACCGCATAAATATTTTTAATACATTTTAAACCGTATATATATATATATATATATATATATATATATATATATATATATATATATATATATATAAATATATATATATTTTCACTTAAAAATCATACTTTTGTATAAATAAAAGTTTTTTTTTTATTACACTCAAACCATAATAATATGTATAAATATGTATTAGTTATATGACAACCATATTTTATATTAAGTACACAAACTTAAAATGAGTTTGGTGGTTAGGAAGCATGTAGTCGATCAAGGCCCAGATGTTACGTTTGCAAAACGTGAAATTTTTACATCTTATTTGAAGCTTATGGTTAGTTTGGTTCTTATGATATAACTAATGCATATTTAGGCATAACATTATGCTTTGAATGTTTAAAAAAAAAATGTATATAAATAAAAATATGGTTTTCAAACGAAAAATGTATTTATACGGTTGAAAATGTATATATATATATATATATATATATATATATATATATATATATATATATATATATATACGGTTTCAAATGGAAAATGGTAAACATTAAACAAAATTGGAAAAAATAATGTTCAATTTGGAACAAAAAAACTGAGTGTCCAAAAAAGAAAGAAAATTAAATTAAGTGTCAAAATCGAAAAAAATGAAAACTTAGTGTTTTTTATGAAAAAAAAAAATTCAATTTTAACACATCAGCATGTTATGTCAGCATGACACGTCATCAAAATTGAAATGTCATCATGTCACCTCAGCTAGTAACCGAGATGACCGGTCCAGTGATCAAAATTGTAGAAAAATTGAAAAACAAAGTGTCAAATTTAAAACAAAACAAAAAAAAAAATACACAATGTCAAATTAATTTTTAGTATAAACTTAGTGTTTTTTGTCCTATTTAGCCTACATTTTATAATTCCTATTCTATTTACAAACAAATAAAATTCAGCAAGTTTATCAAAAAATAACTAGGATATTGTTACTACGTGTAAGTTTTAAATTATATTAGCAATAGGGATGGCAAAAAAACCCGAACCCCGAAGATTTTGGGGCGGGTCGGGTCACTCTTATCGGGTTTCGGGTCGGGTTTCAGGTCATTATCGGGTTTTTAGTTCGGGTTCGGGTCAGGGAGTGGGGTATGCATACCCCGACCCGCCCCGACCCGAAAAATTATATATATATATATATATATATATATATATATATATATATATATATATATATATATATATATATATATATATATATATATATATAAAATGAGATTTCATCCCTCTAACCCATTTCAGCCACCCGAAGACTCTAACCTTCAATCCCATCACGTATTCCCAATTTCTCACTATTGTGATGAATTTAGTTACGATATTAGACTTTAGTAATTTCTATTTGGTTCACTTATGTTAAGAATTTATTTGTATTTTAAGCATTTCTAAGGTTTTAATTTCTCAATTGTTTCATTGTAGTTTTCCTAATTTTTTCTGCCACCATTTTCGGGTCGGGTTTCGGGTCTATATCGGGTTTCGGGTTTCGGGTCGGGTTCGGGGATATTTTTAGCCCCGACGGGGCGCCCCGATAAGAAACCCGTCGGGTTCGGGGACAAATATAAATATCGGGTTCGGGTATGGGATATGCTGCCCCGCCCCGAACCCGCCCCGTTGCCATTCCTAATTAGCAATATATCGGAAGAAGAGCAAAATACATTTCTAATTTCTACAATTTTCACTTATAATTCCAACTCTTTTTGCAAGTATCAAGACGAATTCTAGAGAAGTTTTACAAGTATTGTGTTTCTATAAGAAGACTTATAATTGATAATTTTGAAATCAGTGTGTTTGAACGTTCGAAGGTTAAAACGATTATATATATATATATATATATATATATATATATATATATATATATATATATATATATATATATATATATATATATATATATATATATATATATGGAAAAGTGAATATACCTAACAACCTTATATAAGCTTAGGTACCTAACTCCATAATACTACATCGGTTTGTATCATATTTACATTGTAATTGTCTAAGGTTCTTAAACTTCAACCCCATAACTTTATTACTTCCAAAATCTTTGGACTTTCACCAATATCTTTCTTTTAAATAACGTATTTGTATTAAATACCGCCTGATAGGTTTCATATCCTACCGCTACAAATGAAATGACGTAGGAGAAATATAATGATGAATTTCCAATTTTTTTTTTGAAGTAAATCAAGTTTATGGATAAAGTTTAAGAACCTTTCATGATTGTAATGAAAATTTAATGCAAAATGACCTACTTTGATGAGGTTAGGTACCTAAGCTTATATAAGGTTGTTAGGTATATTCACTTTACCCATATATGTATATATATATATATATATATATATATATATATATATATATATATATATATATATATATAAGGGTTCAATTGAGAAAAAAAAAATGTTGAGAATGAATGAATCATTCTAGCCACACATTTATTTTGCCGCAAAACACTTAGACGTACTGGCAGAATTTGAGACGGATACACATGTGTTTTTCCAACCAAACATATTTCTTTAAAGTATAGTAATCATTACCTTAATATACACAAAAATATATATTGTTTTTTATTTTTTTTTATTTTTAGAATGCTATTTTCATCGAAAATTTATTTTAAATATATAAAAATTCATAATTTTTTATTTTCTATAAATAGACATTCATATTGATATATTTTTAAGAAAAAATAAAATAAAAATTTAGAGTTTCAGCTATCGTTATTCATAAGTGAATAAAAATGTATCAGATTTTTATTAAAGTATATTTGTTATTCATTTATGAATAAAACGCATGCTTAACTTTTTTACAGTTTAAGTATTGTTTATTTATGAATATAACACATTATAAAGTTTTGTTACATAAAATATTTTTTTTACATCATCTTTCGTCACATGTTGTATTTATATATGAATAAAATGTATATTAATTGTCGTAATATGTTATATTCATATAGTAATAAAACATTTTTAAGATTTTTGTTAAAGTTCATTTGTTATTCATATATAAATAAGTAGTATGTTAAAAAAAGATAAAGTGTTTTAAAAATATGAATTACTTATTTATATAGGAATAACAATTGAATTGTAACAAAATTATGATAAATGTGCTCTTCGTATATAAATATAACTTGTGAGGAAAGTCAATACAAGTTTTATTCATATGTAAATATAACATGTGACGAGAGTTGGTGTAAGTTGTAAAGAGTTTATTATATGTCATATTTATATATGAATGATACTTCATCTGTAAAAATAAAATTAATCATATTTTTTATTTATAATTGAATAACGAATGTGTCGTACTAAAAATATAATGCATTTTATTCACTTATGAATAACGATAGCTGAAAATATATATATAAAAAAATTATTTTATCTTAAAAGTATATATCAATATAGATGTCTATTTGTAGAGAAAAAAAATCATGAATTTTGATATATTTATAATCATTTTTCGATAAAAATAGTTTCTTAAAAATAATAAAAAAAAAAACAAAAAAAACTGTGTTTTTATATATATTAAGGTAATAATTAGCATAGTTTAAGTAAGCATGTTTTGTTTGAAACACATCTGTATTCCTTTCACATTTCTGCTGGTAGGACGAAGGTTTTGCGGCAAAAATAAATGAGTGACTGAGAATGATTCCCCATTTTCAACCTTTTTTATTTTTTTCAATTGAACTTACCTATATATATATTAGCGATTTCATTGCTCACATAAAAGTCTAGTCATTAACTGAGATGATGAGATTGTTATGTTGGGTTATATAATATTATGTTTACCATAGTATGTGATATTATGATTTATTGTATATTTTTTTGGATATATAATAAATCCAACGAAGAGTGCAATAATTACATAAACTAGCAATAATTTTGTCATTTTTTAAATTTATAAGAAATTTCATATTATCTATCTAATCTTATTTAACTTAGTATATCCATCTCATCAACTCATTTTCCGCCAATTTTTCGGGAAACATACATTTTACTTATTCCATTGCTGACGTGGATACATAATCATAAATGAACCGATGAGATGTATCAAATTTTACGGTAAACATAACATTATATAACTCATAATATCCATCTTATTAACTCATTTAATGACTAGTAGTAGATGTCTAGGTTAAATATAAATTGGTAAAATGTATCTTACATAGAAAAATTGTCAAATCATCATTTAATTTTAGTTTGAGACGTATTTTTTTTTTTTAACAGCGGAACAGCACTTAACCTTTTCTTAAACAGATGAATGGTTGGGGTTATTGTTTATAAGCTATAATAAATAAATAAATGAGTTAGTAGTTGTTGAACCATGCCTAAACGAATTTGATGGGAAAGTAAGTAGAAAGGAATTTAAACGCATATAGTGGTTTAGAGAATAGCTTACCCAGAATGACACCTAAATTTCTCCCCTTATAAATATAACAACTTGTAGCCGAGTCCGCGTCAAGATTTAGCAGACAATACCCTCCATTAAGTTTACACTTTTTGCATTCTGGAGAAGTATTGCTGTCGTCTTGGGTATCTGTATACCACGAAAGTGTTATGGGAACGTAAGTGCTGTTCTTGTCAATTGGAAAGCCTGCTTTGAAGTATGAACTGTCCATCAGGAAGGCAGACCTACATATCTCGTCTCCAGCCGGCCCTTCCAAGCCTGTTACATTCAACCTAAACGTCTTGATATTCTGATGTTCTTTATAGTACCATCCACCATAATTACTATAAATCGTATCAGTACTATCAAACGTGGCTTGGCAACAACCAATGCCAAAGCAGTTGTTTCTATCGCTGACAGTATCATTACGACAAATCGTTGAACAACTAGCAACAATAGTCTTCTCCACCATCAAGTCAGCATTAATGCCACACCCCTCAACGAAGAGTTTGTTAGCAAAAGTGGAAATATAAAAGGGACTCTCGTTGCTTAGGACAGGAGTGCTATGCTGGACTGGTCTCACACAATCAAAAGTGGTGGAGACCTTAACAGTGACCGCTCCAGATCTGTAGCCGTCCTCTGAATTTACACTCAAGACCTCCGTGTTGTTGAGTGCAGACAGATACGGTGTCGAGGAGTTACAATCAATATTGTACCATTTGCTTAGAGAACAATTTGTTCCAATCCCGAAAGGGTATGGAATCGATATCTCTCCACACCTATCATTGCATCCTTTTTTGCTGATTCTCTCTGCTTTTGTTACTGTTGCTGTTAAAGAGATCAAGATAAGTAAATGTAAAACTTGAAAGAGCTGCATTCTGTTTACCAAAACGATAAAATGCATTGAAGCAAGAAAAATATAAGGATGGATATAAAAATCATAACCAAGTGAATTTATGTGCTCGAATGTGGTATCTGATTGGATTATTTAATGGAGAAATTTAATTCTAAGTTGACCTTGACTCAACGAAACCACCATTGCTCCAATTTTCTTCCCAAAACAAGGAATCAAAGTTTGTAGCAATAAACATATGCCAAGTGTAACACCCATATTTTCGACAACGATTAGCATGTTATATTTTACGACGTCAACCATACATATTACTATATAAAATTAGATGGGTTATAAAATAATACCTATTATATGATAATATTTTGTATTCCAATATTATATTGATTCGGAATTTCTCAAACATACATTTTATAACTTATTTTTTATATTATTTTGACCAAAAGATGTGTATAACTATAAGTAATCCTTTGTATACATTTGAAAATGATATTGATTTGTACACAGTACTTTACAACCATATGATTTAAATGATTATTGTGTAGGGATCATTGCTAATTTGATAAGCACATATAAAAAATACTTTGTGGCACTTTCTTATGTGTCACCATAGAATAAAAGTTTTTTGTGGCACATATTTTGTGCCATTAAAAGCTGGTGTGATTCAAAAAATACATGCTACTTTTAGGTTATTTATATCTACATATTTTCTATCTAGAATATAAAGTAAACTAAAAATTTTAATTGCCACACGTAGAAAATAATAAAAATTTCATTATTTATCATCGATATATTTTAAACTTTTTGAATCAAATATCGTAGTAAATGTCAAAATATGTCTAAATGTGGAACCAGTTATATGTTAAACATAGACTAACGAACAAAATTAAAAGAAAAAAAAAATACATGTTAGATTAATGTCTAAGTCCATAACTATTTTGGTATGTACTTAACCCGATTGTGAACATGGTCCTTTTGGGTTGCCTTCACACTGGTGACTAGACATGATGATTGTTGAGGAGAGAGGCTGGTTTATTATTAAAATTAATAAATTGGGGTATAAATATGATTTGCTAATATATTATATGAATAATATATTAAGTTGGAATCATATTATTAATTGGTATTTAATCAGAAATTAATTAGGAATTAATTTCAGGATTAAAGGAATTAATTAAAAGTACAGGGGCTATTTTGTAATTATTTGATAGTTGAGACTTTGGGCTATTGGATCACGTTTATTAAGGCTTGAACGAAAATCCTAGAAGGATCTAGGAGTTTTCGTCCAAGGGCTTAAGGAAAGGAGTCCATGGACTTGCTTAGGCCCTAAGCTAAGGGATTAGGGTTTCCACCTTGAAACCCTAGCTAGCCTCAAGTATAAATACCACCCTAAGGCACTAGAATTCGACTACTCCTTGGAGAAACCCTACTAGGGTCGAATTATAGAGCCTCTTGCCTCCCTTCCTCTCTCTTATATTCATCCTTTCACCCAAAGTGTGTTTGTGAGCCATTAGAGGTACTACACTTGTGGTATTTGCTTTCAAGAGCTAAGGAAATTCAAGGAACTAGTTGTTATTGCTATATAACAACAAAAGGTATGTATTCTATTCTCCTTTGTGGAATTCGAAAATCATAGGAGTATCCCAGGTTTCTTTTTGTATTCATAAAGTTGTATGTCTAATAGTGAGAACATAGATCCAATTAGGGTTGCATGCACACATAGGATTCTTTGTATAAAATCCATCAATACATGCTAGGGTGAATACCTCGTGCTATAACATACTTTAGAATCAATACTATCACTTCCCTCTCTAAAAACAAACGAAATTCAAAATAAAGTTAAATAAGGCAAACTATAGAAAATAATAATATAAGATGGAGCCCAAATAAACTATGTTTACAAGAACAAACCGAGGAAAAAAACACATAAAACTTATTACCATCATTATGATGACTTTTAGAAGATGACATCTGGTTGACTGAATTAGAGTTGCGCAGAACTGAAGAGTGCAGAACTCGAGAAGTGCTACCTGGCATCTAAAATAAATTAATGAAAACATTGGTCACTACTAGTTTGCTATAACTCTATTGTTCAAAAAATTACCAAAATATCAACTTTACTATATATACTATTAGTCTCCAACTCTACGTACCTTCTACTACACTTGTATGAACGAACCAAAAAATGCATTTAAGAAGATACATAGGTGCACCAAGAAGATTATTCATAATGAAAAGGTTGTATACGTCGAAAAAATGGTCATGCTTGATTAAAAAGTTGGTCCGATTAGAAATATGATAATGGACTAATTTTCATGTATATGTTTTTTTCTAATAGGGTAACTGAAAAGAGCAATGAAATATAGATGGTATATGTACCTCTATGTTCATATTGCTAAGAATTCCAAACAAGTTTGCATTTTGGATATGTTCTTGGATGATATCCGCCATAACGTCACCATAGTTTTTAGTTGTTCGACACTTGGATTCGTAGAAGAAAAAACAACCTTCTCTTTTACGGTCAGTATACTTCCAACGCATTAAATATACCCTTTTTATTTAATTTAAAGGTGATGGAGGGTTTGTGAGTACGTTGGGCATACAATTGGTACTTTCGGCGTACTCATTGCATGTGCACCATCGAGGTAATCTCAGCGTACGTAGGGCGTACTCAAGCCAGAGGAAAACCCTAATTTTTAGGGCTTTCACCCTATTTAAGCATCCTAATCCTTTCACCTTCCTTACCTTATCATGCTCATTACCCCTTTTATAGTCAACCTCTAAATCCTAGTCGTTTTTAGTGCATTTTGAGCTTACAAGAGCTTGTGAGTGTTCTTTTGTGATTTTGAAGAAGAAGGAAGGTTGAGGAGAAGCTAATGAAAGGAAAGAGCCAGTAGATCCAGATTTTGTGCATCACTTTCAGCCGTTTGGAGATATAAAGACTGGAACTTGTTCAATCTAAGCTTAGTTATAGATTTCGGGAAGAAAGTAGCATCTTTTGGTCCCATAACTTGGTCTTTTGGAGTATGGACTACTCTAGACCATTTAAACTGTCCTTATTGACTTTTGAAGGTGCTTTGAGTCATAAAAATTGTATCTTGAAGGTTTAGACTCAACCATGCATGACTTTATGGCCATTTAAGAGAGTTAGAAGGATTAGTTCATGGTTTGAATCCCATTAAGACATGCAAGAGCATAAAGTTTGCAACTTTATGGCTTAAGACACAATTATAAGCTTGGATCTAAGTTTTAGACATTATCTTGGATCTAAGTTTTAGACATTAGGACTTAATGTCTAAGTTTTAGACATTAGGACTTAATGGATTAAGCTTGGATCTAAGTTTTAGACATTTAGACATTAGGACTTAATGGATTAAGACACAATTATAAAGTTTGCAACTTTATGACTTAAGACACAATTATTATCTTGGATCTAAGTTTTAGACATTTGGTTGGCTGACCAGTAGGCTGCGCGTACTGGGCCAGTGCCCTGATTCCAAATCATCAGCGTACATTGGGAGTACGTGCCATGTATGTCGCGCGTACATAGTCTGTTGGGCTTAAGGGATTTTGGGCATGCATTTTGTTAAGCTTTTTCCTTGTCTCGATTTGGGCCTTGGGCCTTTATGTTGTAACAAGGAATTTTTGGGCTTTAGGCCATCTTAGAAGCTCTTGCGCCCACATTGGGCCATAGGATCTTTTAGTTGGACTCGGAATGTCTTTTGGGCTAGTGTTAAATTAGGCCTTGGTGAGGTTAGCCCATTAAGACAAGGGTTAGGCAAGCCTTTGTCCTTAAGTAAAGGTTTAGGGTTGTACTCTCGGGTTAGACTATTAACCCAATTCCTAATTAGAGGTTTATATTTGTGATCTAGTGAGAGGATTTCACGATTCAGCAGCCCGAGTGTGATTGATATCTTCAGTCTGAGGTAAGTTTCCTTCACTATATCCGTGGCCCGAAAGAACCAAAGTCGGCCTACTAGTTTATGCTTGTAGTTAGATGATTTTCTTTGTGATATGTGTCTGGTATGCCTGTATTTGTTTGGTGTTTCTGTGGTTATGTGGTTATGATATTATGTGGTAGTGGTAGGGGTGAAATAGACCCGGTATCTGGTTGAAACAAACCAAAGGGGATTGCAAGCACCCATATATTCTTAACTGTATCCGGTTGAAATATGCCGAAATGGATTGCAAGCACCCAGATATGGTTGATAGTATCCGATTGAAATAGACTGAAGGGGTAGGCCAGCACCCAGATATGCTTGGCAGTATGTTTGTTTAGTATGTGCTATTTTGGGGGAACTCATTAAGCTTTGTGCTTACAGTTTTAGTTTATGTTTCAGGTACTTCCAGTTCGAAGGGGAAGGGACTGGCCTGATTCCACCGCATCACCCTATGGTTTCCGCATTTAGAGATTTCAGGGCTTTGTACTCTGATAACATTTTATTGTGATACTCTTTGACTATTTTGATATTAGTATCGTATGATTGAATGAATTTAAAAACAAATTTTTATCCATATTTTTAGGACGTTACAAGTTGGTATCAGAGCCTTGGTTTGAGGGATTCGAGCATACTCCCAGGTGTACCTGGACTTAAATCGAGGGTTTGGTAGATTTTTCCGTAAAAGAAAACATTATAATCTAAGAATTTTAACAAAAGAATAGGGATGTGATGTGTGCAATCAGTCGAGCTCAAGTAAGTCTTCCCAAAATACCAATACAGGTTATATGTTTCGTGCTATGATATGAGAATTGCATGCTAGATTAGGGGCTAAGAATCTGCTCAGAATTGCATGATAGAATTTTAATAGATATGCCTTTATGTGCCTATCTATATGAGATTTTAGACTTGCATACTTGTATCAGATCAGTTACTTGTTAGGATGGCTTGTATAGGGTATGTTTTGAGTTGAATTGACTGGTGCTCGAATGTTGCATGCTTTGTGCTTTACAAAATCCTTTTTATACTAGCTAATTAGTGGATAAATGCTTTGGATTACATATTGTTGTGATCGGATAATTTTAGAAGGACATGTTTAACTCTATTGTGCAGCTCTTGTTTGAGTCCAACCGTTGTAGTGTGAGACCTATCATTCGAATAATTATCTGGTACTAGTAGTATATAATTGTGTTCATGCAGTAGTTAGGTAGTATTTGTGGAAGTTCCTTCTGCAACTGATAGCAAAGAGGGGTGAAGAATGGATTCTTAGGGAGTCCCTATGAGATGCTTTGGTGTGTAAGACGTCTTATAGTTTGAGGAATGTATCAGTTGGTAAGAGTGCCTTAGAGGAGTCGGGTTCATCTTGGAGAAGGGTATAAATAGGTGTGGAAGGTAGTATTGGTCCCGTACTACTGAAAGCACAGGATTTATACACGAGGCCAGGAAGACCATGATGGATCTGAGGAACCGAAGAGTATGAACCTTCTCATGTGTTCTGCTAATTGTCTATGTGGTTATGTTTCAGAATGGTGATGACAAGTCATGGAGCGCGGGGTTCAGGATATGTATCTATTTTGGGCACAGGCTCTGAACCAATTGATGAGGGATTATGAGAGTTCATTACATCAGATATTATCAAAACTATCCTTGATGCGACCCCGGTTATGTTCGGGTCGATGAAGGAAGGTATCATGGAGAGGATGGAGGATAGACTTCGGATTTTATGGGTCGATTTGGCCGTTATCCATTCCGGGGCCTACACTCTCTTCTTTAAGGATTGAAGGGGATGTAGGGCACCATATTTCTTTGGGGTGAAGGACCCCATTGCAGCCAGGCGATGGATAAGTGACATAGAGTGTGCCTAGATGACGAGCTTCTGCACCGAGGGCTCGAAGATGAGGTTTGTTGTGAGATGTTTGAAGGAGCAAGCTCGCGATTGGTGGGAGGAGGTCGACTACACTTTGGGAGCCTGCAGGATGTTTGCACCAATAGTTGACGTGCAACAGTTAGCGAGAGAGTTTTTGGACATGGGACAGACGATCGAGACTGTGGCGGAGATCACCGCTAAGTTCATAGAGAGAGGTTTTTTGGTACCACAGTATGCGATAGATAAGGAGACGAGGAAGACCAGATATCATGACATGCTGAGATCCGACATCAGGGAATTGGTTAGTTTTTTTTGCTTGCCCAACTCTGGACGACATGATATGGAGGGCACGGGAACGAGAGATTGATTTGGAGCATTTAGGGAAGAGGAGGGCGGAGCAGGGGCAGTTAATTGGGGTTTCAGTGAAGACACCTAAGGG
Source organism: Lactuca saligna (assembly GCF_052625555.1). Lineage (NCBI taxonomy): Eukaryota > Viridiplantae > Streptophyta > Magnoliopsida > Asterales > Asteraceae > Lactuca > Lactuca saligna. Next base: position 89,667,465 of record NC_136418.1, read on the forward strand.
TTTTGAATCTAGGTCAAAGGGTCAGCAGGGTCGGAGCCATCGTGACAAGTGTGGCAGGTCACATGATGGGGTTTGTAGAGCGGATGGTCCAGGCTGCTAAAAGTGCGGAAAGACGGGGCACTTTAGCAAGGATTGCACTTATACTACTACCACCACCGAGACATCAGATTTCATTTTCTATCATTGCAATCAGAAGGGACACAAGAAGGCCAACTACTAGAGTTTAGCATCAGGAGGACCGGTGGTAGCACCTGCTCCTGTGACTTTGAGGACCACCAATGGCCGCCAGGGTAAGGCGGAAGCGCCAGTGGTTCGGAGCAGAGCATTTCAGCTGACAGTCGAGGAGGCTCGTGCAGCACCCGATGTTGTCACTGGTATATATTTTCTTCTTATATTTCTTTTTATGTTATAGGCTCTGCTTATTTGTTGTATTGTTGTTTAGGGTCATTCCTTATGAACGGTATTCTAGCCTTGGTCCTTTTCGGTTCAGGAGCTACCCGATCTTTTATGTCATTTGAGCTTAGCAAGCTATTTGGCGAGGCTCCAGTAGAGTTGGATCATCCATTAGGTTGAGATTGTTGATGATCGTTCGGTGCGAGTATCGAGGATTCACCGGGGATGTAGTGTGGAGTTATTTAGCGAGTGGTTTCCGATTGACTTGGTCTCGATTCCCTTGTGAGAGAGCAAGGTCATAGTAGGGATGAATTGGTTGATCCCCAACGGGGAGATGATTGATTTGTGAACTTTAGTTGGTACATGTTCGGACCCAAGTGGGGGAGATTTGGTGATCCAAGGTTAGGGTGCTCAGCGTGGGCCGACTCTGTGCTTGGCAGGCAGGGCTAGGTGTTATCTTCAGCAGGGTTGTTTTGGGTTTGTGGCTTATGTGATGGATGCCCGAGAAAAGGGTGAGGTGACCATTGGCGATGTGTCGATTGTTTGGGAATATCCGGATGTGTTTCCGGAGGATTTGCCAAGAGTGCCTTCGTAGAGGCACGTGGAGTTTCAGATTGACTTAATTCCAGGTGTGGCTCCGATAGCCAAGGCACCTTATCGGTTAGCACCTCTAGAGATGCAAGAGTTGTCTATGCAGCTATAGGAGCTACTAGACAAGGGATTTATTCAGTTGAGTAGTTCGCTTTGGGGAGCGTCGATTTTATTTTTGAAGAAAAAGGATGGGACACACCGAATGTGTATTGATTATTGGGAGTTAAATAAGTTAATGGTGAAAAACAGTTACCCACTCCTGAGGATCGACAATTTATTTGATCAGCTTCAGGCTGCATCTTGGTTCTCCAACATTGATCTGCGTTCGAGTTACCATCAGATGAGGGTCGGGGAGGAGAACATGCAGAAGACGGCCTTCCAAACATGTTATGGTCATTACGGGTTCATGGTGATGCCTTTCTGGATCACGAGTGCTCAAGTCGCATTCATAGATCTCATGAATTGCGTATGCAGAACCATGTTTGATCGGTCTGTGATTGTGTTTATTGATGACATTCTGGCCTTTTCCAAGACCCAAGAGCAGCATTAGGAGCACCTGAAAGATGTATTGGAGACTCTATGAAGGGATAGGTTGTATCAAAGTTCTACAAGTATGAGTTCTGGTGGCGCGAGGTGCAGTTTCTGGGGCATCTTGTCAACCAGAATGGTATTCTAGTCGACCTGGCCAAGATTGAGGCGGTGATGAGATGGGAGGTTCTAAGGATTCCATTTGAGATTTGGAGTTTCCTTGGATTAGCAGGCTACTACTGGAGATTCATTACGTATTTCTCTACGATAGCAGTTCCGTTGACCAGACTGACGAAGAAGACTGTCACTTTTCATTGGGGGCCTAAGCAGCAAGCAGCTTTTGAGACCTTGAGGTAGAAGTTGTGTGAGGCACTGATTATGACGCTGCCAGTGGGAGTGGAGGATTTTATGGTATATTGTTGTAACGCCCGTGTTTTTAGGCTAGGCATTAATGATGATGTAATGGTCTAGTTTAACCTTTGTAACCCGTTTTGAAATAATAAAAATATATTATTTGAGTATTATGTGTTTTATGCTTAATTATTGTGACTTAAATGAATTAAGGATAAATATGAGTGTCATAATAAAATATTAGATAAACCCAATATCTATGAAGGAAATTGTAGTGGTCGTGGCAAGGTTTCTGAATATATAAAGAATGTTGAAATCCGAGTTTTAAACAAGAAGTTATGACTTATCGAAGTTTCCCGACAGAATTGGTTTGACACTATGTGATGTAAATAGTGAATTTACAACAGAGCGATATTTAGCCTTAGTGATCTAAAAGAAATTCGTAGAATATGTTAAACGAGAGCGTGCATAAAAAGAACGTCTAAATCTGACTTTGTATGAGGAAGTTATGATTTTTCTAAGTTTCAACTTAACGGTATGCAACACAAAGTTCGAATATGAGATCGAGTGATTTCTAGCGAAAATAATCTAAACGAGAATCGAAGATCTCGTCGATAGTAGTTCAACGTTAAAAAGACAGACGAAAACGGACGTCAGATGAAGGAGTTATGAATTTCTAACGGAGTTTTCCTGTCCCGGCCTACTAAAAATAATATAATAAAAATAAAGTCAAAATTAGCCGACGGAGTCTAAACGAGAGTTGTAGAGCATAATCTCACCTGCGTGTGGATATAAAGAAAGTCGAAAACGAAGCTCGTATGCGAAAGATATAAATTTCTGAAGTTCGGGGCACGGACTTCAACCCCTGTGTCAGAGTTCACGACGTGAACAGAGGATTAACTTTTCCTAGAGCCTGACAGACTCAAGTTGCGATTACGCACCTGATGACGACCAAGTTCGCAACGTGAACTATTGGTTCACGAAGTGAATCCAGAATTTTGGCCCTATAATTAGAAACCGAAGTTCAGCCAAATATGGTTGCTAATTCACTATCCCTCTCACTCTCTATACCCTCTCTAGCCATCTTGAAGCACCCCCGAAGTCCCGGTATCATCCTGACACCTGAAGCAAGTCCCGAAGCCCCGAATATCCTGAGAAGAAAAGAGTTTCGAGCCGAAACTCTGCCCGCGAGAAGCCCGGTTTTTGGAAGATATCCCGGTTTCATCAAAGAATACTACTTGAAGAGCCGTAGTATTGTCCGATAATCGTCTTATCAAGTGAGTGCATAGTCCCTTTCATATACACGAATTTAATACAAGTATTGTTTGAATGTATTAAATATATGTTTGGTGTGAGTGTGTTATCGTTTTCTTCTAACACATAGATACGAATTATTCTCTATGAAATGCGTGCTATGTGTTTATATATTATCTGTTATTTGGATCGAGTATTGAATGAATATTTTATATAGGTTTTAAGTTGTACATAGATACATACATACATACATACATACATACATACATATACATATATATATATATATATATATATATATATATATATACAAATATGTTGGGTAGATAGTTGGTGTGTGATGAAATAAAATGATGAGAGGCCTCAATGTTGTTGTTGATCTAGTCATCTAGTGGAGTATGGATGACGACCACATACTCTTTCTAGACAAACCTGTGGAACGCTGGCAGGTTCATAACCTGTAGGTGTTGTGAATAATGTGTTCACCGGTGTACTCTATCCCCCTCATGGTTTCCTTTAGGACATTTATTGCTGAGGAAACCCCTTTGTAGTAGTGTCTATCCCGATGAAAATCCTTACACTAGGTCCCTTGTGTTAGTTGTTTTACGGACGTAAAGTGAGGATAACGGGAATGGGTAACCGGGTTATTGTTGGTTGATGAAATTAATATAATTATTTATTGTGGGTTGAAAACCCTATATGCTCACCAGGCTCCCAAGCCTGACCCACTGAGTTTGTTTGTATTATAGGTAGTGGCGCGAGAGCATAAGTTGGACAAATTGTGAAGATATTTTGTTTATAGGCCAGTTATTTTATATAACAATTGTAAGGCTTATGGTGTGTTGTTTATGCTTTTGGTCTGTATCGGAACATGACATCCCGAGTTTTGTTATATAATGAAAATACATTTCTTTAAGGAATGCGTTGATAAATTTTATTTTATCATATTTTGTTTTGGGTACAAATTCCGCAACTCTTTCAAATCAAAGGATTACTCTGGATTTATTTTAAAAACATAAATTAAAACGGTCTTTTCTGGCCGTGATTTTGGGGATGTCACAATTGTGATGCTTCGATCATGGGTTTAGGTGCGGTGTTGATGTAGCAGGGTCATGTGATTACATAGGCGTCGAGGCAGTTGAAGCCTCATTAGGCGAATTACCCTACACACGATTTGGAGTTGGGGGTAGTGGTGTTTTCCCTCAAGATTTGACCCTACCGTCAGGGGTTTTGCCCCTTGGACCCCGCTAGGGGCCCGCCCCCTTGACCCATGTCATTCTGTCGTATCGGCTTATAATCTGATCTTATATATGCATGCACTTCGCATTCACCTTACACATAACATAGAGTACAAATAATAAGTCCCTTAACTCACTTGTTATATCCAATTACGCAAAATGTTTGGTGACACTAAATTCACCAATATTATTTTGTATTTTTTATTGCATGGGGTTGTTTGGTAAATTGTAGTGCATGTGATTAACGGATGTTGATAGAACTAGTTGATTTTTTTTTTAAATGGCAAACTAACTAATCTACTCCTAAATAACCACCTATGTCTCCACCGAGACTTGAACATCTGACCTCTTATATGAAATGATCACTCCATACCGCTAGGTCATTGGCCCTTTGGTGATAGAACTAGTTGATGTTGTGAACATTCTCCAACATGTAAGTCATTCTTCCATCTTACAATTTAGTAATTGCATCATATAACCATCCTTTTTCCTTTTCAAAGGTTTTATTCATTTCAACAACAAGTATAATGTTGTTCGCTGATGATAACTAATCAAAGGAATAATATTTAGAGACAAACTGATACAAATTGAATAAAAATAGTTATTCATAACGCAATTACCAGTTGTTACCTTAAGTTTATAAGAGATGATAAGCACAGTCACCTTAAAATTTTCTTGTTCTTCATTTTTTTAGTTTTTATTGTCTTTGCCGATCATCAATTCAGAATTCGGTACTAAACTATTTATTTATGAAAATTACTTCGTAAACAACTAAAATAAAAAATAACTCAAAAGTCTTCATTTATATATATTCAAAGCTTAGGTGAGATTGCTTATGTATGTAAGAAAGAGAAAAGGTCAAAAGAAATACATGACGAACTTCAAACAAATTTTATAAAAAGCTCTCAATTCATGTATTCTGCAATTTCAATTTAGTAATCAATTAATAAGAGTCATATATTACAACTCCGAAAGTGCTTGTTGCTAAACCTACAGTAGGACAAAAAGGGCAAAATCTCCTAATAAAAAGCAGTTTTTTTTTTTTTTTTTTTTTTTTTTTTTTTTTTTTTTTTTTTTTTTCATGTATCATATTATTAAGTTTTTTTATTAATGTTATTCTATTTGTCAATTTATTGATTTTCTATTTCAAAATCTAATATTTAAATTTTTCATTTTAATTACATTAAATTAATAACATTTGAATAAAAAATAAAATAAATTTAATACACACTATAAAGTAATATACTTTCATGTATTCATCTAAATCAACGATTATAATTTTATATAACTAAAAAAATATCTTTCAATTAATAATTTATTTAAAATAATTTTAAATTTTTACTATAAAAGTTTATTTAATTTTATAACCATGTTTTCCAAGGATTATAAACTAGTGGGTGGTATACATATTTACATACATTAGGTAGTTTTTGAATTTTGAAAAGCTAAGTGTCCATACTCTTAAATAAAGTTTTTTCTTTAAATTGAGTTTTAAAAAAAAAAAAAAAAAAAAAAAAAGCTAATATCTAAAAGCTCTAAAACGTTTGATGTTAAACACACACTATATATTTTTGATTAATTAAGTAACTATAAGAAAATAGCTACAAAATTAAAGAAGAATTTTTTTTGGGCCATTTCAATTCTTTTTGGACCTCTTCAAATTTAAAGTTTAACCTACAATTCTACAATGCCCTAACCTAACAAGATCCCATTTTGAAGATGAACAATCTCTTCCCCGAATCATCAAAAAGCCATAAAACCCCAAAATCAGAAAGACAAAGAAACTTAAAACATGCATTAAACAAGAATCCACATAACTTCCTAAAAAATCTAATTTACCTTTTTATTTTGAGTATTCTTACTCTGTTATCACCCCTAGAACCTATTGGGCATCCAGAAACCCCCAAAATCACATATTTATGACTACTAAAATGTTGCAATTCTTAGTTGTACCTCAACATTAGATGTGATCTCGTTAGACTAGAACACCTAATTAAAATCAATGTTTTTGGTCAATATCTGTATCAAAATTGGATATAGATTCATCTCACATATTAATCTGTTACCTTAAGTTTATAAGAGATGATAAGAACAGTCACCTTAAGGTTACGTTTAGTTACGTAAAAACAATTTTCATTTTTCGTTTTTCGTTTTCCTTTTTCAGTTTTCGTTTTTCGTTTTTTAGTTTTTATTGGAAAATTTAGAATACACGTTTAGTTAAAACTTATTCATTTTACATTTTCAGTTTTATAAAATTAGAAAACGCGTTTACATTTATATATTTCTATATGTTTTCATTTTTAGAAAACGGTAGCGGTGGTAGGGTGGGGGTGGGGGCAGCGGCGGCCGGGGGGAGGGGGGGTAAGGAAGGTAGTGGTGGTGTCGATGATGGTGGCGGTGGTGGTGGTGGTGGCGGCGTGTCACACCCCAAAACCGGAATGACGGAAACGTTCGGGGATGGAGGACATCATGTACAGTATCACAACAATGCATAAAACTAAACAAGCAACAACATCATCCATTGCATTAATAGTAATAATTTTAATACAAGTGTGTTCTGAAGTTTATAAGACACCAAAATGTATAATCAAAATAAAAGATGAGTCTTAAATGTGCTCCATCGTCTCAAAACCTAGCATCGGTACCTGTCTACTGATGACCTGAGAATACAAGTTATTTTGAAAGCGTAGATCAGCATTTAAGCTGGTGAGTTCATAAGTATTTTAGTGTCATTGCTTGTATGAATGTGTTTGTAGTAAATGTTTGTATATGTTTGTAATTGTTTTGTAAATGTTTGCATCTCCTAGAAAATCATATATTTTCTACTAAAAGTAGCCTTCTACCAAGACCCAAATGTTCTGTATGTTCTTCGTTTGTAAAAGTGTGTAATTTACCCCAAAGATAGACTATCATTTACCAGAAATATAGTTTACATTAACGTTTATATAAGTAGCTCACTATATGAATATAATAGGAAAATAGTATTGATGTACTTGTAGTATTAGTATATAACTACTACCATTGTACTAACTACCTTAAAACCATTGTTTTTAATTAAGGCAAAATGTGATATAGTTGTAACCATGCTTGATCGACTAGTAGAAACACGACGCTCTAAGGCATCGAAAATGCTATGACATTAGTCACCCGTAGACCTGCAGGTCCCACTGTAGCTAGCAGTAAGGTGTAGGATAATCAGTCCCGTATAGATCTATACACCAATTCACGCTCTCCCTCCAGGAGACTCTGGTTGCAAAACGCAACACGAAAATTGCTTGCCATGTCGTGAAGTAGTGGCTGACATTAATGTTATAGTGTTCTATTGTTTGTATGTTCTCTCTGTACTAGCGTAGTGTTTTGTATGTTCTCTTTGTACTAGTATAGTGTATGTTTGTTTCTCATCATAGTATGTTCTCTTGTATAGTGTATTTGTATGTTCTCTTAGTTTCTCATCATAGTATGTTCATTCTGTGTCTCATAATAATAATTTTGTATTGACTCATGCATGAACTGACTCTTGTATGTTTCATTATACTAGAAATAGTGAGTAGTGACTTCCTAAACTATATCTATTATAGTTTACTAGTAACTTGTTTGTATAAATGAACATGTTTGTACACCTTTGCTACCCAAAGGTATTGAATCGAATGTTTGAACTTTAATATTTATATACATACACATAATATATAAATAAGATTCAAACGAGCATCGGACAAACAACCGAATACCCTAAGTCCACAACCAAACAAGGAACAGGAAGTAAGGCAAGTTATCAGTCCTAAGTCCTTTCAATCCTACTTATATAACTATATATATATATATATATATATATATATATATATATATATATATATATATATATATATATATGATTTTTACAATATATAAGTTTGAAAGAGTTTAATAAGTAGTTTTACATGTAAAAGAGTTGGTAAAAGGATTTGAAGCAGTTTGTTTGATAACACAGTTTGACGTATAGTAAATCCGTCTGTTTTGATAGTTATTAATCACATGTGATTGATATAACAACTATAATGTTTCTACTTGTATCCCCCCCCCCCCCCATAAAAGCATTTAAAATCATTTAAAAGATAAGTTAAGGGGTATGAACTCACCTGCAGTGAGTAATACGAATGAAAGATCGGGTCATAAGATGCTAAGTGCTAAGTGTAGACTTGAGTACAACGGATCCTAATGAGCATATATTGGCACATATATGAATATAATTAGTCTATATACCACCAATCATTAAAGGAAAACACCCTAGGACTTAGATAGATTTAAGTGTTTGAAGCATCAAAAGTCTCCTGAAATGGGTGTACGATCATACAGGGTTGTGTACGGCCACCTGGTGTGATGCCCATTGGGTGTGCGGCCAGGTGTGTGTGGTCAGGGAGTGTGTAGCCGCACAGTCCTAGGGAAAATGGTCAAAAACATGTTTCTAAGGTCATATCTTGTGTCCCTTAAGTGTGTTTGATCGTTTGCTAGCATACTAGTTGAGTTTGAGGTCTTAAAGCACTAATATAAGGGGTGTACGGCCACATGAATGTGTGAGGCCGCACACACCTTGAAGATCGAGTTCTGGAGATTTTCCAAGGCTCAAATATAGTTAATAACATGTAGGAGTAGGGTACTTACGATGTAGAAGCGTATAGGGGTGTTTGGACCCCAAGAACTTAGTAGGTGTTCTTGGTGTTTTTGAACAACACTTGAAGATCTAAACAAAAGGAGTAGTTTCATGGATGAAATTATGTATTGTTACTAGGAAGTGTAATGAATCAACTTAACATAAAGAGAAACACTTACAACTTGAAGATCTATAAGAAAAATCGGATGATAGTTAAGAGAGAAGTGTTTTCTTGGCTTAGGGATGTAAAAAGAGTGAAAGGAAAGCTGAGTTCTAACCTTATGCATATATGTGTGCTGCCAGGAGGGTGTGTGTGGCCGCACACCTAAGTGTGCGGCCGTACACTCCTAATGTGGGGGTGTTTGGCTACTTTTTACGTATGGTGAACTTGTGGAACACAAATCCAAACTTCTAACTTGCAACTACTAGGTTTAGAACCCTCAAATGACTCAAAACAAAGCTAGGAAATAGCAAAAATGAGTCGAACTTTAATTGATTTGAATAATAGTACTAGATGGAAATTTCTGGTTGTCACATCATCCCCCTGTTAGAGAGAATTTCAGCCCGAAATTAGAGTTTAAACAATTAAGCTATTACACATAACTAAATGAAAAGATGAGGATATTTCAGTTTCAAGTAATCCTCGCGCTCCCAAGTGAATTCAGGTCCTCGCTTGGTGTTCCAGCGAACCTTCACTATCGGGATACGGCTTTGCTTTGTTTTCTTGACCTCTCGGTCTATGATCTCTACAGGTTCTTCCACGAAGTTGAGGTTTTCGTTGATCTCGATCTCGTCGAGTGGGATTGCAAGAGTCTCGTCGGACAGACACTTTTTCAAGTTCGAGACGTGGACAGTAGAATGTACGTTATTGAGTTCGCTAGGCAGTTTGAGTTTGTAAGCTACAGGGCCGATTCTAGTGAGAATATCGAAAGGCCCTACGTATCTTGTATTTAGCTTTCCATGCTTTCCGAAGCGTATCAAGCCCTTCCAGGGTGAGACCTTCAATAGAGCACGGTCGCCCACCTGGAATTCCAACGGTTTCCTTCGTTTGTCTGCGTAGCTTTTCTGTCGGTCTCTAGAGGTTTTCAATCGTTCACGAATCTGAACTATCTTCTCTGTTGTTTCCCGAATAATTTCCGAACCTGTGAGAGTGCTGTTAGGAACTCGTCCTTTAGCTAACTGTGTGTCGCCCACCTCAGCCCAACACAAAGGGGATTTGCACTTACGGCCATAGAGGGCTTCAAATGGAGCAACCTTTATGCTCGTGTGATAACTATTATTATAGGAAAACTCGACAAGGGGTAAGTGAGTATCCCATGCCTTCCCAAAGTCTATCACGCAGGCTCGCAACATATCTTCCAATGTTTGAATAGTCCTCTCACTTTGTGCGTCGTTTGAGGATGGTAGGCTGTACTCATGTCCAACCTAGTTCCTAGAGAACTTTGTAACGACTGTCAGAACCTCAAAGTGAATCTACTATCCCTATCAGAGATAATGGATATGGGAACACCATGCAGTCGTACGATCTCCCTGATGTATGTTCTTGTTAGTTTCTCCATCTTGTCAGTTTCTTTGATTGGCAGGAAGTGTGCGGACTTTGTTAACCTGTCTACGATCACCTAAATGGTATCGAGACCACCCCTTGTCTTGGGCAATTTGGTTATGAAGTCCATCGTGATCCACTCCCACTTCCATTAAGGTATCTCCGGTTGCTGAAGTAAACCTGATGGTTTCTGGTATTCGACCTTAACCTTGACGCAAGTAAGGCATTTACTTACGAAGGTAGCAATCTCTGCTTTCATGTTAGGCCACCAGGATAACTTTTTAAGATCCAGATACATCTTATCTGAACCTGGGTGGACGGAATATCGACTTTTGTGATCTTCATCCATGACCACGTCTCTGAAACCATCGTGTTCCGGTGTCCTGATCCGATCCATGAGATATAAGGCTCCGCCACCCTTGACTTCCAAATTCTTATCCATCCCTCTCAAGGATCACTACTAGAAAACAGACCTTTAATGACGCGCTTTTTACGACACGCGCTGATTAATGATACACAAAAGGACGTGCCCTTAAAATATTGTCATCTCTCCAAAAAATTTAAGGATTTACATCACGCATTATTGTGTGCCCTTAATTTAGTGTCTCAAGAAAAAAAATTAAAAACACGGAGGGCGCTTTATCTTAAACGTGCGTCGTCTGTACCTATCGCTTTACAATTTTAATGAAACGCGCTTTTTGTAGACAAGGGGGAAACGAAATCCCCAAAATTTTGAAAACCCGCCTTGTTTTTTTGTATCTTCTATCTATCTTTCATCCTTGCAATCCACTCTCCCCTGTCTGATACTCTCTCCTCTAGATCTCTCTTCTATCTATCTTTCATCCTTGTTTTTTCTATCTTCTATCTATCTTTCAATATTTCTCCATTTCGTAGTTTTGGAGCTCAGCACCAGCCAAGCATCAGCCATACAGAGGTCAACGGTGGCAAATATTCTCTTTTCTCCACCAATTTCTCCCTCTCAAACATCTTTATTTCCGTAATTGTTACGGTATGTGTGAAAATCTCTAACTTATAGCTTTAATTTAAACTTTAAGTTGTTCTAGGGTTATATTGAACCATAGTAAGAACACGTACTGGATATGGGATATGATTTCATACTGAACGCTTGGGAACACGTCTTGGATGATCCAACGATTTTAAAATTGAACCGACCTTACCTTTATTCGTGTATCTGGAACATCGGAACGATGATTTAGATTGTCGATTGAAGTTTGGGAACACCAATTAAAGTTTTGGAATGCCGACTTGGCGTTGGGTGCGTCGACTTAATATATGGTAACAAAATCTCACATTTTCCAGCAATTAATTGTGTATATCTTAATTGTAAGGGGTAGCGATCACTTTATAGAATCATATACATGATTTCAATTCATTAATTTTAGTCAATTTTATTATATGAAGTTGGTTCTAAACTTCTAACATCGTGTGTTGGGTACATCTTACTGAATTAACCTCCTACCTCTATGTATTCTGTATAAACTTTACTACTCTTCAATATGAATTGAATAATTTTTTTGTTAAACTCAGACCATGGACAAGCTGGGGAAAGCAAACGAAGTAGTGAAAGTTGCTCCTGGACATTTCCTCAACCATCTGATGCCCTAATTGCTTGTAGTTCTAAATATTGAAAAGTTTGTTTATCTCAATTACGACGATCTAAATATTGAAAAGCTGGGTGCTTTCTTATTTTAATCTACTACTACTACTACTATGATGCCCATCTTCCCTGTAGGTTGTATCAGTCCTTTAAATTTGTATTCTGTAAAATTGTGTTGCTTTTTTTTTTGCTTTTGGATAAACTTTTGATTATTGTAAAGGTGCACTAATCCTGCCACGCATTGTTATGTTCGGGGTTCAGTTTTATTTCTTATTCCAATATAGACAACTAACCAAGATTTTACACATGATATCAGTCTTTTAATCACTATCTACTTATTTTGGGCAGGATGGTTATATGCTGGAATTAGTAGCACTAGACATGGGGAAAGGTAGATCATTTAACCTCAACCATGCTTTATTTTGTTCAAAGTCTCGTAATATTTTTGAGTGTTTATGGATGATGCTAACAGAATTGTGCATCATACGCATACTGTATCCTTTTAGTGTCATATATACTTATCTGTTTCCAGTGTTCTTTGAGTAGCATACACACCATCTTTTGTGGTTCTACCATACAAGCCTGGCCGCCTGGCTCACTTCACTGTGCACTGAGATAATTGTACATAGTTGTATACTTATCCTATCTATGGTTTCCTCCATGTTTTAGTTAATTTAGATTACTCATCTTTCGATTCACAGCTCTAAGCTTACATTTATTGTTGTTATAGGTGTTCCTGTTAGATACTATTCTTCTTCTTTGAAGGAGCTACTAGAACCCCTAGATGATTCAGCAGGGAATGTATTTGAGTGGCTCGAGTTGTCACCAGCTGATTCCACTGTGAGATTCTTTGTAGTAATCATATTTTGGTTAATAGCTCCACTCCACTCAACTTTGTTTGTTGATTGTTAATATTGCAGAAGACAACTCAAGCATACACATCCTTAGTCTCAGGTGGAAGAATAAAGTGTTTCATCCTTCTTTCACCAAGATCAATGTAACATCCGAAAAATACAACCAATTTAAATTTTTCAAAACAACCCGATTTTCATTAAAATGATTACAAAAAGGTTTTCAATACAAATTATTAGAGTATTCCCAGAATCACATTGCTACAAAATCATGAGGAGCGGTACGATCGCGCCTTCGCCTTGCCACGGTCTCCTGAAGAACCTGAAAAACATTAAACCACAACTGTAAGCCCGAAAGCTTAGTGAGATACCCCCAAAATACCAACCACGCATACGCCCTTCCAGGCTGCGACCTTCCGGTCCAAAACATATAAAACATACATAACATAACAGAACATAGAACAGCCATACATATCAGGTCAACTGTGTGACTGGTCCGCCGTATCGGGCCTTCAGTCCACCGGACCATCCTCCAGGTCTAGTCATGTCCTTCGAGTCTACAGTGGGGTTGGTCCGCCCGCATCGGGCCTTCAACCCACCTGGTCCACTCTCTGAGTCTACAGTGTGACTGGTCCGCCCGCATCGGGACTTCAGTCGGCCTGGTCCACTCTCCGAGCCTCGGCACGTCTGGTCCACCCTCGTGGGGCCTACAGCCTATCCGGACCGCTCGCTGGGCCTTCGGAACAACCGGTCCGCCCTGGGTATCTTGGCCTACAACACAAAGCAGGACCCGCCTCAACCCATCTCCAGTCCAAACAACCATGTGCACAAAACATACATTCATATAACAGTCATAATCAACAAACCGAGCAAGCAGATCACATAGCATATCATTACCCTAACCGGGTTACCGACCTAACCGGTCACTAGCATAGCATCACTTTGTATATCGGGAAACTGACCTTAATAAGGTCTCCGAGCATGTACCATCCTAGCTACCAGGATGCAGACACATCAAACAATAACATAATAACCATATCCGAATCTCAATCCAATAAAGGGTCGGCCTTGGTGCCTTAGACCCTGTTGATATAGTGAGGATAACTCACCTCGAAACTGTCGGCTGAAAGGATGAGATCCCGCTGCTCCAAACTCTGACACGAACTCCTCCACTGAACATCAAAACATACAACTCAATAAATACCCTTAATTACCAAAATACCCCTGGAAGACATCTGGTCAACCTTGGATAAGTCAAAGTCAACCCCTGACTGACCCTACTCGCCGAGTCAACCTGATGACTCGCCGAGTCCACATGCTCAGAACTTCCTTCACTCAGCGACCCAACTCGCCGAGTCACCCCAAGACTCGTCGAGTCTAACAACTCTGAGTTCACTCGCACCCAACTCACCGAGTCATCCCTTGACTCACCGATTCATCGACTCAACCAGAAATATTAGGACTTCCTCGACAAGACTCGCCGAGTCCAAGGCTATCTTCAACCTACTCGCCGAGTTGTTCTTCCAACTCGTCGAGTTCCAGGCCATCTTCAAGCAACTCGTCGAGTCGCCCCATGTGACTCGACGAGTACCACCGGTCTGAATCCAAACAGAAGCATCTCAGGCCATGCAATTGATCCAAAACATAGATCCAACCTCCTACAATCCATCCATCACGTAAAGTGGCAAACTTTACATGAATCTAAAGAGATCTAGGCCTTATTCACCTTAGAACCAAGGTTTGGGACATGGTGGCTTCACTAAGCACTCAAACACAGGAACTTTAATGCACTCTAGGCCTTCAATATTCCAGATCTGAGGTAGCAACCTCAGATCTAACCTCCAAACTCCAAAACATTCCAAGATATACTCCCCACAACCCCAATAATGAGAAACTAGGAACATACAGCCCAAGAACGAAGGTTTTACCTCCAAAAGATGCCTCAATAGAACCCAAACTCGAATCCACACAAAGCCCTTTGATCCAAGCCACTTCTCCTTCAAGATCTCTTCAAACAACACCTCTCCAAGCTCTAATTTACTCAATAATGGGACTCTCCACGAATTTAGGGTTTCTGGAACTCAAGGGGGGAATACGGGAGGCTGTGGAGGGGTATAATGCTCTTTATATAGGGCTCAACCCCGAAAATCAGGGTTTTCTCCATACAGCACCTACTCGCCGAGTCCATCTTTGGACTCGCCGAGTAGGCCACTTGACACGCGACCATAGCCGCGACCTGACTCGCCGAGTCTATCCATGGACTCGCCGAGTCACCCTTAGAAACTTACACTTTTAGCCCTTTAACTCAACTCTTGCGATTCCGGGATGTTACAATCAATAGTAGCCAACACGGATAAAGGCTTCATTAGGGACCAAAATTCTAGGTCTCTACAAGTTGGGCCTACCAAGGAAGGCCCCTGGACCACAGTGAGACTAAACTATGTTGCACACGTTGCCTGCTGGCCATTAGGAAATGTTGTAGTTGCAAGTGAAGTCCTTGTAGAGGATGGAAATAGATATGTGAATATCATATCTTTGGTTTCAGTTACCAACAACACAGATTTAGTACTCGAATTGTGCCTCCAGCTTGATGCTTCTAAAGAGAATTTGGATACCTTAGAAGAATTCCAGAACGGATTCCCCAAAAGATGCTATAGAGACAGATGTACAAAAATAGATTGTCATTGGAGAACTAAAACTTAGAGAAAGTCATCCACTTCCACTTTTTGGACTTGTCCATTCTGGATTCTATGTTCTCCAATTAAGACCTACTCTAGATGATGATCACAAGGAATATTCATGGAGCTCTGTAATGGATAAGCATGCAGTGTCAGAAGATGATAGTAGGCCCAAATATAAATGAGTCTGAGGAACTTCTATACTACTCTGAGATAAGTGGAACATCATCAAATTTGTCACATGGATTGTGGCTTTTTTTGGCCATTCAAACATCCGAGATCTATAAGGACATCTGTTCTGATCCAATTCAGGATTGGAATATTGTGGTGAAGTCCCCTCTATCTATCACCAATAATCTTCCTCTAACAGCTGAATTTTCTGTTCTTGAAACGCAAAGAAGTGGCCATTTTAAAGCATGCTCAAGAGGTGTATTTACTCCAGGTGAAACAGTGAAAGTCCTAAATCCCGATATTAGAAACCCCTTGTACTTTTCTCTGTTTCCAAAACGGGGGTGGCTCCGAATACACGTGAGATATTGCATTCACATTTCCTTTTTCCCATTCAACCCAACATTTTTTTCTCCAGTTGACATGATTTTGTCCTTTGTAGGAGGCTGTGCTCATATCTCATCATTTTCTTGATCCATCAAAAATATTAGGTTGAAGAAGTTCAGTTTCTGGGAGGTTCGTGCATATATTTTTTTGTGTATCTCACTTGTTTTGCTTTTTTGCTTATTTTTATATGCATTTGTTTTTGGTATATGTAGGGTTGTTCATATAGTTCTTGAACAGAACTATGAAATGGAAAGGCCTTTGGCACCCAGGGCTCTAAGAGTATATTCTCCATATTGGTTGACGATTGCTAGATGTCTGCCAGTTACATTTAGGCTTGTAGATATGTCTGCAAAAAAAGCAAAACGAAACCCTTTCAAGTCAAAAAAGACGAATGAAGTAATCTTAGAGGAGATCACTGAGGAGGAATTTCACGAAGGCTATACCATTGCTTCAGCTCTCAACTTCAAACTGTTGGGCCTGTCTGCTTCCATTAGCGACAATGGGAATGATCATTTTTGGGATGTTACAGATCTCTCTCCACTTGCTGACATGGTAATAATTTTTTATCTACTTACCAATGATTTTGCCTTTATTTTTTCTCTGTGAACTCTATGAATTCATTTTTCTCCTATGTGTTTCTTAGGATGGTTCGTTGGGTGTCTCTTCTTATGATGCTGACAAGAACTGCATGCGCCTCTTCGTATCATCAAAAGCAACCCCTAATCAAACTGTTCCAACAAAGGTTGGTTACCAGTTGCTTTTTTGAAAGTTTAGTTGGTTTGTATTTTTGTCCACAACTTAAATTTTTCCATTATCAACTTTAGGTTATGGAGTGGATTGCTGAGTTATTTGAAGGTGTTGGGCTTCCATATTGTTGGTTATGGATGCACCACTTGTATCGACAATTCTAGTGACCTGGAAGAATCGGTGGCATCTGCTATTTTTGAAAATGGTAACGTACTTAATTAATAAGTTCTTCATTATTTCTCTTTAAAAAAAGTTTCACTTTCACCCCCAACCCACCCTTTGACTACAGAAAGTCAAACTTTGAGTTTTTCCTCAGGTTGACATTGACTTTGAAACAGAACCAATTGTTGTTGTTGTTGCTGTTCTTATTCTTCTTCAACTACAATTATAAACATCTAGAAGGCAAGTACCCTTTGCTCCTTTTTCAATATTTCTTATAAAAATAGCATCTATTAATACATTTACATGGTCTTTTCAAAATCTTTCTATATTGTTTGGATTAACAGCAAAGGAGTTAAATTGGCTTGGAGCTATCACATCAGCTGCTGCATTGGCTGTTGCTCAGAAGGTATTTTAATATTCTATTGGTATTTTATTTTTTGATGTTCATCTTTCTTAACAAACAGCTCATGTCGGAGCTATCACTTTCACCCCTAATTTCTGGAAGATTGTTTGTGTTAACATTTGATGATAAGGATTAGGAGGGCAGTTATGTCTTTTTTTATAACTCTTTTTATAAAAAAAATATTTATAAATCTTTTTTTATAAATCTTGTTTCTTGCCGTTTGCTGCCAAGGTATAAATTATTCTTATATAAAATGAAATTGTAAATTTTTATATTCTTTTTTATAAATATTTTTATATTTTATAAAAAAAAATTAGGCTGTGGGAAAGGTGTTGCCAGAGCTAAATGGAAAGCTTACTGGAATGGATTTTAGGGTTCATGGTTTAATGGGTTTAACCAACCAAATAGTCTTACGTTATGTTCCACAATTGCCCCTGATACAAACACGATGCTCTCAACTAGTCGGCCATCAAATCTTCTGAATACCTCAACTGGTAAAAGACACAACTGTGATGAAATTTAGGCACACAATGCACTCAGAATGCTGTCACGAGATGATTAAGCGTAACAAGTAAGTATCTCTAAACTTGTCTTGGATTAGCTCATTTCCAAATCTTGTGAAATTTTAGCTAAATTTCAATGGATTTTATTACAGATACTCTTGTCCCATATGCTCAAAATCAGTAATGGATATGTCTATGATGTGGAGAGACTAGATGAAGAGGTGCAACTATTGAATCTGTGACTGTGAAAATTTAATTTTAAACAACAAATTCTTGATCATCTTTCGTTTCTATAAGTTGGTTTGTTTTGTAATTCTCAGATTGAAGCTACTGTGATGCATGAAGATTACAAACAAAAGAAGGTATTATATTACGAGTTTCTTGAATTTTGAATCCTGAAGAGATTGAAACAGTAGAAGTGAATGGATAAATGTGAAAATTGCAGGTTTAGATCTTATGTATTGAGTGCAATGACACTTTAGAGTTTCTTGAATTTTGAATCTTGAAGAGATTGAAACTGTTATGTTTTAATGTAATTCTTTCTCCACTTCACTTGTGTTGTGTGTGGATTGATTGATTTGGGGAACAGAGAGGCTTCTAAATATGAAGAAAGCTCCTACTTGAGGATACTTTTGGACAGCAGAGATGCGTCAAGGTAACATAACATATCTATTTGTTGTTGGAGTCTTTATATATTAAGTAGACAAATTGCTATAAAATGACAGAAAGTCAACGCCTCCAACGTGAAGTATACATATACTTGAAATAATTCTGATTGTTTGCAATGCCAAATATTTATGTTTCTGATTATCATCTTCTCTTTCTATTGCCATATGCTCACACCAATTTTTGTAGCTGATTACACATTAATTTAATTATGCAGGTTTTGAAGTTTTTGATGGAAAAGAATAGTGTTAATGCTCTTCATAGAAAAGTATGTTGGTATTTTAGGAAATTTGGCTAGTAATTTAGTTAATTATATAAAAAATGTTGAAATGTTACATTTGTCTACAATTGGAATGAATATTTGTATGACATTAAATTTTGTGCAATGTATTGTATTTTTTGTATATGGTATTTTATTTTTTATTATGAGACATGAAATGCAAATTTAATTTGAAAATCAGTAAATCTATAAATAATTTTTAAAAAAAAATAAATTAAAATTACGATACGCAAAAATGTGTGTCGTCTTTATTTATGACATGGCCTTTCTTGACAGGGGCTTCCTTGATATGCATTGCGTGTCATAAACATACGCGTCGTAAGGATATGACACGCAAATGCATGTCGTCTTCCTTTATGACAGGGTCTTCCTTGATACGCATTGCGTGTCATAACCGCGCGTCATAAATGTGCGTCGTCTCTCTTTATGACAGGGCCTTCCTTGACGCGCATTTACGCGTCGTCTAAGCGTTTTACGACGCGCAATGAGCGTCCTAAAAGGTTGTTTTTCTAGTAGTGGATTCACCCGTCACATTTTCAGGTTTCAAAGCTTCGAGCTGAGCTTCCTTAATTTGTGTGGACAAGTATGAATGGATAGTCATAGTCAATGATTTAAATCTACGACCAGAATATTCTTTCTGACTTAAGGCGTCAGCTACTACGTTGGCCTTGCCAGGATGATAATGAATTTCGAATTCGTAATCGCTGAGTAGCTCGACCTATCGTCGTTGTCTCATGTTGAGCTCCTTCTTGTCGAATATATGTTGTAGGATTTTGTGGTCTGTAAAGATTGTGTTTTTTGTACCCTACAGGTAGTGTCTCCAGATGTTCAGAGCAAACACTACTGCTCCCAACTCAAGATCATGAGTGGTGTAGTTGACCTCGTGTGTCTTTAGATGTCTTTAGGCATAGGCGATGACCTTACCTCGTTGCATCAGAACACAACCGAGCCCTTGATTGGACGCATCGCAATAGACCACGAAGTCTTCTATCCCTTCGGGGAGGGATAGTATCGGCGCGGTGCATAATGCTCACTTTAGCGTTTGGAACGCTTTCCCTTGCTTCTCTTCCTATTCAAAGGCCACGCCCTTCTAGGTCATTGTTGTAAGAGGTTTCGCAATCCGCGAGAATTCTGAATGAACCTGCGATAGTAGCCAGCGAGGCCTAGAAATTGACGAATTTATGTAGGCGTCTTCGGTGCTGACCAGTTCTCAATGGCTTTAATTTTGGAAGGGTCCACATGTATTCCCTCTTCACTAACCACGTGCCCTAAGAATTCGACTATTCGGATCCAAAATTCGCACTTCGAGAACTTCACATAAAGCTTCTCTGATCGCAGTGTTTCTAAGACTTGTCGCAGATGTTGACTATGCTCCTCCTTACTACAAGAGTAGATAAGTATCTCATCGATGAAGACGATGACAAACTGATCCAAGTAAGGACGACAAACCCGATTCATTAAATCCATGAATATTGCGGGCGCATTGGTCAATCCGAACGGCATCACTACAACTTGTAGTGTCCATAACGAGTTCAGAAGGCTGTCTTTAGAACATCCTCCCCAAGCACTTGTAACTGGTGATACCCGGATCTCATGTCAATCTTTGAGAAGAAATTCGCCCATTGAAGTTGGTCAAACAAATCGTCAATACGAGGTAGAGGGTAACGATTTTTGATGGTTAGTTTGTTAAGTTCTCTACATTCGATGCAGATACGGAACGATCAGTCCTTCTTCTTGAGGAACAAGACCAGTGCTCCCTAGGGTGAGATGCTTGGTCTAATAAAGCCCTTACTGAGCAGTTCGTTAAGTTGACTGGATAGCTCCTGCATCGCAACTGGTGCTAGATGATAGGGTGATTTGGCTACTGGGGTAGCCCCTGGAACTAAGTCGATTCTGAACTTGACTTGACGTTGCGGAGGTAATCCTGGGAGTTCTTCTGGGAAGATGTCGGGAAAACCGCATACTATTGGAATGTTCTTAATGTCTTTAGTTCCTTGGCTCACATCGACAACATGAGCAAGGAATGCATGACATTCCTTTCGCAAGAATTTCTGGGCTTGAATGCTCGATATAAGGCGAAGGTTGGTTCCGGGTTTGTTGTCGTAAATAACTAAGGTTTCGCTAGACGGTAGATTAAGGCGAACAGCCTTTTCATAACACATAATGTCGGCATGATGGGAACTCAACCAATCCATGCCGATAATGACGTCAAAACTTTTGATTGAGACCGGCATGAGGTCAATGGGAAATGAATGGTTATCTAGTGTTAGTGAACAACCTATGTACATGCAGCTAGTACTCTCTGTCTTTCCGTTAGCCATTTCTACTGTAAACGGTTCTTTAAGTGCATGCGATTTATTCTTAAGTAAGTGAGCAAATTTCTGGTTCCCGAAACTCCTCTCTACTCCACTATCAAACAGTGTGCATGCATATGAGTTATCGAGGAGAAACGTCCCAGTGACCACTGTAGGGTCGGCAACCGCTTCCTCGTGGCCTATGGCCAAAACTCTTGCTACTCCACCGGCATTCCATGCCTTCGGGCAGTTCCTTTTGTAGTGGCCCACCTCGACACATCCGTAGCAAGAATGGCCCACACCAACGTCGGGGACTTGGTTGATTGGCCTTGCCGGAGATTTGCATAAACGGGCAGTGTGCCCCCTTCCTATTGCAGATAGAGCACTGCATTTCCCGGCAGGGTCCGATGTGATGGAAGTTGCATTTGGATAATAATTTCCATGAGATTAGATATCTGCTAATAATACTGGTATTACAGATGTAACAAGTTTGGGAAAAATTACCTAGAAGTAGGTCTTACATCACACCAAGATTAAGAAAATTTGATAGAAATAAGACCTAAACGACCGAAAGTTCAAGGTCTTACTATTTACAGGAATTTACAGGGAAAGTGCTGCTTAGAGCATAGATAGGAAGGTTATTCCTTGAATCAAAAGAAAAGGGGTGAGCAGAGCATCCCCTACTGTCGTTGGGAACCCCTTGGGTGAACCCTTATATCATCCATCAGACGCTCCATTTCGAGAAGGCGTCGCTCGTACACTCGCTGGCGCACGCGATGCTCTATGACTTCAGCCCTAGTCTCAGGTAGCGCTTGAAGTATAGACTCACGGTCTCTTTCAGCTCTCTCACGCGCATCTTCCAGCCGACGAATGTGCACAGTGTTGATCCCTGTATTGGTATCAAGTTCTGCAATGCGTTGGAGGGTTGTCCTTCCCTGGATTTTGTTATGAGCAACCCTGCGGACCAGGATAAGCAGGGCCCTGTCCGCTGAGCCTCCTTCGCTCACATTGTAGAAACTTCGGTCTCCATTGTACGGGATCGGTTGGCCCTGTTCCTGACTCCAGGTCTCGAGACTTTCTACCCACAGATGTGTCGGGCCTTGAAAAGTTGGTCGCGGGTTTGGATTCGGGTTTGGGGCTACCAGGGGTTGATCGTTAACTTCTGGCTCGAAGTCAGAATCCTCCATGAAGTTCTCAGCAAGGTCATCATCCAGTGGAATTGCAGGTTCCTCTTCAGGCTCAACATCAATCCATCCTCCGTTGCCTTGGTTGGGAAAGTACGGGTCTCCAGGGATATGGAATCCAGCCATGGTATCTACTCGAGAATAGGGATAAAGAACTAATTAATAGACGAACTATTTAAGATAATTATAAGATGATCCTTATAAGTTACTCCAAATTTTGCATAGTGCATACCATTCATATGTAACCAATACAGGATAGACCTTCGAAAAAGTGATCCTAACTCTAAGTCACAACCAAACAAGGAACATGAAGTGAAGAAAAGATCACATATTCTAAGTCTATGACACCCTAGTCACATATAACCGTAGCGTATCCACTCCGCAACTATTGGCATACTAATAAAGACCTGTTTAGTTTGCACATAAGTAATTATATTAACACAAAATACTCCCATAGTATTTTAAGTTTATGTTCTGTTCTAATGTTCTCATTGTGGGAGTGTTGGTAAGTTTTTAGACTTGCTGCAACATCACAAACAAATCCTGGACACATCCTAATCATTTATCGGAAAGATATAGTTGATCAGGTTATATCACTCCCAGATCTGATTATGTGTCCCCAAGACTACTCGTGATGTCCAACAATCGTAATACTTTTGTTCTATCCTTGTGACACTGATTTTTAGTATGAATGCAAGTATGTATACTTAGGTTAAATATTTTATTATTTAAAAGCATAAACTCTTGGTCAGAGTAATTTAATCCCGTTGTGTTTATAGTTGTATATCTTTTATGGGTTGATATACTCAATTCACTATAAACAATGCTCTGATACCAATCTGTCACACCCTAAAACCGGAACGGCGGAAACATTCGGGGGCGAAGGACGTCAAGTACAGTATCACAACAATGCATAAAAGTAAAAAAGCAACAACATCATCCATTGCATTAATAGTATTAATTTTAATACAAGTGTGTTATTAAGTTTATAAGACACCAAAATGTATGATCAAAATAAAAGATGAGTCTTGAATGTGCTCCATCTTCTCAAAACCTGGCATCAGTACCTGTCTACTGATGACCTGAGAATACAAGTTATTTTGAAAGCGTGGATCAACATTTAAGCTGGTGAGTTCATAAGTATTTAAGTGTCATTGCTTATATGAATGTGTTTGTAGTAAATGTTGGTATATGTTTGTAATTGTTTTGTAAATGTTTGCATCTCCTAGAAAATCCTATATTTTCTACTAAAAGTAGCCTTCTACCAAGACCCAAATGTTATGTATGTTCTTCGTTTGTAAAAGTGTGTAATTTACCCCAAAGATAGACTATCATTTACCAGAAATATAGTTTACATTACTGTTTATGTGAGTAGCTCACTATTTGAATGTAATGGGAAAATAATATTGATGTACTTGTAGTATTAGTATATAACTACTACCATTGTACTAACTACCTTAAAACCATTATTTTTAATTAAGGAAAAATGTGATATAGTTGTAACCATGCTTGATCGACTAGTAGAAACACGACGCTCTAAGGCATCGAAAATGGTATGACATTAGTCACCCGTAGACCTGCATGTCCCACTGTAGCTCGCAGCAAGGTGTAGGGTAGTCAGTCCCGTATAGATCTATACACCAATTCATGCTCTCCCTCCAGGAGACTCATAGTGTTCTATTATTTGTATGTTGTCTCTGTACTAGCATAGTGTTTTGTATGTTCTCTTTGTACTAGTATAGTGTATGTTTGTTTCTCATCATAGTGTATGTTTGTTTCTCATCATAGTATGTTCTCTTGTATAGTGTATTTGTATGTTCTCTTAGTTTCTCATCATAGTATGTTCATTCTATTTATCATAATAGTAAGTTTGTATTGACTCAGGCATGAACTGACTCTTGTATGTTTCATTGTACTAGAAGTAGTGAGTAGTGACTTCCTAAACTATACCTATTATAGTTTACTAGTAAGTTGTTTATATAAATGAACATGTTTGTACTCCTTTGCTACCCAACGGTATTGAACCGAATGTTTGAACTTTAATATCCATATACATACACATAATATATAACTAAGATTCAAACGACCGTCGGACAAACAACTGAATACCCTAAGTCCACAACCAAACAAGGAACACGAAGTAAGGCGAGTTATCAGCCCTAAGTCCTTTCAATCCTACTTATATAACTATATATATATATATATATATATATATATATATATATATATATATATATATATGATTTTGACAATATATAAGTTTGAAAGAGTTAAGTAGTTTTGCATGTAAAAGAGTTGGTAAAAGGATTTGAAGCAGTTTGTTTGATAACACAGTTTGACATATAGTAAATCCATCTGTTTTCATAGTTATTAATCACATGTGATTGATATAATAACTATAATGTTTCTACTTGTATTCCCCCCCCCCCTCCCCCCCCCCCCCCCCATAAAAGCATTTAAAATCATTTAAGAGATAAGTTAAGGGGTATGAACTCACCTGCAGTGAGTAATACGAATGAAAGATCGGGTCGTAGGATGCTAAGTGCTAAGTGTAGACTTGAGTACAACGGATCCTAATGAACATATACTGGCACATATATGAATATAATTAGTCTATATACCACCAATCATGGAATGAAAACACCCTAGGACTTAGAAAACACTTAGATTTAAGTGTTAGAAGCATCAAAAGTCTCCTGGAATGGGTGTATAGTCGTACAGGGTCGTGTGCGGCCACCTGGTTTGCTGCCCATTGGGTGTGCGGCCAGGTGTGTGTGTTTAGGGAGTGTGCGGCTGCACACTCCTAGGGGAAATGGTCAAAAACATGTTTCTAAGGTCATATCTTGTGTCCCTTAAGTGTGTTTGATCGTTTTCTAGCACACTCCTTGAAGATCATGTTCTGGACGTTTTCTAAGGCTCAAATATAGCTAATAACATGTAGGAGTAAGGTACTTATGATGTAGAAGCATATAGGGGTGTTTAGAGCCCAAGAACTTAGCAGGTGTTCTTGGTGTTTTTGAAAAACACTTGAAGATCTAAACAAAATGAGTAGTTTCATGGATGAAATTATGTATTGTTACTAGGAAGTGTAATGAATCAACTAAACATAAGGAGAAACACTTACAACTTGAAGATCTTTAAGAAAATTCGGATGATAGTTGAGATAAAAGTGTGTTCTTGGCTTAGGAATGTCAAAAGGGTGAAAGGAAAGCTGAGTTATAACCTTATGCACATGTGTGTGCTTCCAGGAGGGTGTGTGCGGCCGTACACTCCTAATGTGGGAGTGTTTGGCCACTTTTTACGTATAGTGAACTTGCATAACACAAATCCAAACTTCTAACTTGCAACTACTAGGTTTAGAACCCTCAAATGACTCAAAACAAAGCTAGAAAATAGCAAAAACGAGTCTAAATTTAATTCATTTGAATAATAGCACTAGATGGAAATTTCGGGTTGTCACACGGCGGTGGTAATGACAGACGGTGGTGGTGGCGGTGGCAATTGTGCAGAAGTGGTGATGGCAGCGACAGTAATGGTGATGGGGTAGTGGTGGTGGTGATGGTGATAGTAGGTCGGTGATTGTGGATGTGGTATTGGGTGAGTGGGTGTGTAGGTGTGAGTGGGGGTTGGGTTTGGGGTGGGTTTATATTTGGGTAGGTGGATGGGTGGGTTTATGGCGATGTGGGTGTGTCTGTTTCCCAGGGGGGGTGTGTGTTTGCAAGGTGGGGGTTGGGGTAGGTGTGTGTTTTTAGTGGTGGGGGTGGGTGTGGGTGGGTGTTTGTGCTTGTGTGTGTGTGTTTGTGGGGCGTAGGTGTAGGTGTGGGTTGGGGTAGGTGTGTGTTCATGGGGGTGGGGGTGGGTGGGGTGAGGGTGGTGGTGGTTGTGTGTTTGTAGGGGTAGGGTGGGGGTGGGTAGGTGTTTGTGGTTGTGTGTGTGTGGTTGTGTTTGTGGGGGTGTGGATGTAGGTGGGGTTTCAGGTAGGTGTGTGTTTGTGGGGGTGGGGATGGGTGTGTGTTTGTGGTTGTCTGTGTGTGTGTTTGTGGGGGTTTGGGTGTAGGTGTGGGTTGGGGTAAGTGTGTGTTTGAGGGGGTGGGTGTGGGGGTGGGGGTGGGGTGTTTGTGTTTGTGGGGATGTGGGTGTAGGTGGGGGTTGGGGTAGGTGTGTGTTTGTGGGGGTGGGGTGGGTTTGTGTTTGTGGTTGTGTGTGTGTGTGTGTGTATGTTTGTGGGGGTGTGGGTGTGGATTGGGGTAGGTGTGTTTATGGGGGTGGGGTGGGGGTGGGTGTAGGTGTGTGTTGGTGGTTGTGTGTGTGTGTAGGGATGTGGGTGTATGTGGGGGTTGAGGTAGGTATGTGTTTGTGGGGATGGGGGTGGATGTGTGTTTGTGTGTTTGTAGGGGTGGGCTTAGGAGTGGGTGTGTGTACGTAGGTAGGGGTGTGGTGGGGTGGGGGTGTTAAGGTGGAGATATATAGAGGTAGGAATGGGTGTGTTTATATTTTAGAAAAAAAATTGGAATTAGAAAAATATGGAAAACAATGATTATTAGTTTTCCAAAAATTTCCAACTTCTTTGTAATTTTAGAATACAGAAAATTTTCATTTTCCGTGAAATTTTTTAAAAAATAGACGAACTAAACGCGTTTGCAAAATTCTCTTTTTTCTTGGAAAAAATTTCCAGAAATCTGCTAATTTTTCCGCAACTAAACGCGCCATACCTAACCACACCTACCCACTTTTAGTTGCGGAAAAATGGTAATTTTTCGTTTTCTAAAATTACAAAGAAGTTGGAAAATTTTGGAAAACCGATAATCATTGTTTTCCTTTTTTTCTAATTCCAAAATTTTTCTAAAATATAAACACACACCCACTCCCACCTCTACCTACCCCTACCTTAACACCCCCAACCCACCTCACCCACCCACTCCCAAGCCCACTTCTACCCCCAAACCCCACAAACACACACACACACACACACACACTCCCACAAACACAAACATAAACACACACACACCCACACCCATACACACATCCACCCCCACAAATGCACATACACACACACCCCCACACATACAGCCACAAACACACTCCTATACCCAGCCCCACATCCACCCCACAAACACACATACACACACCCACAAACACACATACACACAAACCTCCCCCCCCCCCCCCCACACACACACACACACACCCCTACCCCTACCTACCCACATACACACACACCCATACTCACCCACACCCCATAAACACACACACACACACACATACCTACCTCTCCACCCCCAACACACACGCACACTCAACCACACACACACACTCATTAACACACACACACACATACACACACAAACACACAAACACACACACCCCCACACCCACACCCACAAACACACACACACAAACACCCACCCAACACTACTACTACAATCACCAACCTACCACCACCACCACCACCTCCGCCGCCGTCATCACCACCACTACCTCATCACCACCACCTTCACCGCCGCCATCACCACCACTGCTAAAATTATCACCGCCACCACCACCATCGCCGTCGCCACCACCCCCCACCCTACCGGTGCTATCTTCTAAAAATGAAAAGTGATAGAAAAATACACATCTAAACATGTTTTCTAATTTTCTAAAACTGAAAATAAAAAATGAAGAAGTTTTAACTAAACGTATTTTCTAAATTTTCCAATGAAAACTAAAAACAAAAAACAATAACTGAAAAGGGAAAACGAAAAACGGAAAATGAAAATTGTTTTTCCGTACAACCTAAGATTTTCATATTCTTCATTTTTTTTAGTTTTTATTGTCATTGCCGTTCATCAATTGAGTATTTGGTACTAAACTACATATTTATGAAAATTACTTAGTAAACAACTAAAATAAAAAATAACTCAAAAGTCTTCGCCTATATATTCAAAGCTTAGGAGGGATTGCTAATATGAAAAGGTCAAAAAGAAATACATGACTAAGCTGCAAACAAGATTTATAAAAGCTATCATTCATGTATTCTACAATCTTTTAATTTAGTAACCCATTAATAAGAATCATATATTACAACTAGTAAACTGCTTGCGATTGAACCTAAATAGGACAAAAGAAACCCCTACGGTAAAATAGTATATATATATATATATATATATATATATATATATATATATATATATATATATATATATATATATATATATATATATATATATATATGCTAGCCATCTACCCGCGCAATGCAACGAGCGGCAATAACTTTGTTTCAACAATTAGTTTAATTTCGGTAAATAGTTTTTAAACGAAAGTTAAAAACTTCAATAAATAGATTTCTTGCGACGATTTGTTTCATTTTCACTTTATATTAACAACCTATATTAATAACTAACTTGTATTTTATGTATTTTGTATAATAAAGATAAATATTATAGTCAATATTATTTGACATATTTTAATTTATTATTCACGTATTAACCTCAATAATAAAAGTGGAATTGTAACCTTCAATTTTAAAATTTGAATCGCCGTCTAGGGTTTTCAATTTTCCACAATATATGGGACTTGTTTTTATTTAGTATAATAGACAAAGATTTATTAACTTTATTTTAAGCATAATATATTTTTATTTTGAATCATTGCCTATGTTTTCCACTTAAATATGGTTAAGTTATAAATTTAATATTATTTTATTGGTTGTTACTTGTACTATTGGCTAAATCGTTTGGACGTCTTAAAAAAATAATATTATTATATTGATGTTATTTTTAGAAACAGTAAGATTTCCTTTATAATGTATTATATATTTTCTAAATTTTTTAATGAAAACTAAAAACAAAAAACAATAACTGGAAAGGGAAAACGAAAAACGGAAAACGGAAAATGAAAATTGTTTTTCCGTAATTAAATCAAACCTAAGATTTTCATATTCTTCATTTTTTTTTTTTGTTTTTATTGTCATTGCCGTTCATCAATTGAGTATTTGGTACTAAACTACATATTTATGAAAATTACTTAGTAAACAACTAAAATAAAAAATAACTCAAAAGTCTTCGCCTATATATTCAAAGCTTAGGAGGGATTGCTAATATGAAAAGGTCAAAAAGAAATACATGACTAAGCTGCAAACAAGATTTATAAAAGCTATCATTCATGTATTCTACAATCTTTTAATTTAGTAACCCATTAATAAGAATCATATATTACAACTAGTAAACTGCTTGCGATTGAACCTAAATAGGACAAAAGAAACCCCTACGGTAAAATAGTATATATATATATATATATATATATATATATATATATATATATATATATATATATATATATATATATATATATATATATATATATATATATATATATATATATATATATATATATATATATATATGCTAGCCATCTACCCGCGCAATACGACGGGCGGCAATAACTTTGTTTCAACAATTAGTTTCATTTCGGTGAATAGTTTTTAAACGAAAGTTAAAAACTTCAATAAATAGATTTCTTGCGACGATTTGTTTCATTTTCACTTTATATTAATAATCTATATTAATAACTAACTTGTATTTTGTGTATTTTGTATAATAAAGATAAATATTATAGTCAATATTATTTGACATATTTTAATTTATTATTCACGTACTAACCTCAATAATAAAAGCGGAATTGTAACCTTCAATTTTAAAATTTGAATTGCCGTCTAGGGTTTCCAGTTTTCTACAATATATGGGACGTGTTTTTATTTAGTATAATAGACAAAGATTTATTAACTTTATTTTAGGTATAATATATTTTTAGTTTGAATCATTGCCTATCTTTTCTACCTAAATAGGGTTAAGTTATAAATTTAATATTATTTTATTGGTTGTTACTTGTACTATTGGTTAAATCGTTTGGACGTCTAAAAAAATAATATTATTATATTGATGTTATTATTAGAAACAGTAAGATTTCCTTTATAATGTATTATATATATATATATATATATATATATATATATATATATATATATATATATATATATATATATATAGGGGTTAAGTTCATATGAGACGGTGTAATTAATGAGACCGTGAGACGCAATCCTAGTCACTCATTTGGTAGATAAAAAAAACATTTTTAAAATGCAAAATAATTGAAAATTTTTGAATTTTTTTTTTCAAATATTATTTTCGGAATTTATATTTTCCAAAAAAAATAAAAAAAATACCAAAAATAATAAATAAATAAATAAATAAAATACATTTTTTATATATTTTAGTAGAATATTAGAATATTCTACATATCTGACAAATCTAGTAAAATATTCTAACATTCTAAAAATCACATTAGAATATTTACAATTAGAATATTTCACGTATTTTTTAAAAAAAAAAAACGGTAATTTTTTTATTCTTTTTTATTTTTTTATTTTTTTTAGGTAGTTAAAGTTCCAAAAATAATAATTAAAAAAAAAGAATTTTTGGATTTTTCCTTTTATTTTGCATTATAAAATTATTTTTAAATTTGGTTTCAAGGTCTCACAAAATTAGCATGGTCTCAAATGAACTTAAACATATATATAAGTGTATTCTATCCTAGAGAGTCATAAAGTATGAGTCTTGGGGGTGTAGGTGAAGCATGGCTGTCATAAACTCGAGTTTGGAGTGTTTTTGGCCTAGATCTCCTTAGCTACACGTAAAGTTTGCACCTTTACGTGAGGGATAGGCTTTGGAGGAGTGGATCTACAGTTTGGAGTCCCTGCATGACTCAAAAAGTCTCTGAATGTTCGAAGGACTGAATAAACTCGGTAAGTCCTTCGAGTGGACTCGGCGAGTAGTATGAAGATTAGGAGGAACTCGACGAGTTGGATGAACAACTCGACGAGTCTGTTGAATATTGCCTTGGACTCTGCGAGTCTGTTGTTGGACTCAGAGAGTCAAGTTGTGAAACCCCAAACCCTTCGAGTTAAGACTCGAATCAGTAAGTTGAGTGGAGACTCGGTGAGTTGGACAGGTCAGGACTCGGAAATCGGTAGACTCGGCGAGTCAGGGGCTGACTCGGCGAGTCAAGTCGCGAATGGAAGGATTATGAGCCTAGGAACTCGGCGAGTCAGTAAGCAGACTCGGTGAGTAGGGTTGACCTGGAAGGTTGACTTTGACCAGGACTTTGACTTTGACCATAGTGGACTTAGCTGACTTTCGGAGGACAGTTAGACTAAGTGTTATATTTATATTTGTAGCTCGGGTAGCTAGTGGAGCAGCAGTTCAAAGAGAGTTGTCATACAGCGGCCAAAGGGATTACCAGCAAGTCCAGCAGTACCAGGTGAGTTTCCCTTTGTGTGAATGGGTCTAAGGCCACAATGCCTGCCCATGTAGATATGAGTAGGAAGACCCAGGGGTTAGCCCTAGGCACTGTATTCTAGTATGATATTTCGGACCAAGGTCCATTAATAGCGGGCGGGTGCCCAAGGAATGTTTTGCATGATAGAGTATACTTGTCTGCGTGATACTTGTAGGTGCCTGGTAGGGAGGTGAGTGTAGGCGAGGTGCCGTATCTCACCCATAGCAGAGTGTGGACGGTGTTCCACATCTCATTAGCAGCAGAACAGGGGCGAGGCCCAAGTTAGGGAAAGAGTGAGTGTGGGTTGGGCCCGTATCTCACTATCACTAGGAGCATGGATGGGGTTCCATGACTCATCGGTAGCAGGACATTGGCGAGGCCCAAGATAGGCGAGGCCTTAGGACAGGATCCACTAGTATATGTTTAGCTTACGTGTTGTGATATGTTTATGTGCTATTATATGTTAGGGGGCGAGGCCCAGTGACAGAAGAGGCCTAAGTGAAACAGATCTGTATCCGAGCGGGGCTCGAAGCCAGGCGGGGCCTGGAGCGGCAGGGCCGTTGTAGCGGGCGAGGCCCGAAATAGCGGGTGTGGCCCAGTATGTGCTGTATCTGTTGATGTAGGGTATGTGGTAGGTTGGGGAACTCACTAAGCTTCGTGCTTACAGTTTTCAATTTGGTTTCAGGTACTTTCGGTAGCGGAAGGACGAGCTCGAGGTGATCGCATGGCACACACCATTGATTAGTCAGCCTGGGATGTTTTACTCTGATAATGAAAATATGTTTTGGAAATGATACTCTGAATTCATGTTATGACTTATGATATGTTTTATGAATGTGGCTTTGGTAATGATTTAAATAAAAAATTTCGGTACGGATTTTTGGGACGTTACAAGTTGGTATAAGAGCCTTGGTTTGAGGGATTCGGACATACTCTCGTGTGTGTCTGAACTCAAACTAAGGGATTGGTCTAAAAGTTTTCAAAATGAAAAGACAGTTTTGTAAAAAGAGTTTTTTTTGAAATGAAACAGTTCTAGAAAGGTGAAAAAGAATTCAGAAAGAAAAGAATTTGATAAGAGAAAAGGGTGTGGTGCATGCAATCAGCCGAGCTCAAGTAAGTACCCCAAAATACCCATACAAGTTTATGTTATGTTTATCAGTTGTAGAATAGCATGCTAGATTAGGACTAAGGATCTAGGGAGGATGCTTTATGTGCCTGTTATATGTGCTTTGAGTTGCATGATAGTGTTGATTAGACAGTAGTAGGATAGCCTGTTTAGGTTATGCCTGAGTTTATGAGCTTATGTTGCATGCTAGTACAGATTCTTAATATGAGGTTATGATTGCTTGAGTATGTTATGGTTAGATTTTCCCTTGTCTGAATGCTGCTTGCTTTAGGCATTGTGCGATTCTGAGTGATGGGAATTAGCCATTAGGTGAATACGTCATGTCACATGTGATTAGGGTTGAATAATCTCAGAGTACTGGATTTGGCCCTATTGCGCAGTTCTTGTGTGAGTCCAACCGTTGTAGAGACGAGTCTTTTACTCGAAGGATTATCTGAGCCTCGTCACATGTGATGGTATTCAAGTAACGGCTAATTGGCATTAGAAGGAGACCTTCAGCAGCTGAGGACTGGTTTGGGTCGGAGGTTTCCCTAGGGTAAGCCTAGGATGAGTATAGAGCTGGGAGCAATAGCAGTAGTGTAAGGGACTTGGTGGAACCGAGGTAACTCTTGAGGAAAGTACGGATAGATGTGGAAGTTAGTATGGACCCGTACTACTGAAAGCAGAGGATCCGTACCCGATTCAAGAGGGACCGGAGTAAAACCAGGAAACTTGTAGTGTGTGTATGATCCCTCAGCAGTGATGAGTATTCTGATAGTTATTGCGATATGTTTTTAGCATGGTGACATTGCGCGAGAGACCAGTGGGCGGATCAGGCGCCGGAGAGGGATCAGGCTTGAGTTCAGGGGTCGAGCAGTTCGAGGAGCGTATGAGAGAGTTTATATCAGCAGAGGTTACGCACATCATACTAGACCAGACTCCTGTGATTTTTGGCACAGTCAAGGAGGGTATACTGGATATTTTAGATGAGAGGATGGGACCCATCCGTACAGAGATGATGGCTTTGATGGAAGCTCGTACTTTGACATTCCAAGAGTTTAGAGCTTGCGGAGCGCCAGATTATCATGGGGCTAGGGACCCCATTACTAGCAGCAGGTGGTTGGCCGATGTTGCCAACGCGTTCCGTACGAGCAGGTGTCCTGAGGGGGACAAGGTTAGAATGGCCTCCTGTCTTCTGAAGGACAAAGCGAGGGATTGGTGGGAGGAGGTTGGTCACGCCATTGGTGATGATGTCGCGTTGGGCACGATGACATGGAGCAATTTCTCAGCCAGGTTCAGGGTTGAGTTTTTGCCGATTATTGAGGTGCAGCAGCTGGCACGGGAGTTTCAGGATTTGATGCAGACTACTGAGACTGTGGCGGAGATCACCGCCAAGTTCAGGGAGAGGGCCCTCCTTGTTCCGCAGTATGTCGCGGACGAGGAGATGAAGAAAGCCCGATATCACGAGATTTTAAGGGACGACATCAGGCAGTTGATGAGCAGGTCCAACTTCAAAACGTTGGAGGATATGATCACACGAGCTAGAGAAAGGGAGATTGATTTGGAGTAGATCCGGAAGAGGAAGCCGGATGAGGTTCAGGCAGTCACGGGTTCGGGCAAAAGGCCCAAGGGGTCAGATTCGAGATCGAGGGATTACCAGAGCCGCGGCCGATGCAGGAGGTGCGGCAGGACGCAAAAGGGTGTGTGCAGGAGTGGTAGTGTTGGAGATTCGGGCTGCTTTAAGTGCTGCCGGACTGGTCATTTTAGCAGGGCTTGTACTGCTACCACCACATAGGGATCAGACCTAATATGTTTTCACTACAGTCAACGGGGCCACAAGAAGGCCCAGTGCCCCAGTTTGTTTTCGGCAGGACGGGTGATAGCAGCTGCCCCTGCAACTTTGAGGATCACAGACGGCCGCCAGGGCCGATTAGAGGCGCCTGCGGTAGGAGGCAGGGCTTTTC
Source organism: Lactuca saligna (assembly GCF_052625555.1). Lineage (NCBI taxonomy): Eukaryota > Viridiplantae > Streptophyta > Magnoliopsida > Asterales > Asteraceae > Lactuca > Lactuca saligna. Next base: position 89,702,315 of record NC_136418.1, read on the forward strand.
AGATGACTACCGTGGAAGCGCGAGCAGCGCCGGACGTTGCAGGTGTGTGTCTTTCACTTCTCTGTTAATTTTCTTTTGTTCATGGTTATATTGTTATGGTTTAGCATCGTTATGGATATAAGTATTTTAGAATAGTGTGGCTTGCTTGTGATTTAGTTATATGCCATCTGCATGCCTGGGTTAGTATAGTGGTAGTTAGGGGTTGTGCCCTATTGGAGTGAGTCACCTAGAATGCAGTAGCTATAACATGCTTATGTGGGACTCAGTAGTGTCCCGCTAGATTCAGGAAGGTGTTATCAGGTAACGGATTTGTTAGATCCCTAGTTGTGGCAAGCTTGGGTTGTCAGCAGATCGATTTCGGAATAGTAAAGAAGATTGGGAATTTTTCTCAAGCATTGAGCAGCGAGGTATAAGCAGGATCCAAGTGGGGGAGAACCCTCCGAGCGTACAAGGGTATGAGCACGCAGATCCAGAATGAGTATATGGCCGCAGAGAAGGAATGGAAGTGGCACATCGATTGATGGGCTGAAGAGTTTAGGGTTGGGAGTTTGAGAAACTCCCCATCGGTTAGTAAGTGGTTGGGAATTCATGTTGGAGGATCGCCTGTAGGACTTGAAAGAGTTGGAATGAGGATCTTGAGAACGGTTAGCATGGGATGCTTTCGTGATAGTGGTTAGTGGCAGAGATAGCATGTAGAGCATGGTAGAGCGGCGGGAGGGCCGCAATATTTATCCAGCAGTGAGTTAGTGGTGGAAAGTGTTGTAAGACTACGGGGTAGCCATAGCATTCACTAGCAGTCAGTGGTGGAAAGTGTTGAAAGACTACGCGACAGCTATAGCATTTACTAGCAGTCAGTGGTGGAAGTGTTGTAAGACTACGGGGTAGCCGTAGCATTCACTAGCGGTCAGTGGTGGAAGGACTACGGGTAAGCCGTAGCGTTCCTTAGTAGCTTCGTTAGCGGAGTTGGGGCGAGGCCCTTATCTCCTAGTGATCAGGTAGGGATCAAGAATGAGTAGTGGCTGAGAATAGTAGGGAGCTTGCCTGTATAGCCCTAGAGAGGTGAGACCTTGGGAGAGGCCGCTCCAGGATGTAGTTGGGTGGGACCCATAGGCAAGGACCGTAGGTGAGTAGTAGTGTAGATGAGACCTGAGAGTAGGGTTGCTCAGTAGTATGGTTCGGGTGAGACCCATGGGCGAGGCCCGTGAGTTTGTAGTAGCACAGGTGGGACCTGGTTAGGACCTTAGGGTCCAGTTAGGGGATCGAGGATCCCAGGTTTAGTAGCACCAGAGCGGCTGAGTAGATGGAGCAGTATTTTGTAGCTGAGGTTTCCTCGGTAATCGCTGGGAGTGACTAGAAGTTTGTGTTGGGGCTAGCAACCGGTGGGAGCCGGTAATCCAGATATTGATAGATCAGTAGGGACCAGGGTGGTCTCGTTTCATCCGGAAAGCAGATAAGGGACAACAAAAATTTTCAGTCAGTAGCAGTGATGGCAATCAGTCTATGGTGGAATTCGGTTAGTTGATCGAGTGGTGCTCAGCACCAAGTTATAGTAGTGAGAAGTGTCCAGTGGATGCTGGCGGTAATGACCCGTACTGGAAGTAGCAGGGGCAATGGAGTTGGTGAAGGATAGGACCTTCACAGTGGCAGAGGAAGTAGTTAGTTATGGAACGTTGCCTTTGGGAGATCAGAAAGCGCACAAGGAAAGAGAGGGTGAACCCCTATGGGTTCAGTTTCAGTACTCAGGGAGTACTAGATGGATTGTCAGTCGAGTAAGTTGTGTTCCCAGAATGTTCAGGGTCAGGGTTGACCCGAGTTTATTTTCCGCAAGGATTAATGTTAGTCAGAATGACCGGGCGGAAGGCCAGCGAAAGTGGTCATCGAATGTTAGGTCTACCAAGCAGAGTGTTGAAAGCAGATTGTAGAGCGATTGGCCATAGAAAAACTTTGAGGACGAAGTTTAGTTTAAGTAGGGGAGAGTCGTAACACCCATAATCAGAAAGACCAAGAAAGGAAAGGAAAACCCTAAGTCAAAGGGTCAACTCGTCGAGTCCAGGGAGGAACTCGGCGAGTCGGAGCGGGATCTGTGGGATCGATTAAGTAGCCGACTCGACGAGTCAGCAAAGAGGACCGACGAGTCCTGTCTGAAGAGGGAAACCCTAAATCCGGGACTTTGGGCACTATTTAAGCGTCTTATTCTCTTCATTAGGGTTCCTTGGAGACTCTCTCATCCAGAAACTAAAACCCTCAGCCTCCATTGTTGCATATTCAAGTCTCTTGCCATTTTGGGTGACTTGAAGGAAGAAGGAAGGAAGGAATCTTTAGGGCATCAAGGATTGGATTTAGATCCAGAGTTTGGGTCACCTGTTTCAGAGTTATTGAAGGTATTAAGTCGTTATTTTCACCCTTCTTCATCTAGATCTACCTTGGTTATGAGTTTTGGGGCTTTTATGACATGTCCTTGAACCATTTCGAGTTAGAGCCCAAATCTGAAGTTGCTACTTCAGATCTAAGTGTATTCTGTCCTAGAGAGTCATAAAGTATGAGTCTTGGGGGTGTAGGTGAAGCATGGTTGTCTTAAACCCGATTTTGGAGTATTTTTGGCCTAGATCTCCTTAGCTACACGTAAAGTTTGCACCTTTACGTGAGGGATAGGCTTTGGAGGAGTGGATCTACAATTTGGAGTCCCTGCATGACTCAAAAAGCCTCTGAATGTTCGAAGGACTGAATAAACTCGGTAAGTCCTTCGAGTGGACTCGGCGAGTAGTATGAAGATTAGGACGAACTCGACAAGTTGGATGAACAACTCGATGAGTTTGTTGAAGATTTCCTTGGACTCGGCGAGTCTATTCTTGGACTCGGAGAGTCAATTCGTGAAACCCCAAACCCTTCGAGTTAAGACTCGAATCAGTAAGTTGAGTGGAGACTCGGTGAGTTGGACAGGTCAGGACTCGGAAATTGGTAGACTCGGCGAGTCGAGTCGCGAATGGAAGGATTCTGAGCCTAGGAACTCGGCGAGTTAGTAAGCAGACTCGGCGAGTAGGGTTGACCTGGAAGGTTGACTTTGACCAGGACTTTGACTTTGACCAGAGTGGACTTAGCTGACTTTCGGAGGACAGTTAAACTAAGAGTTATATTGATATGGGTAGCTCGGGGAGCTAGTGGAGCAGCAGTTCAGAGAGAGTTGTCATACAGCGGCCAGAGGGATTACCAACAAGTCCAACAGTACCAGGTGAGTTTCCCTTTGTGTGAATGGGTCTAAGGCCACAATGTCGGCCCATGTAGATATGAGTAGGAAGACTTAGGGGTTAGCCCTAGGCACTGTATGCCAGTATGATATTTCGGACCAAGATCCATTGATAGCGGGCGGGTGCCCAAGGAATGTTTTGCATGATAGAGTATACTTGTTGTCTGCTTGATACTTGTAGGTGCCTGGTAGGGAGGTGAGTGTGGGCGAGGTCCCGTATCTCACCCACAGCAGAGTGTGGACGGTGTTCCACATCTCATTAGCAGTAGAACAGGGGCGAGGCCCTAGTTAGGGAAAGAGTGAGTGCGGGTTGGGCCCGTATCTCACTATCAGTAGGAGCGTGGACGGGGTTCCATGACTCATCAGTAGCAGGACAGGGGCGAGGCCCAAGATAGGCGAGGCCTTAGGACAAGATCCACTAGTATATGTTTAGCTTATGTGTTGTGATATGTTTATGTGCTATTATATGTTAGCGGGCGAGGCCTAAGTGAAACAGATCTGTATCCGAGCAAGGCTGGAACCCAGGCGGGGCCTGGAGCGGCGGGGCCGTTGTAGCGAGCAAGGCCCGAGGTAGCGCGCGAGACCCGAAATAGCGGGCGTGGCCCAGTATGTGTTGTATGTGTTGATGCAGGGTATGTGGTAGGTTGGGGAACTCACTAAGCGTCGTGCTTACGGTTTTCAGTTTTGGTTTCAGGTACTTCCGGTAGCGGAGGGAAGAGCTCGGGGTGATCGCATGGCACACACCATTGATTAGTCTGCCTGGGATGTTTTACTCTGTTAATGAAAATATGTTTTGGAAATAATACTCTGAATTCATGTTATGACTTATGATATGTTTTATGAATGTGGCTTTGGTAATGATTTAAAGAAAAAATTTCGGTACGGATTTTTGGGACGTTACAATTTCAATTTAAAGTAAAAAACGATTTCAGTGAAATCTATTTAAAAAAAAATACAATCTGTTGATTTCGAAATTAACTAATAATGATTTCATTCAAATTAGAATTCAATTCAGGGAGTCATTGATTTCATTCAAATTGGAATTCAAGTCAGGGAGTCATTGATTTCTTTCAAATTGGAGTTCAATTCAGGGATTCATTCAAATTAGGTTTGATCAGATGTTCAAAAACTACAAATCCCAGTGTCCCCTGTTTTTTCTTTCCAAAGCACTTCCAAGTAAGTCATTAATCTCGTGTTTTATGACCTATATTATGTGTATTTGGTTAGTAAGTATCAGTCGTATTAATTTCCCAATGTATTTAAATTTTGCAGTTCTTTATTCTCGGTTCTCATTTGTGTTTAAAATTGAAATTTGGCTGCCACTATGTGTTTTAATCGAAAGTATGATGCTACAAAACTACAAATTCCCCGTGTTTTGGTTAACAGTACTTCCAATTAGTTTTTCTAAAACTGACATTGATATGATTATTAAAGTTTTTCAGAATTTAATATTTAATATTATTGTTTATAGTGTTCTTTATTACCTAATGAATCTTTATTTCTTCATGGATTTTAAAAGTGATGTTGTTGTTTTTAGACACTGCCATTGGTTGTAATTGTGTTGTTTTAATTATGTATAATGTTTCCATTATATTCAATATAAAACAATTTTTTGTTAATCTTTTATTTGGAAATATGCATCGTTGTCTATTGCAGGCAGGCCATAATGAGTGAAGCCGAAGCAAGTAATCAAGCTATAGAACCATATATAACCGAAGATATTGAGACAAATGATTATGTTGAATGAATGTGAAAATATAAACAATATCGGTGTGAACATTGAATTTGATGAAGATGATGTTAATGATGCTAATGATGAAAGGATATTGGGAAAGGTTTTTGATACACCCGATGATTCCTATACATTTTATGATGATTATTCATTTATGCATGGCTTTGATATACGTAGAGATGACACAATTAAAAATCCTAAAACAAATGAGCTTTTTCAGAAGATATATGTATGCAACAAAGAAGGCTTCAAAAGGATGGACAAAGATGCTTCAAGTGAAAATGAGAAAAAACGTCGTAGAGATGTTAGAACCGGATGTCAAGCAAAGCTTCGAATAATAAGACAGGAGGATGGGAAATGGTTGGTGGACTCGTTTAATGACACATACAATCACGACTTGACCGTGACACCTACAAAGGTGATAAAACATCGATCTCATAGCAATTTCCACCGTTCAATAGTATTTTGTGAAAAAACGATATTATGATGGTACTTTGTGAAAAAATAGAAGTATGATGGTTTTTTGTGAAAAAAATAAAATTATAAGGGTATTTTGTGAAGAAAACGAAATTATGAGGGTACTTTGTGAAAAAAACGGAAGTATGATGGTTTTTTGTGAAAAAAACGAAATTATAAGGGTATTTTGTGAAAAAAAATGAAATTATGAGGGTACTTTGTGAAAAAAAACAGAAGTATGATGGTTTTTTTTTTGAAAAAAACGAAATTATAAGGGTATTTTGTGAAAAAAAAAACAAAATTATGAGGGTACTTTGTGAAAAAATGGAAGTATCATGGTTTTTTGTGAAAAAAAACGAAATTATAAGGGCATTTTGTGAAGAAAAAAAACGAAATTATGAGCGTACTTTGTGAAAAAACCGGAAGTATCATGGTTTTTTGTGAAAAAACAATATTATAAGGGTATTTTGTGAAAAAAAAACGAATGTACGATGGTATTTTGTGAAAAAACAAAATTATGAGGGTATTTTGTGAATAAAAACGGAAGTATAATGTTATTTTGTGGAAAAACAAAATTATGAGGGTATTTTGTGAAAAAAAACGGAAGTATAATGGTATCTTGTGAAAAAAAACAAAAGTATGAGGATATTTTGTGAAAAAAATGAAAGTATAATGTTATTTTGTATTAAAAATGAAATTTATGTGCAATTTTGTGTTAAATATGAAAGTATGTTGTCATTTTGGTTAGTGTTATGTTAGTCTAGACATAAGTTTGATGGTTTTTAAAGTTCTTGGACGATTTTGCCCTTGTCCCAAAGATGTCAATCCTAAAGAACTTAAGGAAAGGGAAGTTCAAGTCACAAACAATACGACCAAAAACAAAAAAATCTCAATTGCTAATTTTGATTAAAAATGATAACTTTAAGTACATTTGTCATTTTGAAAAAAAAATTAGGATAAGTACATGCTATACAACAACCACATCTACAATTCTAGAGTTTCTACAATTCTTTGAATTCTTCAAGTTTCAAGAATACTTTGTTTTAAGAAATTCTAATCACGGACTCTATTGCAGCTACAAATACTTTATCATGAAGAGAAGACAAAGATTCCAACAAGGCTTTTCAAATTTTACTTTGGACAGAGTTTGTTTTTGTTAAAATCCTTTGATCCCAAATATTTTGGGCTCTTAACATGTCCATTATTATGGAAAAATGATTTCCAGATCATGGAACCTGCAACAAGGGTATTTCAGTCATTAGTTAGTAAGGATGTATATAGCTTATAAGGATAAGATTTATTACACGAAGGTATTTAAAGGAAAAAAATGAAATATTATCTTTTGTAATGAGAACTCAAACAAGTATGAGTGGCTTTGTTATGAATACTTATAAAAAGATAACAGATTTTAAAAATCTACAAAGAAAAAAAAAGGTTAAAAACAGGTGTACTATATAACAACATTTTTTGCATTAAAAATAATGCAAACACGTGATCTATTTCCAAACATATCCCATTTTTTAAGTAACTCCATTTTTAGTGCAAACAAATGATGAGTAACTCCATTTTCAATGCAAATAAATGAATTGGTGAAAAGTAGTGCTCCAGCTTTTAGTAATCTTGCTAGCCGTTACTCCATTTTTGTATTGAAAGTGGAGTTTGATTTAAGTATCTTAACACCTACAAGGTGAATCTAAAAATAAAAATAGTACAATACAATTTCTTTAAGATCATCTATAAGTAGTATAACTCAAACCATGTTGGCATTAACTATCTTCTATATCTTAATGCTGATATCAAATTGTTTAGCCTTGTAAGATGACCATGGTGATATTGATGCACCTATAGCATCCTCATCTTCCATCTCACCTCTTCATTTTTCTACTCCTGACCTAGAATCAACACATAAACTGATAATTTTCATTCAACATATACACCTACAGAAAGCACTTGAATATAAACTGAAAAAACAGTTAATGACTTGCAGGAATGAAGTATTAGAAAGACGAAAAAGGGTTAAAGTTGCGACCTTTTTGGCATGATGTTGGCCGATGAAATTTCAACAAAACTGAACACACATTGTTTTAACAATTTGATTCATACAAAAATGAAAAAAAAAGTGTATGATAGGAGATGACATTTTGTTGAACACTTGGTGTGCTTCTTTTAATATAGTTGTAAATGAAAAATCATGTGAGATTCACAAATCACAACTTAACATAAAAAATCTATTTCACATACTCAATCTCAATCATGAATCAATTTTGACTCCAAGTGAATAAGTCTCGATTCGTCAATGATCAAGCTTTCAGCCATAAGAAATCAAATAACTTTACAGTTCTACTTTTCTAAATATGTAGCTTCAGATTAAATCAAAAAGAAATTGGGAGATTGGGAGAACAAATTGAAAAAGGAATCGACTTACGATTAGGAGTCTTGAGAAAATGAATTCGTTTGATTTTTTATGACAAATGGAAGTTGTTCTCTACCTCTGTCGTTAGCGTGTAATCCATGTGTGCCATCTTTAGGGAAAATCCAACTGTTAGGAAGAATCGAAGGACTCACAAGAATCCAGTGAGTTGCGGCAAACGCCTATCTTCGTCACAGGAGTGAAAGAGAGTTAATCATGATCGATTTTGTCTTCTCAGTTGATATCCGATAAGGTATGAGGAGTTTATATGCGATAACGTATGAGGAAGAAAGTAAAGCACGGTTAACTTCAAACGACATCGGTAATTACTTTGGATACCTAATGTTATATACCCTACATTCACTTTTCCATATATATATATATATATATATATATATATATATATATATATATATATATATATATATATATATATATATATATAGGAATGATCATTTGAGAACTAATAGTTTTCCGAAAACCCGAGAACTAATTCTACACCATAAGATCAAAAAAATAAAGGGCTAAGATCCTTTATGGCAATTTTGTAAACAAATGAGAAAATAACACATTGGGGTATATTGATTTCTTTGATGCAGGGGTGTTATTGGAACTAACGGGGTGTTTGGCTTATCTTTTTTTAGAGGAAAAAATCCTTTTTGGAAAAGTTACAAAAAGTCAGGTTTTCCTGACTTTTCCAAAAAGTCAGTTTTTCTTATATCAAAAATCCAAAATTAGCTTTTAAAATCCTTTTACCAAACATCTTTTACATTTTATCTTTTCCAAAAAGGATTTTTGCCTCTCAAAAGGATAACCCAAACACCCCCTGAAAGCTTAAAGGTGTTGGACGTCATCAAAACTCTCTCTCTCTCTCTCTCTCTCTCTCTCTCTCTCCCCTGTATATTCATTCAACACTCTATTTTCTCTAATTCTCTCTCTAGAAATTCTTTTTGGATTTAAACATTTTTAACAACTAATAATTGGATGCACTGTAAGAATTGAGCAATATAATGATATATACATGTATGTGTGCCGATAGAGATCGAGATTGTGCGAAGCTCCTTTCTGGAAATCTGAAGAAATGCCGATAGATAGATATCAGATAAGAAAAGTGTACAGTTTGGTTGATCAATAGCTCTATAAAGTAGCAGATAAAGATGATCCTAAAGCTTTGCTTGAATGTCACAACTAGGAATTCTATGCTTTTGTAACAATAATGATGATAACATTTGTAACTAAAACTTGAAAGCATGCATGATGTTTATTCAGTGACAACAAAATTCCATCAAACACTCTATACAAACAATTCAAATAGTCAACAAAGGATTGGAAACCCTAAAAATCCCGGTTTAAGTCCAATATGGACTAGGATTTTCTTATTGGGCCTAATGGACCAATAAGTCTCCAATTTGTCTAGTTTAGGCTGAGAACTCTTAATTGGGCTCTAATTCAACCCACCTTCATGAGATTTAACATTTTGGGCCATATTGGGCCTAAAATGGAATAAACTACTCCACTAAGCCTTATTGGGCCATGACTAATCGAATTATCCCTAATGGGCCACATACCTATTCTATTATGCTAAATGGGTCGTGAACCATCCAAAGAAGCCCAATGGACCGAAAACCTCCTCTATGAACCTCATGATTTTGAACCAAGGTTAGAGGTGGGCCATGTTTCTTTTATTAAGCCCAACTCGACCCAACATCAAAAGAAAAAAAAAAGAGAATGGTGATAAGGGTGGACTTAGGAGGTGTCACCTCCATATTGTCCATCATGTATCCATGCAAGACTTACACTTCCCCATGCACCTATCAACTCACACCTCTCTCTTCTTCCCTCTCTTCTTATTGTCTTCGGCCGATAGCATCAACACACCCACACACATAATTCATTTTCAAACACTTCCAAATTCTCTGAAAAACACCTTCATTCATCCCTCAAAATTTCGAGAATTACAAGCATTCCAAGAAGGCTCTTCACTCATATCACAAATCTTTGAATCCATCTAAGCCAAAGTCCTCTCAAGAAGTTTTCTAGGGCCGAGAATCTCATCAACTTCTTCCATTTCTTCTTCAAAACCGTGAGCAACTAAGTAAGGTAACCGTTAGAATGAAGAATTATCAAGCGTGTTTCTGAAACGTCTTTTGTGTGATGTCAATCGATAAACAATTTATGTTTTGGATTATGGAATGTAAAAAATGTACTTGATGTGAACAATGATGGTTGTAATGTATAAATGCATGGTGATGTTTATGTTATGTTTCATGTATATTCATTGTGATGATATTTCAATTTAAGTCACACGAGCCCTCGGACGATCCTTGAGAGAGAATATACATGAAACATAACATAAACATCACCATGCATTATATTCACTTACAAAGTTGAAGATCAAGAAGAAATGTTGGATGATACTTGAGAGAGAATTGAGTTTTGGATCTTGAAAATGTGAAAAGTGGTAAATAATGACTAAGTGTCAAATTTATACCCCCTTTTAGGGTTACGGCCGTAAACACCTTTGTTTAGGCCGTAAACTCCAAACTCTTGGAGTTTTTGGGACATTATTGTTGCACAATAAACTCTAGGGCATCCTCTCTCCTGGTATCTCCTGAAGTACTAACCTTAAAACACTCAAACTTATTCCAAAAAGCCTGAAAGTTAGCAGAAACTGTTATGACTTCTATTGAATTGAATGGTTGTACTAAATAGAAATTTCGGGTTGTCACACAACCTGTCACACCCCCGAACCAGACGTTTATGTTATGTTTCATGTATATTCATTGTGATGTTTTTAAATGCTTTTATGGGGGGATACAAGTTGAATCATTTTAGTTATTATATCAATGACATGTGATTAATAACTACAAAACAAGTGGATTTCTTACTTTTCAAAGTGTGTTACCAAACTGTTTTACTTCAAAATGTTTTACAAATTCTATTTCATACCAAATGCTTTTATCAAACTCTTTTACATGTCAAATATTGTTACTTAAACTCTTTTACACTTATATTCTGCTAAATGTATATCTTTATAGATATAGTTATATAAGTAGGATTGAAAGGACTTAGAAAGGATAACTCACCTTACCTCTTGTTCCTCGTTTGGTTGTGGACTTAGGGTATCGGTTATTTGTCCGAAGATCGTTTGAATCCTAGTTATATATTATGTATATGTATACAGATATAAAAGTTCCTTCTTTCATCCAGTTCAATACCTTTGGGTAGCAAAGGCGTACATACAAGTTTATACATTCAAATCATATTACTAGTAAGCTACTATAGGTGTAGTTTAGGGAGTTACTAATACTATTACTAGAACAATGAAACATACAATGAGTCAGTTCATACATGAGTCAATACATGCTAGACAGAGAGAGAACACACAATACAACTAGAACATACCATACGTTACAATACATGCTAGACAGAGAGAGAACACACGATACAACTAGTACATTCAATACATATACAAGAATACTATTACATATATGTGAGCCACGTAACGAGGCATGGCATCACTTGTCAAAGCCCGTTTTGTATCCAGAATCTCCTTAAGTGGGGAGCATATGAGTTTGTGTACAGATCTATACTGGATTGACTATCCTACACGTTGTTGCTCGCTACAGTGGGACTTGCAAGTCTACGGGTGCCAAACGTCATTTCTTACGACATAGTACATCGTCGTTTTTTCTATAGTCGGTAGCAGGATACAGGCCGATCACATGATACTTTAAATTACAATTGGTTTAAGGTAGTTACTACAACAGTAGTTACCTAGTACAACACTACAGTACTATTTCATTTTCCCATTGCATTCGCTTTGTGATCTTCACACAATATTCAGTAATGTAAAACTATATTTTTGATATATGATAGTCAGAGTTGGGAAAATACACGCTCTTACAAGAGACACACTCACAGTTACTAGATGCCTTGGTAGATGGCTACTTTTAGTAGGAAACATAGGGTTTTCTAGGAGATCCAAAACTTTTACATACATACACATCACATACTTACAAGCACTTTCATACAAATACAAACATTAAAATACTTATGATCTCACCAGCTTTAAAGTTGATACTCGCTTTCAAAATAACTTGTATCCTCAAGTCACCAGTAGAAAGGTACCGGAGCCAGGTTTTTAAGAAGATGGAGCTCGTTCAAGAATCATCTTTTATTTTTATGTATATTTTTGGTGTCTATATAACTTGACAGAACACACTTGTATGAAATTATATTATTAATGCAATGGATGATGTTGTTTCTTGTTTACTACTATTCATTGTTGTGATACTATACATGACGTCCTCTGCCCGAGAACGTTTCCGCCGTTCTTGGTTTTGGGGTGTGACAGGTTGGTATCAGAGCTTTGTTTATAGTGAACTAGCATATCTAACCATACATGATATGCAACTATGAACATAATGGGAATAAATAACTTTGCACAAAAATAAAATTTCATACTTATGTGCTTATATTAAAAACAAAAATATAACAACATTTAAAACTCTTTGGAGGATTTAAACATTTTCGATTGTGCTCAGACAGTTATGAAGCCGTATTGGGGGTAAATGTAGCCTGATCAACTACATTCACCCAAAGTACGACTGTCAGGTGCCCGTGTGTGATTGTGATGATCGATGAAACAAAAACTTAATTTCTATAAATTTACCCTCTTTACGCGTTCCTCATCACAAATTTCTCTCACAGTCACTATGGAGGAGGCGCATCACGACATTCAGTTCCACCAGGCCCTAGTGGCCCAAGGAATGAACCAGGGGCCTACTAAGACATGTACCTACAAACATTTCACCAACGCCAAACCGCGAACCTTTAATGGTACAGGGGGTGTAATAACCATGAAAAGATGGATTGAAAAGGCGGAATCTATGTTCAAGATATGCGGATGCCCTGAGGAATTCAAGGTGAAGTTTTCAGCATGCACGTTTGCTGATCAAGCTCCCACTTGGTGGAATGGACATGTGGAGGCTATGAATCTTCCGGTGGCTAATGCCATGTCATGGACAGAATTGAAGGAAATGCTAATGGCTAAATACTGCCCGCGTGGCAAGGTTCAGAAAATAGAGCAAGAGTTATGGAATCTCACCGTCCGAAACTCCGACATTGATGCCTACATATCAAGGTTTAGTGAACTGCCTCTGTTGTGCCCTGGCATGATTACTTCAGAAGGGAAGAAAATTGAACGATTCATCTGGGGATTAACCTCCCTAATTCAAGGAAACGTGAAAGCCACAAATCCTGAAACCTTTGACAGTGCCAAGAGGTTGGCCAAGAAGTTGTACGACCACAAAAACAATAAGAGCAAAAAAACAAGAGAAACGGAAAACAAGAAGGAGAGCGACAACAAGAAGGGAAAGAATAACAAGAGGAAGGGACGACAAGGCTCAGAGTCATCAAAGAATCAACAAACAGTGACAGTTCATGCTGAAACCACCCAAGTTCCCTCCACACCACATGCTCCAGCCTCATCCACCCCAAGTGCCCCTAAGCAGTATTCCGGAAATCTCCCAAAGTGCAACAAGTGCAATCTTCATCACAATGGTGAATGCAGGGAGATGCATTGTACCGGTTGCAACTGAAAGGGTCACACAGAAAAATATTGTAGGACCTATCCTCCCCAGAACCAACAACAGGGAAACAACAAAAACAACCGCAACAACAACAACAACAACAACAACAACAACAACAACAACAACAACAACAACAACAACAACAACGTTGGGGCTAGCCACACCTGTTATGGATGTGGAAGAACTAGGCATTTCCATCGAAACTGCCCCGATGCCAACAACCAAGGGAATGGATGAGCAGGGAGAGTGCTGACCATGGGTCTGTTGGATATAGTGTCTAAGTCCATAACTTTATTTGGTATGAACTTGACCCGACCCGGCATGGTCCATTTGGGTTGCATGGCATTGCAATACTTGGATAAACTAAATGAGAGAATAAGGCACTTATGATTATTAACATATTATAAGTTCTAATATATTAATAATAGTATTATTTAATTAGTATTTGATCAAGTATTAATCTAGTATTAATTTGGTGATCAAAGTGAGACTAATTAAATATATAGGGTTGATTATGACAATCATCAATTCTTTTATGGTGGATTAATGATCCATGGTTTATGGGTTTGGTTATAACCATATGGAGCTCCATGGATAGTCCATGGGAGTTACAAACCCATGGCTCATGAGAAATGAAGAGTCATGACAATTAGGGTTTACATTTGTAACTCCTAATTATGACACACTATAAAAGAAACCCTATAGCATGAAAAATTGGCACTAGAGTATTCTTGTGAGGGCATAGCCGATTTTGAAGTGTAGAAGTATTCTCTCTAGTTATTCCAAGGTTGTAGTGTTGTGTGAAGAATTTGAGGCACAACATTTGGGGTGCTAGGCTCACAAAGTCTTGAAGGAATCCAAGCAACAACAAGGTATGCATTTCTACTAGTTTTTATGCTTTATGTAATCCCCATACCATGCTAGTTAGGAAATAACCTTGAAAAAGAAATTTGCATGTATATAGAGAAAACATAGATTCAAGGTTATTAGGGCTGCATGTACACTTAGGAAGTGTTAGAATGCTCAAAACCCAACAGTGGTATCAGAGCCTAGGATTGTTTTCTGTATACTTGATGCAAAACTGCTTGAAAATCGAAAAATCTGCTCACTAACGACTGGACTCGCCGAGTTCATGGGGATGACTCGCTGAGTCCATGAACAAATTCATCCTACTCGATGAGTAGAATGATGCACTCGACGAGTAGGAGCGTGTTGGGCAGCTTTTCGTGTTTTGTTGCTGGAAATGGATTAAAATCATTATCTCAATCTGTTTTGGACTTGTAAAATCTGTTTTCAAAAAATGATAATGATTATGTTAACCCATTGTGCATGACTTTTATCAATTTTTAAGTATTGTATATGTTTATATGATTTCTTGAAATTGCTTGATATGAATTTGTGCTCTTATGAGTTTTTAGAAGATCATAGGAATTATGTGTAACCACCATGTGTGTTTAATTCTTGATCTTAATTGTATTGATGGTGTCCATAACTTGTCCTCAAGTTATGGACAACCAAAGATCACTTCTTTAAATTGTGATTAAAGAAGTAAAGAGGTTTCATAAAATGAAGAGTCTTCATTTTTATGAAGCATTAAAACTCATAAGTTACAAATTAAAGAGACTTGGAATAGTTTCAATTCTTGCCCTCAAGTTTTGGAATTTGTAAAGTCTTACAATTTAATTCCAATTTTTTTTTAAAAGTTAAAAAAAAATTCAAACTTTATGGACTTCATTAAATTAATTAAAGTGTTTAATTAAAAGAGTTAATAATTCCATAAAGACATGGTTTAAGTTTAATTAAATTAAGAGTATAATTTAATTAATATATTAAACCACCAAGTATTTTAAATGTTTAAAATACACCCTTATACTATTATTATAATTTTAATTATATAGATATGTATAAGAATATGTCATTCTTACCGTTAGTAGGCCTCATTCACGAAGTCGGTCTATAAGGGGGGTATAAGGTTGTTGACTATAAAATGGTGACTTAATGGGTGTCCACTCTCACCCACCGCTTCCTTGATCGGTGGAGGGTCGTTAGCCGAACGGGTAGGATACGACTTTAAATACTCATTAAAAGTATAATGAATTATAAAGTAACTATACATTATAAATTCCCAATCTTAGTTACTTTAGGAAAATGTGAAATTGGTGCTAGCCCATAAAATTACACTTTGTACCTTACCAAGTCCTTAGTGGAGCGTGTGTGGTTAACCGGCACACTAACATGCACTAGTAAGAGTGGTAAAGGGTAACTTGACTTTATTATAGATCGGTGAAGCGTCTGTGGTTAACCGGCACATCGATTAGGTAATATTGTTAAGGGTACCAAGTCAATTTGTATGGTTATTCACACCTTGTTTGTGATCCTCGGCATCCCAATCACAAACTTGATAGGGCACAATCGAGATTCAAACATGCCATTGAAAGTTCAATGTATCTCAAAGGATCTAGGAGTTTCAAATCCAATTAAAACTTAATTATATTTTGTTGTTCATGGTGGAAATTGGTAAATTGTCATTTACCTACCTTTAACTATTTTATAACTTGGATTACGGCATCCCTCTTCCAGTTATAAATAGGTTATTGGGTCCTAGCCTTAATATTTCATATTGGGTGTTATATTAAGGACTTTAGATCAACTAACTTGAATTTCTCCCATTATAGATGTCTAGTTTAGACAGCTATGGTCTTCCCAAATCTTTAGGAACAAGCTTCCTAATGAAGATGATATCCCGAATGACAATCAAGGTGAAAGATCAATCCCTTTGTTGTGCATTAGTGGGACTGAAAATCATACTTCACTTCCTTCACCTACTCCAATAAATCTCCCTATCCCACAAGTTTCAAGACATGATAAGTTCTAAGTCACTCAATCCCTATTGGCAAACGAAGTCTATATGTGCTTAGGTCTTGGAGATTAAGTCACATATTGACAAGTCGGGAGAGTCGGGTGTCGAAGTCTCAAGGTAGCTCACTGTTGACTTGGTCACTCCCTGATGACAGATCACGACATGACCCGTAATGATCTTACCTATTTGCTTGATGATGCTGAATCAGCAATGATTTGGAGCATTGGTAAAGCAAAATTTGATTGGAAGATCAACTTCCCAAACTTCCATGGACATTTACAATGGTAACATTGGATGTCCAGAAAAACTTTCTCTTCCCAATTGAAAGGGATTGGCCATAGTCAACTCAGTTGACCAAATGGTAAACAGAAAGGCTAAGTCTGTGATAGTCCCGTGAACCGTTTCCAAAGAGTCCATATGTTTCTGTTGCCAAAGGAAGGGCATTGGTTGCGAAGCTGCCAAATTTACCTAAAAATCCATAAGGATAGTAAAGTCAAATGTTTGACTCTGCTTTAGGTAAAGTCCATTATCTAACTTTATTAAGTTTCTATTCTAAGATTATTATTGCATGATGTGACTAGGTCACATATTGATGTTTAAGAATCAAACAAGAGTGAAGAAACTTAAAGGAAGTATATGCCGATTCTGATCGTGAAGATGGATTTTGATCGCATGGTTCGGTGATCAGAATTTTGAGTTGTTACTTAAGAGTTAGATATATTTCTTAGGAATAGATAACAACAGGTTTTCCATATGGATTGTAAGGATATGTTTTCCGCAAAGTTTTAAAATAAAAGAAAATGGTTTTGATTTTATTTATTTTAAGTATCCTTACAATGGCATTTGTGAAAAAGGTTGTTGCTTATATGTTTCCATTGATAAGCAATATGGGTAAATGGATTTGATTCTTTCATTAGTGGTAGTATCATAATTTACCAAATAAGGAAAGATTCTCATCACCCAAGTTTCAGTTGGATAGAAACTTGGAATCATGCAAGTTGTATTGTGTGATGAATGAGAATTTTCATCTTTGGTAAATTAAGACTAATTCCTTGTTCACATTTGCATGTGATTCCAGCGAAGGACTAACGGATCGGGTACATTAAGTTGTGCACTAGTTAGGTCCACCACAAAGGTAGATAAGATTATTCATTATGATTTACTAAAGTTTAGTAAATATGGTTATGCTTACGAGTTTAAGTGTAATTCTGAAACATTGGAAAAGTTTCAATGTATGGCAGAATGAATAAGAAGAATCAAATAAGGCAGAAAGATAAAAGTTTCTCCAATCTGTAGAGATGGGAGAGTACTTGTGTATTTTGTTTTATGATTATCTTAGTGAATATGAAACCATATCACAATTGATCCTCTAAAGACACCTTAGTTCATTTGTTTGGCTAAGGAGAGGAATCATGAGTTGTTGAAATGGTTAAATCAAAAGATAAATCATACATCAAATCTTAGAGTCATACTCCAAGATTGAGCCATTGAGTTACATAATCTTTAGAAAGTTTAGAACACTTATCAAATGTAGAGTAAGATGTGTCATACTCTTGTACATTTGAGGTTGGTTAGTTGTGATGTTTTGGATAAAGCAAAGACCAACTAAGTCCAATTATGGGAAGTGTTTAACTTGATAAGAATCCGCACCAGCTCTTGAATATTTGTATTGTCAAGGAATGGTTCTTGACAAAGATAAGTCTTATATGTCAAGAGGACAGTGGGAGTCTAAAAGATTCTGAAATAGTTTCAAGAACTAATCAAGAGTTTTGTTAATCACTAGCCCATGACTTGAGGTTTGTAACCTATCGTGTTCTTATTTCTATGTCTATTCCAGTTGAAAGTTGATTATGCTTGTGAGTTCTATGAGTTCTCAATTGTTTGCATAACAACCCGGAAGCAATGGTGGGCATTGTGCTACCAGGTGGCAAGAAATTAAGATTGCACAAGTTCAGTCCATATGAATTTGGAAGTGTCACTAACCTAGTCATGTGATTATGGTTTTGACAAAATTCACATGGAAAAGAACACATACACCATAAATCTAAGTGTCATAAGGTTTCTCTTCGATTCATGAAAATGATGGTAAGGAAACGCTTCCACTAAGAATATTTTAAGTAGATAGCGGTTGTGATATTTGCATTCTCATATAGTTAGTGGAGCGTGCGTGCTTAACCGGCACACTAGCTAGTGAGAATTGCAAAAGGTCTAGACAAATATGTGAGCTATCTAAGGAAAGGTGTATGTTTTTGATAAATTCTTCTCAAAGCAATCTAGTATCAGAAATATGAACTTTGGTAAGAAAGTCAATAAAGTATTGATTTCTAGAAGTCCAGTTGATTTCTGAGTACATGTCAAAGCTAGTGGGAGCATAAAGTGTTATGCTAGTAATCATTATGCTAGTGGGAACATGATGATTATGTTAAGTATTGCAAGTTAGCAATGTTATTTATAGAAAACAAAAGTTTCAAGTTTCTTTGAAAGTTGTTTTGCTATAATTAAGGGAGAGGATTCTATACTTCACTCCAATTCTACAAGCTTAGATTGAGAATTTAATCTACTTTAGTCAAGAATATATATGAATGTTATGCTGGAATGGTTCAACAAGAATTTAATCTACTTTAGTCAAGAATATATATGAATGTTATGCTGGAATGGTTCAACATAAGGAAATTCTATAAATGTTGCGTTCTCAAAATTTGATTATGATTACGGCATCCCTCTTCATAGTTCGAATTTTGAGAACATGGCAAATAAAAAAAATTTATAGCATAAATCATGTCCCATATGCTTTGGGTATAGGTTTGATTATATGTGCTATAATATTCATCCATTCTAAATTTTCCAAATGCCTAGGGCATTAAGATGGAAAAAGGAATAGAACTGGAAATGACTAAAGTGATTAAGCAAAATTGTCAAGGACAATCTGAGGTTTACCAAAGATTGGTTGCTCATGGACAATTAGAAGTATAGAGTAAGGACCATATTGACATATTTTGTAAAGAGGCAACTCTTGTTCAGAAGTGATAGTCAAAATGGTAATATGGAATTGTTTCCATAGGTGGAAGTTATTCTTTGAATCTGTGTAAGATTAAAGAACTTAATGCTAAGAAGGATGTTCAAAGGAATGTACTTTGAATTTGAGACTTCATTTCCATGAAATTGTTTCCCATTGGAATACTTTGTAATGTATGGTGCCAAGTCTCTACGACTTCTGTGCATAGTCATTACAAGGGGATCATTGCATATAAGTTTAGAATCTAACAGATTACAGTAAATGGCAAGAGTTTGGTATTCTTGCATTTACAAAAAGGATTTGAATTGTGAAATGAGCATCATTGGAATATTGACAATTGATCTATTTTACAAAGAGATGACCATATGTAAACATAGTATGCATACTTGGAGTATGGCATAATTGTTGTTTGGAAAAACATAGTGTACGTGCTTGGAGCATGGGATAACTAATGTTTTAATTCAAGCATAAAGTTGATTAATCGAAACATAAATAATGAGTAATCAATATGGTGCTTAGATAAAAGTTGTTTTATTTACACCCAAGTGTTGGGGCCATATAGGATTAAGTATTATTCTTGTGTTTCACTTTGCATGTTTTGACTTCCAGAATAAATATGTTATGGAATATATCATATTATTCAAACCTTCTACAGTCAGTCATATGTTGGAAGTAGATATGAATCAAGACTGTCATGAATTTGGCTTGTATGATTTTTCTAAAGTGCTTTAGACAATGCAATGGTTGCTACAACATTCATGAGTACTCATAAGGGCTGAGTATTGGATTCAACCCAGGCTCACTTGCATCACTTCATGGAATTTATCTCGAGTGATCGTGAGACGGTAATATCATATAAATCTTCAAACCTAGAGATATGAGTTGTTGACTATGAGTTGGTTATTCATTGATTGTACGAAAACGCATTGGTAACTCGATGTTATAAAACGTGCCTTTGTGAATAATTCAACAAGTAGTTAGTACAAGCATATCAGCCGAAGTTTATCTGTTCCTTCTAGAAATAGAAGCGATATCTGGGCCCCTCGATGATTTGGTTTTGACCTATGTACCGGGCCCGGTCAGAACCTAATTGCTGTGTTCAATTTAGTTCTATGTCGAAACAAATCGGAGATCGATAAACAAATGCTGGACAATAAGTAAGACCATGTTCCATGTGTTTGTCCGGCTGATATCATGAGAACAGAGGATTATATGATCACTTATCTTAAATAGCGTATCATCATCATCTCAGTTCCGAGAGACTTTGAAAGAGCTACGATTGCTAGTCGGATTTTGAAGTCATATTTGCAAATATAGTTATTAGACTTATCCAAGTGGGAGACTGTTGGATATAGTGTCTAAGTCCATAACTTTATTTGGTATGAACTTGACCCAACCCGGCATGGTCCATTTGGGTTGCATGGCATTGCAATACTTGGATAGACTAAATGAGAGAATAAGGCACTTATGATTATTAATATATTATAAGTTCTAATATATTAATAATAGTATTATTTAATTAGTATTTGATCAAGTATTAATCTAATATTAATTTGGTGATCAAAGTGAGACTAATTAAATATATAGGGTTGATTATGACAATCATCAATTCTTTTATGGTGGATTAATGATCCATGGTTTATGGGTTTGGTTATAACCATATGGAGCTCCATGGATAGTCCATGGGAGTTACAAACCCATGGGTCATGAGAAATGAAGAGCCATGACAATTAGGGTTTACATTTGTAACTCCTAATTATGACACACTATAAAAGAAACCCTATAGCATGCAAAATTGGCACTAGAGTATTCTTGTGAGGGCATAGCCGATTTTGAAGTGTAGAAGTATTCTCTCTAGTTATTCCAAGGTTGTAGTGTTGCGTGAAGAATTTGAGGCACAACATTTGGGGTGCTAGGCTCACAAAGTCTTGAAGGAATCCAAGCAACAACAAGGTATGTATTTCTACTAGTTTTTATGCTTTATGTAATCCCCATACCATGCTAGTTAGGAAATAACCTTGAAAAAGAAATTTGCATGTATATAGAGAAAACATAGATTCAAGGTTATTAGGGTTGCATGTACACTTAGGAAGTGTTAGAATGCTCAAAACCCAACAGGGTCAAGGAGAAGCAGTTCAGGATCCTGTTGTTGTCACAGGTACGTTTCTCCTTAACAACACATATGCATGCATCATGTTTGATACCGGGGCTGAGCAGAGTTTTGTTAGTAATAAATTCAAACATTTTCTAAAACAACAACCCTAGAAGCTTAATGAAACCTTTACGGTGGAAATGGCTAATGGGAAAACAGAATCAACTGGAGAAATCTACGTAGGATGTACCCTAACCTTAAATCACCATGCATTTCAAATAAACTTGATGCCTGTAACTATTAGGAGTTTTGATTTGATTATCAGCATGGATTAGTTGAGCCCCCATCATGCTGAAATTATGTGTCACGAGAAGGTCATTTGCCTTCATCTCCCTAACCACGAAACCTTAATCATATACGGAGACAAACCCTGTACGAACCTTTGTCTTATCTAATGTATTAAGGCACATACGTGTCTACAAAAGAAGGACTTTGCATTTGTGGCTCACATCGTGGACAAATCCAAGGAAGAGATTAATATTCGAGACATCCCAGTGACTTGCGATTTCCCTGACATCTTTCCTGAAGATCTTACGGGGATACCCCCAGAAGCTACACCCATTGCCAAATCCAAGGAAGAGATTAATATTCGAGTTCCAAATCAACCTTGTGTTAGGAGCTACACCCATCGCCATATTTCCCTATAGGTTGGCTCCTGCGGAGATGCAAGAATTGTCAACCCAACTCAGCGAACTCTTGAACAAAGGATTCATCCGACCCAGCTTCTCACCTTGGGGAGCTCCGGTCCTTTTTGTTAAGAAGAAGGACGGGTCCTTTAGGATGTGCATCGATTATAGAGAGCTGAATAAGGTCACTGTCAAGAATCGCTACCCACTTCCACGAATCGATGATCTATTCGACCAACTTCAAGGAGCAAATTACTTCTCTAAGATAGATCTGCGATCCGACTACCATCAACTCAAAGTCCGGGAGGAGGATATCCCCTAGACTGCTTTTCGAACTCGCTATGTACATTATGAATTTGTTGTAATGCGCTTTAGTCTAACGAATGTCCCTGTCGCATTTATGGACCTGATGAATTGAGTTTGCCGACCATTCCTCGACAACTTTGTCATCGTTTTCATCGACGATATCCTAGTCTATTCTCGAAGCGAAGAGGAACATGGTCGTCATCTCCGACAAATCTTGGAAACCCTGTGAGCCGAAAAGTTATACGCAAAACTCTCTAAGTGTGAGTTCTGGCTCCGTAACGTAAACTTTTTAGGTCATGTTGTCAGCCAAGAAGGGATACATGTGACCCTTCTAAGATCAAAGCTATTGAAGGATGGGCAGTCCCAACGACACCCACATAAATTCGTCATTTTCTGGGTCTCGCAGGCTATTACAGAAGATTCATCCAGAACTTCTTTAGAACAACCAAGCTTCTTACCATGCTTACACAAAAGGGTGTACCATTTGAATGGATAGAAAAGCAGGAGGTTGCCTTCCGAACTCTGAAACGAGCTCTCTGTAGTGCACCAGTACTATCATTACCAGAGGGAACTGAGGACTTTGTAGTTTACTGCGATGCTTCGAATCAGGGATTAGGCTGTGTACTCATGCAGCATGGGAAGGTGATAGCTTATGCATCCCGACAACTAAAAGCACATGAGGTAAATTATACCACCCATGATCTCAAATTGGGAGTTGTGGTATTTGCTTTGAAGATTTGGAGGCACTACCTTTATGGTACAAAGTGCACCATTTTCACCGACCACAAGAGCCTCCAACACATTTTAAATCAAAAAGAGTTAAACATGAGGCAGCAAAGATGGGTTGAGCTGCTAAACGATTATGAGTGTGAAATGTGACAACCCCAACTATGTTGCCGGTACAAACCCCATTTTCACTAACGGAATGCGTCAACATACGTTATTTTATGTTATATTTGGAATCGTCAATATCCGAATATCTAATTATATGCATGTCCTAATATCATTATAAGCAATATAACTCGTACGTGTTAACCTAGTTTAACCTAATAGAGTTGTATTACTGTTTCAACCACTTCACCCGGGTAAAAAGTTTTAACCCCGTTAAACTTTAGCATCGGGTAGCCGTGTATCGGGTGCAATACCCGAGACATATCAAAACGATTGAACACTACAATTGAACTCTTTTACCACACTTTCACCCCTCTCTCACTACTTTCTCTCTCTAGACCCGAAATCGACCCCAAATCCACGAATTTCCGACTTCCAAACGTAAGGACTCATCCCCTATCTTAATCTAAACATACTTTACTGCATTTAGAGTCCAAAATCATAGAAATAAAGGACCATAAAGGAGTTTACGGCCTAAGAAGCTCCTTAGGCCGTAAACCCCCAAAATCATGCCAAAGACTTTGTTTTTCCTTCCTTTAAGCTTATGGACTAGTTAAGGCATAAACCTAGGGGACTTTGGACACTAAAACACAAGGAATTAGAGCCTAAAAAGGAGTTTACGGCCCAAGCTTGTGCTTAGGCCGTAAACACCTCAAACACCCCCAAAAACACTTGTTTAAAGTCCCAAAAACTCATCTAGGGTGTTTGGCAATTTAGACTTGACAACAAGGAAGGCTTAAATGCATCAAAAAACATCATTTGATGGCAAAAAGAGGAGTTTATGGCCAAGGCTAAGCTTGGGCCGTAAACACCCATGTTTTTGTGTCAAACAAGTCCCAAAACCCCTCAAATGCATGTAAGGATTTTAGCTAAGGCCTTTGGAAATGTGTTGTACCATTTAACTTCACATTTGGATACAAAATGAAGAGTTTACAGCCAAGGATGTTCTTGGGTCGTAAACTCCCCAAAAATGCATGCCAAATTGTCCCAAACTCACTATAGGGCCTTCTAAGATTTATCTAAGGTGTATGAGACCTTGTTGTACCATTAAAACATACATCTTGAAGGGTTTACTAGAGTTTACGGCCCAAGAACAAGTCTTGGCCGTAAACTCCCCAAAAATGTCACAAATTATGATGTTTAATCCCTTATAATAGTCCAAGACACATACCACTAAATTAAGGAAGTGAAATAAGACCCTAATCATACATTTTGGAGTGTCACAAGAGTTTACGGCCAAGCCTAGGGGGCTTACGGCCGTAAACTCCCAAAGGATGGTCTTTAGGCCATAAACTCCAAGGGAGTGAGCTCATGGACCCTCCCGTAAATGATTCATGACCTTGTACCACTCCCGGGAACCCCTTTCTAGGCCTTAAAACCCCGAAAACGATGCTAGAATGTCCAAATACTATAATGAAAAGCATAAGATGATTAACTTCTTGTAAAACACATATTTCATATGACATTAGGGTCCTAGGAGGTGCTCAAGTGGTTATTTGGTACCAAACGCTCAATCGACACTTTTACCCGATTCACCCGATTTCCGCGATTTCAGGTGAGTTCATACCCCTTAAATGAACCTTTCAAATGTTTTATATGTTTTAGGGGGGAGATACAAGTTGAATATACATGTTTATGAAAAGTTATACAAGACTATTTTTCAGATTACAGAATTAATCACATGTGATTCACAACCTGTAGTTCAAATCACATGTGATTTATCACTATGCTTTATAAATAAATCAATTGTTTTCAAAACTATCTTGGATTAACAAACAAGTTTTAAATGTTTCTTTCGTGCAATACTTTTGTTTAATAAAACTCTTTATAAGAATGTAATCATACTAATATATTTATATAAGTAAGACTTGAAGGACTTAGGACCGATAGCTCGCCTTATTTCCTGTTTCTTGTTTGATTGTGGGCTTAGGGTAGTCGTTATCCGTCCGACTGTCATTGATTTCTTAGTTATATATCTCGTATATTAGTACGGATTATGAGTACTTCTTATTTCATTAAATACCTAAATCACTAACCTGATTAGAACCACACACACTAATTTAACTATAATAGGTATAGTTAAGGACTCTATCCCTTGTTTCAACTATTACTCTACACTACTATAATTCTCTCTATTATGAAGCAATACACTAATAAGAGAATACAATACAAGTTATACGAACGACTACTACACTATAATACAAGAGAACGTACTAATCACGAGATAATTCATTAATCCACTACGAGATACTCTATACGCTACACACTACGCCCGAAGTGTTCCGATAGGAAGACGACACTATATGTATAGATCTATATGGGGCAGACGCTATTATATCCCGACTGATAACTTCAGTCCGAGCCGCTCAGGCCCAGGGATGCCTTTACTCTACCACACTATGCATGACTGGGAAGGTCATGAGGGTCCGCTATTTCTCACACTATTGGTAACATACAAGGAAGACACTATAACCACACTAAAATACTAAAAGAAAGATGAAGTAAGATCCCGAAGTAAATAAGTATCTAATACTAAAGGATGTTGCACCACTATTATGTACTCCAAGAATAACTCACTATATTACATTACTTAATGGTGAGTCACTATTACACTTCTATGATAAATGGCATTCAAAGATAGAAACAACATATTTCTTAAAGATTTTCATTTACTATACAGTTCTGGAAAATACAGGATTTTCTAGGTTTTACCACTATTTATGATTACAAACTTCAGTTTTCATACTAATGACTCTAATGCTTTTTATACCAGTACTCACACCTAACTCTCATGAACTCACCAGCTTTATGCTGATATTCTTTTCAAAATAACTTGTATCTTCAGGTCAAAGATAGACAGGTACAGCCGCAACATTTTTGGAGTAGATGGAGGATGCAAGACCCATCTCTTATTTTTGTTTACTTTTGGTGTTTGTCAAACATTACAAAACACACTTGTAAATACACTTACTATGTAAATGAAATGGCTGTATGTTTCTTGTTTTTACTATTATACAATTGTGATGATACTGTACACTACGTCATCCACCCCGAAACGTATTCCGCCGTTATCGGTTTTGGGGTGTGACAAATTGGTATCAGAGCATTGTTTATAGTGAATCAAGTATATCAACCTATAAAAGATATACGAACTATAAACACTTCGGGACTAAAACACTCTGACCAAGAATATATACTGTTAAGTATCTTAAAGATTTAACTAAGTATATATATACACACATCACTATAAAACACAGAAGTCAGTATCGTCCTAGAACAAAACAAAAGTATTAAGATTGTTGGATAGCACAATTGAGCTTAGAGACATATAGTCACATTTAGGGGGATGTAGCCTGATCAACTACGTTTTCCTGGGAGTGACTAGCATGTGCCTAAGTTTGGTTGTGGTGTTACAACAAGTCTAAAACTTACCAACACTACCACAATAACGTTAACATTAGAATACTATAGGAGTATTTTGTACCTCTAAAAACATACATCTGTGAGAACTAGAAAGGGTCGTTACTGATGGAGCAATAGTTGCTAAATGGATACTTCCCGGTTACATGTGACTAGGGCGTTATAGACTTAGAATCTGTGATCTTTGCTTTACTTCTTGTTCCTTGTTTGGTTGTGGATTTAGAGTTAGGGTCACTTATTCGACGGACTATCCTGCCCCAATCACATGTAATTAGTATGCATTATGAAAGTATTGGTCTCACTCGTGACGACCGTCTTATAAATAATTTAGGTTAGTACGCCTATTAACCTTCTTTTCCCCTTTTCTCGCATAGATACCATGGCTGGCTTCCACCCTCCTGGCGATCCGTACTACCCAAACCAGCGTAATGGGGGATGGCTCAGTGAAGAGTCGGACGATGATCACCCAATCCCTTTGGATGACCACCGAGCAGAAGGCTTTCCGGATAACTCCGACTCCGAGCCAGAAGTTAATAACCTACCCCCTGGAGTTCTGAACCCCAACCCCCGTCCGACATTTCAGGGCCCCACTCCTATGTGGGCCATATCCTTGCACAGATGGAGCGAAGAGCAGGGTCAGCCTATGCCATACAATGGAGACCGAAGTTTCTACAACATAAATGAAGGAGGATCAGCAGATCAGGTTCTGCCCATCATGATCCGAAGGATTGCCAGGAATGTCGAGCAGGGTCAAGCTGCTATAGGTCGAGTTGTAGAAGTGGATGCCAACTCAAATCTCAACACAGTTCGCATCCGCCAACTCGAAGAAGCCATGGACAGGACAAGGAGGACTAACGAGGCTCTGCAGCACCAACTGGCTGCATCCCGAGCCGAAGTTGGAGAACTCCGTGCACGTCAAAGGACTCATGATCGACACCTTCAAGAAGTTATGCGTCAGCTAGCAGAATTGAGGATTCACCCGACAAGTAACCGTCGCCAGTAGAGGACGTCTAGTTACCTCAATCTTATGTTTAATGGATTAACCTATTCACTCTATGTTCTGTAGATCTATTATATGTAAACATTCCTAGCTTTAAAGTACTCTAGTCAAACCTCTAAACTGCCAAACCTTTTCTCTATGGTATGATGTAAGACCTATTGCTAGGTCAAATTTTCATGAACTTGTGTTGCATCATGAATACCAATATATTGGCAGTTGATTTCTCTATTGCTATAACTCTCATCTTTATCTTGGATTATGTTGATTTAGTCCACGAAACACTCTATTTATATTCGCAATAGGCTCTTACTATTGCTATCATTTCTATAATTCTTCCAGTAAAGGATGCCTCCACGAAAGCGTCCCACCAGAGGAAGGCCTGCAACTCAAACCCCTACTCCACCACCCCCTCCTCCACAGATCGATCCGGTGATATTCCAAACAGCGGTGACTGCGGCCGTGACAGCAGCCGTGGCCCAAATGAATTCTGGGGATGCGAGCGGTGGTAACTCCAGGTTCGGTGAAGTCCATCATCGAGTGCAGGGATGTACTTATAAGGATTTCATGAACTGTAAACCTACCTTCTTCGACGGTACTGGAGGAATTCTGGCATTATCCCAATGGTTCGAAAGAACCGAAGTGGTGTTCAAGATGTGCTCTTGTCCTGAGGAGAGCAAAATCAAGTTCGCTACTGCTACCCTCACCAACAGGGCCTTTACATGGTGGAACAACCATGTTAGTTCACTTTCCTTGGTCACAGCCAATGCTATGGGCTGGGACACTCTGAAGGACCTCATGAGAGGCGAGTACTGCCCTAGGGGCGAAGTTCAGAAACTTGAGGAAGAACTCTGGAACCCCAAGATGAAGGGGACCGATATAACGGCTTATACGGCCAGGTTTTGTGACTTGGCAGCTATGTGCCCCAATATGATCCCCTCGGAAAGCAAGAAGATAGAACGGTACATCTGGGGTTTAGTGCCTCCGTATCGAGGAAATGTTCTAGCTTCACGCCCTACAACTTTTGATAGCGCCAAGGAATTGGCCCAGAGTCTGATCAACCACGAAATCTCCTCCACTCCAGCAACAGCAACCACAACAACCACTACACCACCCGCTTCATCTGACAGAAAGAGGAAGCGATGGGATAAGAAGAAGGGCAAGAAAACTCAAACCTCCTCAAAGGACCAACAAATTGTGGTGGTCCATGCTGCCACCACCCCGACTACTCCAGCTGCTCCAGCCCCGCCGAAAGCTTACAGTGGAAACTTGCCCAAGTGTCCCAAGTGCCCTTTCCACCACAACGGCCCCTGCCGTGAACTACAGTGTTCCAACTGCGGTCGGAAGGGCCATACTATCCGATTTTGTAAGGCCCCTCCCAAACCTATCACGCAGGTTCCTGGTACGGGAGTGAACCCAACTTGTTATGGCTGTGGAGAGGCGGGTCATTTCAAGAGAAACTGTCCAAAGACCACAAATGTTGGAGGAACTGGAAGGCTACTCGCTATCGGTCACAATGAAGCGGTAGCAGATCCCACGGTAGTCACGGGTACGTTTCTTCTCAACAACTCTTATGCCTGTGTCTTATTTGATAGTGGTGCAGAAAGAAGCTTCGTAAATCATAACTTTAAACACTTACTCAAACAAACCCCTCAACCACTAAAAGAAAAGTTCGTCGTAGAAATGGCAAATGGGAAAACAGAAAGCTCTAGCGAAATCTACATAGGTTGCACTCTCATGCTAGACTATCACTCATTTCCAATCGATCTTATGCCAGTCTCAATCAAAATTTTCGATGTCGTTGTTGGTATGGATTGGTTGAGTCTCCATTTCGCCGATATCCTATGTTCCGACAAAGCCATTCGTCTGAACCTTCCGAATCACGAAACCCTCTTGATATATGGGGATAAGCCGAGTACGAGCCTTCGTATCATCTCCAGTGTTCAGGCTCAGAAATACTTACGCAAGGAATATCGCGCCTTTCTTGCCCATGTCGTTGACACTAACCAGAAATTGAAAGATCCAAAAGACATTCCCGTAGTATGCGATTTCCCTGATGTCTTTCCGGAGGATCTTCCCGGCCTACCTTCCAAACGTCAGATTGAGTTCAGAATCGACCTAATTCCAGGAGCTACCCCCGTAGCTAAGTCGCCCGACCGTCTAGCGCCTGCCGAAATGCAAGAACTGTCTGGTCAACTCAACGAACTGCTCAGCAAGGGCTTTATAAGACCGAGTTTCTCACCTTGGGGAGCTCCGGTCTTGTTCGTAAAGAAGAAAGACGGATCGTTTTGGATGTGCATCGATTATAGAGAACTCAATAAACTCACGGTTAAAAATCGCTACCCTCTCCCTCGTATCGACGATCTGTTTGATCAACTACAAGGAGCAAGTTACTTCTCCAAGATTGACCTTAGATCTGGGTATCATCAGTTACGGGTACTTGAGGAAGATGTCCCGAAGACAGCTTTCCGAACCCGCTACGGACATTTTGAGTTCGTAGTGATGCCCTTTGGACTAACTAACGCCCCCGCAGTATTCATGGATTTGATGAATAGAGTGTACCGTCCATACCTGGATCAGTTCGTCATCGTCTTCATTGATGATATCCTCGTTTACTCTCGGAACGAGGAAGAACACAGGGATCACTTACGACGAGTCTTGGAAACGTTGCGATCCGAAAAGTTATATGCGAAGTTCTCTAAGTGCGAATTCTGGATCCGAAGAGTTGAATTCTTAGGTCACGTGGTTAGTGAAGAAGGAATTCATGTGGATCCCTCCAAGATTAAAGCTATTGAGAACTGGTCAGCACCGAAGACGCCTACGGAAATCCGTCAATTTCTAGGCCTCGCTGGCTACTACCGTAGATTCATCCAAAACTTCTCTCAGATTGCGAAGCCTCTCACTATGCTGACACAGAAAGGGGTACCGTTCGACTGGGAAGAAAGACAAGAAAAGGCGTTCCAAACCCTGAAGCGAGCCCTATGCACTGCACCAGTATTATCCCTTCCCGAAGGGACAGAAGATTTTGTTGTATACTGTGATGCATCCAATCAAGGGCACGGTTGTGTCTTGATGCAACGGGGTAAGGTTATCGCATATGCCTCGAGACAGCTAAAGACCCATGAGGCGAACTACACTACTCACGACCTCGAGTTAGGAGCGGTTGTCTTTGCACTAAAAATCTGGAGACACTACTTATATGGGATGAAGAGTGTGGTGTACAGTGATCATAAAATCCTTCAACACATAATGAACCAAAAAGAACTCAACATGAGGCAGCGTCGATGGGTCGAGCTACTTAACGATTACGACTGTGAAATTAGATATCACCCGGGAAAAGCCAATGTAGTAGCAGATGCACTGAGCAGGAAGGAGTACACTGGTCGAAAGACCAAGTCGTTGACGATGACTATCCATTCACATCTCTCCACACAGATCAAAGAGGCTCAGCTGGAAGCCTTAAGCCCGAGAACGTATTGGGAGAATCTCTGCGCGGAATGGATAAAAATCTGGAGGTTAAGGGTGACGGAGCCTACTACTTCATGGACCGAATCTGGACTCCACGCCATGGAGGTCTTAGAGATTTGGTTATGAGGGAAGTGCATAACACTCGATACTCCATCCACCCAGGTTCAGATAAGATGTATCTGGATCTCAAAGAGTTATACTGGTGGCCAAACATGAAAGCGGAGATCGCCACTTTTGTGAGTAAGTGCCTTACTTGCACGAAGGTCAAGGTCGAATATCAAAAGCCTTCAGGACTCCTTCAACAACCTGAGATACCAGAATGGAAGTGGGAGCGGATCACAATGGACTTTATAACCAAACTTCCCAAGACAACAGGTGGATTAGATACTATTTGGGTCATTGTTGATAGGTTGACTAAGTCCGCACACTTCCTACCCATCAAAGAAACGGACAAGATGGAGAAACTCACTAGAACATACATTAAAGAAATAGTGCGACTACATGGCGTCCCTATATCTATTATCTCAGACAGAGATAGTAGATTCACCTCTAGGTTCTGGCAATCGTTGTAACAAGCACTAGGGACGAGGTTGGACATGAGTACAGCCTACCATCCGCAGACCGACGGACAGAGTGAGAGGACGATTCAAACCTTAGAGGATATGCTGCGAGCTTGTGTGATTGACTTCGGTAAGTCATGGGACACACACTTACCTCTTGTGGAATTTTTCTTATAATAATAGTTATCATACGAGCATCAAGGCAGCCCCATTCGAAGCCCTCTACGGCCGTAAGTGTAGATCCCCTCTGTGCTGGGCTGAGGTGGGTGACACTCAACTAGCTAAAGGAAGAGTTCCTGATAGCTCTCTCACTGGTCCGGAGATCATTCGAGAAACGACCGAGAAGATTGTACAGATACGCGAACGACTAAAAGCCGCTAGGGATCGACAGAAAAGCTACGCCGACAAACGAAGAAAATCCTTGGAATTCCAGGTGGGAGATCGAGTCCTGTTGAAGGTCTCACCCTGGAAGGGCACGATACGCTTTGGAAAGCGTGGAAAGTTGAACCCAAGGTACATAGGGCCTTTTGAGATTCTCTCCAGAATCGGCCCCGTAGCTTATAAACTCAACCTACCTCACGAACTAAGCAACATACACCCTACCTTTCACGTCTCTAACTTGAAGAAATGTCTGTCAGACGAGACACTCGTAATTCCCCTTGACGAGATTGAGGTCAATGAGAGCCTCAACTTCGTGGAAGATCCTGTGGAAGTTATGGATCGAGAAGTAAAACGAACGAAGCAAAGCCGTATCCCAATTGTGAAAGTTCGGTGGAACGCCAAGCGAGGACCGGAATTCACTTGGGAGTGCGAAGACCAAATGAAACTCAAATACCCCCATCTCTTCGCGTAGTTGTACTGTAATTCTTATCTGTATGAATTCTAAATTTCGGGACGAAATTCCCCTAACGGGGAGATAATGTGACAACCCCAACTATGTTGCCGTTACAAACCCCATTTTCACTAACGGAATGCGTCAACATACGTTATTTTATGTTATATTTGGAATCGTCAATATCCGAATATCTAATTATATGCATGTCCTAATATCATTATAAGCAATATAACTCGTACGTGTTAAACTAGTTTAACCTAATAGAGTTGTATTACTGTTTCAACCACTTCACCCGGGTAAAAAGTTTTAACCCCATTAAACTTTAGCATCGGGTAGCCGTGTATCGGGTGCAATACCCGAGACATATAAAAACGATTGAACACTACAATTGAACTCTTTTACCACACTTTCACCCCTCTCTCACTACTTTCTCTCTCTAGACCCGAAATCGACCCCAAATCCGCGAATTTCTGACTTCCAAACGTAAGGACTCATCCCCTATCTTAATCTAAACATACTTTACTGCATTTAGAGCCCAAAATCATAGAAATCAAGGACCATAAAGGAGTTTACGGCCTAAGAAGCTCCTTAGGTCGTAAACCCCCAAAATCATGCCAAAGACTTTGTTTTTCCTTCCTTTAAGCTTATGGACTAGTTAAGGCATAAACCTAGGGGACTTTGGACACTAAAACACAAGGAATTAGAGCCTAAAAAGGAGTTTACGGCCCAAGCTTGTGCTTAGGCCGTAAACACCTCAAACACCCCCAAAAACACTTGTTTAAAGTCCCAAAAACTCATCTAGGGTGTTTGGCAATTTAGACTTGACAACAAGGAAGGCTTAAATGCATCAAACAACATCATTTGATGGCAAAAAGAGGAGTTTACTGCCAAGGCTAAGCTTGGGCCGTAAACACCCATGTTTTTGTGTCAAACAAGTCCCAAAACCCCTCAAATGCATGTAAGGATTTTAGCTAAGGCCTTTGGAAGTGTGTTGTACCATTTAACTTCACATTTGGATACAAAATGAAGAGTTTACGGCCAAGGATGTTCTTGGTTCGTAAACTCCCCAAAAATGCATGCCAAATTGTCCCAAACTCACTATAGGGCCTTCTAAGATTTATCTAAGGTGTATGAGACCTTGTTGTACCATTAAAACATACATCTTGAAGGGTTTACTAGAGTTTACGGCCCAAGAACAAGTCTTGGCCGTAAACTCCCCAAAAATGTCACAAATTATGATGTTTAATCCCTTATAATAGTCCAAGACACATACCACTAAATTAAGGAAGTGAAATAAGACCCTAATCATACATTTTGGAGTGTCACAAGAGTTTACGGCCAAGCCTAGGGGGCTTACAGCCGTAAACTCCCAAAGGATGGCCTTTAGGCCATAAACTCCAAGGGAGTGAGCTCATGGACCCTCCCGTAAATCATTCATGACCTTGTACCACTCCCGGGAACCCCTTTCTAGGCCTTAAAACCCCGAAAACGATGCTAGAATGTCCAAATACTATAATGAAAAGCATAAGATGATTAACTTCTTGTAAAACACATATTTCATATGACATTAGGGTCCTAGGAGGTGCTCAAGTGGTTATTTGGTACCAAACGCTCAATCGACACTTTTACCCGATTCACCCGATTTCCGCGATTTCAGGTGAGTTCATACCCCTTAAATGAACCTTTCAAATGTTTTATATGTTTTAGGGGGGAGATACAAGTTGAATATACATGTTTATGAAAAGTTATACAAGACTATTTTTCAAATTACAGAATTAATCACATGTGATTCACAACCTGTAGTTCAAATCACATGTGATTTATCACTATGCTTTATAAATAAATCAATTGTTTTCAAAACTATCTTGGATTAACAAACAAGTTTTAAATGTTTCTTTCGTGCAATACTTTTGTTTAATAAAACTCTTTATAAGAATGTAATCATACTAATATATTTATATAAGTAAGACTTGAAGGACTTAGGACCGATAGCTCGCCTTATTTCCTGTTTCTTGTTTGATTGTGGGCTTAGGGTAGTCGTTATCCGTCCGACTGTCATTGATTTCTTAGTTATATATCTCGTATATTAGTACGGATTATGAGTACTTCTTATTTCATTAAATACCTAAATCACTAACCTGATTAGAACCACACACACTAATTTAACTATAATAGGTATAGTTAAGGACTCTATCCCTTGTTTCAACTATTACTCTACACTACTATAATTCTCTCTATTATGAAGCAATACACTAATAAGAGAATACCATACAAGTTATACGAACGACTACTACACTATAATACAAGAGAACGTACTAATCACGAGATAATTCATTAATCCACTACGAGATACTCTATACGCTACACACTACGCCCGAAGTGTTCCGATAGGAAGACGACACTATATGTATAGATCTATACGGGGCAGACGCTATTATATCCCGACTGATAACTTCAGTCCGAGCCGCTCAGGCCCAGGGATGCCTTTACTCTACCACACTATGCATGACTGGGAAGGTCATGAGGGTCCGCTATTTCTCACACTATTGGTAACATACAAGGAAGACACTATAACCACACTAAAATACTAAAAGAAAGATGAAGTAAGATCCCGAAGTAAATAAGTATCTAATACTAAAGGATGTTGCACCACTATTATGTACTCCAAGAATAACTCACTATATTGCATTACTTAATGGTGAGTCACTATTACACTTCTATGATAAATGGCATTCAAAGATAGAAACAACATATTTCTTAAAGATTTTCATTTACTATACAGTTCTGGAAAATACAGGATTTTCTAGGTTTTACCACTATTTATGATTACAAACTTCAGTTTTCATACTAATGACTCTAATGCTTTTTATACCAGTACTCACACCTAACTCTTATGAACTCACCAGCTTTATGCTGATATTCTTTTCAAAATAACTTGTATCTTCAGGTCAAAGATAGACAAGTACAGCCGCAACATTTTTGGAGTAGATGGAGGATGCAAGACCCATCTCTTATTTTTGTTTACTTTTGGTGTTTGTCAAACATTACAAAACACACTTGTAAATACACTTACTATGTAAATGAAATGGCTGTATGTTTCTTGTTTTTACTATTATACAATTGTGATGATACTGTACACTACGTCATCCACCCCGAAACGTATTCTGCCGTTATCGGTTTTGGGGTGTGACATGAAATCAAGTACCACCCAGGCAAGGCTAACGTGGTAGCTGATGCCTTGAGTCGAAAAGAATACTTGAATCATCGTGTGAAAAATCTTTCAATAACCATTCAATCCCATCTATTCCCGCAAATCAAAGAAGCCCGGTCTTAATCCATGAAGATAGAAAACGGAACAAGCGAAGCGTTACGTGGAATGGAAAAGAACTTCGAAGTCAAGGAGGATGGAACATATTATTTCATGAACCAAATTTGGGTCCCTCAACTTGGGGGATTCAGAGAGGTAGTCATGAATGAGGCTCATAAGACACGATACTCCATCCATCCGGGTTCAGATAAAATGTACCTGGATATCAAGCAATAATATTGGTGGCCTAACATGAAGGCAGAAATTGCCACTTACATTAGCAAATGTCTCACTTGCGCTAAAGTGAAGCTAGAATATCAAAAGTCCTTGAGACTATTACAACATCCGGTAATACCCGAGTGGAAATGGGAAAGGATTATCATGGACTTTGTGACCAAATTACCCAAGACAATTGATGGATTGGATGCTATATGGGTAATAGTCGATAGGTTGACAAAATCCGCCCATTTCCTGCCAATAAAGGAATCATACAAGATGGAACAATTGACAAGAATCTACATCAAGGAAATTATGGGACTCCATGGAGTACCAATATCTATCATCTCATATCGAGATAGTAGATTCACTTCACGCTTTTGGCAAACACTTCAGAAAGCTATGGGAACACAACTCGACATGAGCACTGCTTACCACCCACAAACTGATGGTCAAAGTGATCGAACCATTCAAAAGCTTGAAGATATGCTTCGAGCATGTGTGATAGACTTTGGAAGGTCGTGGGATACCCACTTTCCGTTGATTGAATTTTCATACAATAATAGTTATCAGACGAGCATTAAAGTTGCTCCCTTCGAAGCATTATATGGTCATAAATGTATATCACCGTTGTGTTGGGATGAGGTAGCTGACACTCAGCTAGCAAGAGGAAAAATACCAAATAATGCTTTAACAGGACCAGAAATCATACGTGAAACGACAGAGAAGATAGTTCAAATCAGAGCTCGACTTCAAACATCACGAGACCGACAGAAGAGCTATGCTGATAAACGGCAAAAGCCCTTAGAATTTCAAGTCGGGGATCGAGTGTTGTTAATGGTCTCTCCCTGGAAAGGGGTGATTCATTTCGGGAAACCGGGAAAACTAAACCCACGATACATTGGGCCATTCGAAATTCTTTCCCGAATCGGTCCAGTGGCCTATAGGCTCCAGCTACCTGTTGAGCTCAGCAGTGTACACCCCGTGTTCCATGTTTCCAATTTGAAGAAGTGCTTATCCGATGAAACTCTCATCATCCCATTGGAAGAAATCGAAATCAACGAGAATCTCCTGTTCATCGAGGAACCAGTTGAAATCCTGGAGAGGGAAGTGAAGTGTACCAAGCAAAGTCGCATTCCGATTGTGAAGGTTCGATGGAACGCAAAGCATGGACCGGAATTCACTTGGGAATGCGAAGACTAGATGAAGCAGAAGTACCCTCACTTATTCTCGCATTCTCAAACCTAGATTCAAAGAGAATTTTGGGACGAAATTCCCTCTAACGAGGGGATGATATCACAACTAGGAATTTTATGCTTTTGTAACAATAATGATGATAACATTTGTAACTAAAACTTGAAAGCATGCATGATGTTTATTCAATGACAACAAAATTCCATCAAACACTCTATACAAACACTTCAAATAGTCAACAAAGGATTGTAAACCCTAAAAATCCCGGTTTAAGTCCAATATAGACTAGGATTTTCTTATTGGGCCTAATGGACCAATAAGTCTCCAATTTGACTAGTTTGGGCTTAGAACTCTTAATTAGGCTCTAATTCAGCCTACCTTCAAGAGATTTAACATTTTGGGCCACATTGGGCCTAAAATGGAATAAACTAATCCAATAAGCCTTATTGGTCCATGACTAATCTAATTAGCCCTAATGGGCCACAAACCTATTCTATTATGATAAATGGGCCGTGAACCATCCAAAGAAGCCCAATAGGCCAAAAACCTCCTTTATGAACCTCATGATTTCAAACCAAGACTAGAGGTGGGCCAAATTCATCCATGTTTCTTTTATTAAGCCCAACTCGACCCAACATTAAAAGAAAGAAAAAAAAAGAGAGAGAGAATGGTGATAAGGGTGGACTTAGGAGGTGTCACCTCCATATTGTCCATCATGTATCCATGCAAGACTTACACTTCCCCATGCACCTATCAACTCACACCTCTCTCATCTTATTGTCTTTGGCCGACAGCATCAACACACCCACACACATAATTCATTTTCAAACACTTCCAAATTCTCTCAAGAACACCTTCATTCATCCCTCAAAATTTCGAGAATTACAAGCATTCCAAGAAGGTTCTTCACTCATATCACAAATCTTTGAATCCATTTATGCCAAAGTCCTCTCAAGAAGTTTTCTAGGGTTGAGAATCTAATCAACTTCTTCCATTTCTTCTTCAAAACAGTGAGCAACTATGCAAGGTAACCATTAGAATGAAGAATTATCAAGCGTGTTTCTGAAACGTCTGTTGTGTGATGTCAATCGATAAACAATTTATGTTTTGGATTATATAATGTAAACAATGTACTTGATGTGAACAATGATGGTTGTAATGTATTAATGCATGGTGATGTTTATGTTATGTTTCATGTATATTCATTGTGATGATATTTCAATTTACATCACACGAGCCCTCGGACGTTTCCGCAGTCTGGTTCGGGGTGTGACATTGAAGGTGTTGCCATGGTCGGTCTCGTTGGCGTTCTCCGTCAGCTCGGTGACCTAGCAGAGTCAGTACTTTCTTCCCTCCTCCTCTACGTTTATTATTACATTTGTTAGCATTACATTTTATAGGTATTGAATTTTGGATTATAGTGCAACTATCTCGAAATTAGAATCTATCGAAACAAATCAACTTCTGATATAATTTCTCAACTTCAGGATTTAACGCTCTGTAATTTTTTAGTAATGGAATCTACCTCAAGATTTGATAACTAAGTTAGGATATGTGTGTTTTAGGATTCAATATCTTCTAAGAATCAGACTGACGAAAGACATTTGATGAGTGATGTGCAGTTTTGATGTAGAATTGCATTCAGACAGTCATTGAAATTAAAATTGGTTAACAATTTAATGGATGCTTGTATGTTGCTTAATTGAATCAACATTAGGGTTATTATGGAGGTTGGGGATTCAAGAAAAAGTTACCCTAAAATCATTCATATCAACAAAACAACATTTAAAACATTAGTTTTATGTATATATCATTTTATGAAAACTTTAAGCTAATTACCATATGGTTGAATAACAGATACGAGCTATACTACAAAATGATCACATTCGGAAAGGTAAGAACCATTCTATTTCAAGAAAATAGATATGAAGTTTTTGATGTCTTAATTAATTATAAAAAAAAGTGCAGGTTTTTTTCGCAAAGAGTAAACCAAACTGTAATACATGCCCAATGAGAGCAGAGTGTCGTCACTTTGCAAGTGGTTTCGCAAGGTAAAGTATATATACATATATTCAGGTGCTGTGAATGTGTTCAGATGAGAATAGTGAATTTTTTGCAAATATTATAATAACACAAGTGATATCCAAATGATGCAGTGCAAGGCTTGCTCTACCAGGACCTGAAGAAAAGAAAATAGTACCTTTTGTACCAAATGCATCTGAATCAAATAAAATCCCCCTTCTATTCACTACACCCATGTCATTATCTCCATCTGAAAACAATTACACTTCAAATACACAATCTTTTGGGAGACAGTGTGAACCCAACATTGAAGAGCCAACAACTCCAGAGCCAGAAACTGCAGAATTATCATTAAGTAGATCATAAATTGGTTATGAATTTTCTTGTCACTAATGGATATGTTGATGCAGCAGAAAAGTTCCGAATGGAATCTGGAACAAAACGTATCCATTTTCATCCTTTTAATGAGTTTATTTTTACTGTTAGTGTGTCAATTTGAATCATTTTCTTCCTTTATATGAACTTCCTAAATAATATAAACAACAGATATAGATCTTGCAACCATTACAGACCGTATGGTTGTTAAACAAGTTGTTTAGTCGGGCAATGTTGAAGATGCAATTGAAAACGTTAATGATTTGAATCCCAAGGTTAGTTTCTTGTCATGATTACAAGTTTTTAAAGGGCATTCTAGACATTTTACTATTTTCTTTTTAAATATTTCAACCCATATATATAAAAAAAGGTTTATATATGTTTTATGCAGATTCTAGATACAAATCGATAGTTATTTTTGCATCTGCAACAGCAAAGGTTGATAGAATTGATTATAAATGGAAAGATAGTTAAAAAAAATTAATGGATGCTTGTGTTGGATTAGTGTCTAAGTCCATAACTATTTTGGTATGTACTTGACCCGATGGTGCATGGTTCTTTTGGGTTGTCTTCACCAAAGCAACTTGATTGGAGAAATGAATAAAGAGAGAGAGGATAATATGATTTATTAATATGTTATAAGAATAATATATTAAAGGAGAAATCATATTTGTTTAATTAATATTGGTCAATAATTAATTAAGAATTAGTTTTGTGATCAAATGTAATTAATTAAACTAGAGGGGCTGATTTGTAATTATGTGATAGTTACAAAATAAGGTAAGGATTATCTTATTTATATGGTGGACGGATTTAAGGTTGGAAAGCCTTAGAATTCGAGTATGATAAGGATTCAAGGATTATCTTATTGGTTGCTTAATGGATAATCAACTAGATAAGGATAATGACTGAAACCCTATCTCTACACCTATATAAACACCCCTAGGGTCATGAATTCGTGTATCCCTTCCCAAGAGGTCCTAGATACGAATTCTAACCTCTCACCTCTCTCTTTATACCTTCTCCACTTGCTTATGGTGTTTGTAAGCCATTAGAGGAGTGACACTTGTGACTCTAAGCATTCCAAAGTCAATACAAGGAGATTTGGGATTGTTATTGCTATATAACAATCAAGGTATGTTCTTAAACCTAATTACATGTTAATATGATTACTTGCATGCTAGAATTAGGGTTTATAGTCTTGGATTCAAAGCATGTACAATAGAGAAACCTAGATCCAAGCATTAGGGTTTGTATGAGTACATAGGATGTCTTATGACCAAAACCCATCAGTGGTATCAGAGCCAAGCTTGGTTTCAATTGTATTGATGCATTGTATAACTAAAAAATTTGATTTTTTGGATTGTGGAGGCTGGACTCGCCGAGTCCATGGCTGAACTCGCCGAGTCCATGCAGACTCGACGAGTCCATGCCTGACTCGACGAGTCAACTCGTCAGATAATGTTTATCTCGGGATTTCTTGCTGTTTTTGCATATGTATAGTTACCTTATCATGTTAGATCAATATAAATCCGATTTTATGATATATATGACTATATTCTTGATCTAATTAAAGATTATTATCAATTAACAAGATAATTGTTTCCTTATAAGATAATTGATTAATTATTTTGAGTAAATTGATAAATTGTTTTGCAAGAAATCATTAAATAAATCAAATATGGATAATTAGGTGATTAAATGTTAATTTAAAATTATTTGTTATTTGATCCTTGTTGTTATGAAAGGTTTCATATTTTCCCCTTTAGGTTTTATAGTTTAAATTTGAACCCAAAAGTTTTGGAGTTTTGAAATTTAAATAGTTAAAACCCTAATGTTTTGAAAAAGGTTTCAAAATTTGCCCTCAAGTTTTGGAATTTAAAAGTTGATTAAAAGTTTAATTAGAAATGTTAAATTCTAAAACCCTAGTAATGTTTTGAAAAGTTCAAATCACACCCTTATGGTTTTATTAATTAAT
This sequence comes from Lactuca saligna, assembly GCF_052625555.1. Lineage (NCBI taxonomy): Eukaryota > Viridiplantae > Streptophyta > Magnoliopsida > Asterales > Asteraceae > Lactuca > Lactuca saligna. The sequence goes on from NC_136418.1 coordinate 89,743,974, forward strand.
TAAGGAGTATAATTAAAAGAGATTTAATAAATCCATAAAAGTTTAGGTTAACCATTTAATTGAATTAAAAATGTAATTGTTAAAGTTAACCACATAGTATTTTAAAAGTGTAAAATACATCCTATACTATATATATATATATATATATATATATATATATATATATATATATATATATATATATATATATATAACATTAAAAGTCTAACATTATATATGTATGAGTAAAAGTCAGTCTTACCGTTAGTAGGCCTCATTCACGAAGCTGGTCTATAAGGGGTGTTTAAGGAAATTGCCTATAAAATGGCGATTGAATGGGTTTCCACTCTTACCCACCGCACTCTTGACTAGTGGAGGGTTGTTAGCCGAACGGGTAGGATAGGAAGAAATCTTCCATTATAAGTATAATGAAATACAAAGTAACTAAATGTTTTTCTAATTCCCAATCTTAGTTACTTAGGCAAAAGTGAATTGATGCAATTCCATGAAATTACACTTTGTGCCCTTGCGAAGACGTTAGTGGAGCGTGTGTGGTTTACCGGCACACTAAATGGTTCTAAGCAAAGGTAGCAAAGGGTGACTCAATGTTTGTCATAGTTCGGTGGAGCGTGTGTGGTTTACCGTCACATCGAATAGGTGACTGTAACATGTGAGGGCACCATGTTGTTTGCATGGTTATTCACACCCGCTTTGTGATCCTCGGCATCCCAGTCACAAACTAGAGGGGCATATCGAGATTTAAACATGCCATTGAAATGTTCGATGAATCTCAAAGGATCTAGGACTTTTTCATAGATTTAAAACTTAAATTTCTTTTTCGTTTTTCATGGTGGAAACTAGTGAATCGTCATTCACTTACCTTCAAATGTTCTGCAATTTGGGTTACGACATCCCTCTCCCGAGTTGTAGGATATTGTGTTGGGTCCTAGCCTTGGAATTTCATTTGGGTGATTTACCAAGGACTCAATCAATCAACTAACTTGAATTCGTTTTTCTCCCGATGTCAAAGTTCGACAACTATGGTCTTCTCAAGTCCCGTGGATGAAGCATTCCACATGAAGATGATATTCCACGATTCGATCGAGGAATAAGAAATCATGCTTCACTTCCTCCTCCTCCTCCAATTATTCTCCCTAACCCACAAGATTGTAAAATTGAAAGGTTCAATATCACTCAAGCCCGTTTGGCAAGTAAACGTAAAAAGGGAAAGTTCGTGTGTGCACACGTCTTAGGGATGAAGTCACACATTGATAGGATCCGTTGTCTGTGAGGAAATGGCTGTTGATTGGGTTCTTCAGTCACTTCCCAACTCATATAGTAAGTTCGTAAGAGAGTACTATATGATGAGCTACGACGTGACCCTTATAGATCTCACCTATATGCTTGTTGCTGCTGAATCAACAATGGTTTGGCTCAATAGAAAAGCAAAGTTGATTGGTGAATCTGCCTTCAAGACTTCTATGGATATAGACAATGGCAATGAAAGACATGCAATGATCGAAAAGTTTGATCATAAGAGAAAGGCGATGTCTGAGGTAGTTCCATGTGTTGTTCCAAAAGAGTCAGTTTGCTTTTATTGCCAAGAGAAGGGGCATTGGAGACAAAGTTGCCCTATTTACCTAAGAGATCTAAGAGATGGGAGAGTCAAAAGTATGACTACGCTTTAGGTAAGAATCCACTATCTAACTCCATTAAGTTCCTATTCATTAATTCTTAATACATGATGTAATAAGATTGCATTTGAATGTTTTGAAGGATCGGTGAAAAGAAAGGAAGCTTGATAAGAGAGCAAGATGAATCTAATCACAAGAGATGGATCTCGATCTCATGGACTTGAAGATTGGATTTTGAGCTTAGATAGTTATGATAGAGTTGTTAGAAATTTTCTTTTTACATAGTTTTCAATAGATTTTGCATTGTAAGGACAAATGTTTTTCCGCTGCTTTTAATAAATAAAACAAATTTTGTTTAACTTATTTGTTTGTTTATTTCCTTGCAATGAAATCGTTATGAAAATTGATGTTTGAATATTTCTACAACGAATGGATATGATTCTTAGTTATGTTATTTATGGAAATGTCAAGAATTTACCAAATAGGGAGAGTTTCTCATCGCCCAAGTTTCAATTGGACAGAAACTTGGAATCATGCAACGTGGATGCACGATGAATGAGAAATTTCATATTTGGAAATTGGACTAATTCATTGACAAAGTGTCAAGTGAAGGATTAGGAGATCGAGTACACAAAGTTGTGTGTTGATCAAGTTCACCATAAGAGTAACAAAGATATTCGTCATGATTTACTAAAGGCTTAGTAAATATGATTACACTTACAAGATTAAGTGTAATTTTGAATTGATTAAAGGGTTTAAATCAATAGCAGAACGAATAAGAAGAGTCAAGTAGGCAGAAAGATAAAAGTTTCTCCATTCTAAGAAGAAGGGAGAGTAGCTTTTATGCTTTATGATAGGTCTTAATGATTAAGAACCATATCTCAATTGATCCTCTAAGTGAGTCTTAGTACAATTGTATGTTTAAGAAGAGGAATCAAGGATTAAAGAAATGGTTAAATCAAGAAGTCTATCATACTTCGTTCCAATAACAAGTCTTAAAGTTAAGATTGTGACAATGAGTGAAAAGTATTGAAGGTTTATAACATTCATCAAATGTGGAAAGTTGTGATGTCTTGAATAAGACAAAGACCAACTTAGACCAATTTATGAAGTGTTTTGATAAAAGCTACACTAACTCTTGAATATTTGTTTGTCAAGAAATGTATTGACAAGAGAATCTTATATGTCAAGGAGTCAGTGGGAGTCTTAATAGTCTTGAAAAGTTTCAAGAACAAATCAAATAAGCCTTATCGATCATCACTAGCACACGAGTTGAGGTTTACAACCTATCGTGAAGACATTATTTTATTTCTGTGCCAATCCAATCGAGTTAATTATGCATATGAGTCCTATGAGTTCTCATTTGAATGCATAAAAGGCAAGGACCTTGATCAATAGAAAGTACATTGATAGGAAAAAGGTGAGCTGCTTAACTACTTGGAAGACGTGGTGGGCAGCTGTGCTACCATAAGGCAAGAAATCAAGATTAAGAAAGTTCGATCCATATGAGTTTGAATTTGTCGTAAACTTTGGTTTTAACAAATTCACATGGATAGGAACACATACACCGTTTAAATCTAAGTGTCATAAGATTTCCTCCTTCATGAAAATGATTGTGAGAAAATGCTTTCACTAAGAAAGATTTTAAAAGATAGTGATTGTAAAATTGCATTCTCGAATTTGATCATGGTTACGGCATCCCTTTCCATAATTTGAATGGTGAGGTTTGGCAATTAGTCTTAATTGTTAAGACACACATATGAACTATCTAAGGCAAAGGTGTATAAGTTCAAGAAGCCTTGATAAAAGATTATCAAAGCACTAAGTATTAGAAACATGGACTTAAGAAATTCAATAGGTATTGTTTTTCTGAAAGTTAAGATGTTTATGAATACATGTCGAAGCTAGTGGGAGCATAAGTGTTATGTTTTATAATAATCATCATGATAGTGGGAGCATAAATGTTATGATTGTATGATTATTAAGGCACGTATTGCAAAGTTGGCAATATTAATTATAGAAAACAAGAGTCATACTTTGCAAAGTTGTAAGAGTTGAAAGGTTGTTTTGCTATAATTAAGGGAGAGAATATTATGCTTCATTTCAAATCTAAAGGATTAGGTTGTGGAATGTTAATAAATTTAGTCAAAGGTACATAGTGTGTTCTTAAAATTTCGATTATGATTATGGCATTCCTCTTCACAATTCGAATTTTGAGAACATAGAAAATAAAACATTGTGCGTCGTGTCCCATACGCTTCGAGTATAGGATCGATTGCAAATGATTTAATGTTTGACCATTCTAAAATTTTCCAAATGTCTAGTGCATTTAGAGGGAAAAGGGACTAGAATTGGTTTTGACTAAAATAATTAAACAACTATTAAAGGACAATCCAAAGTTCAACGAGGATTGGTTGCTTGTGAGTAGTTGGAAGTATAGTATTGGGAATTATGGAAATGTTTCCATATTGGATGGACAATATCGACATCATTACGAATAGATAAGATTCGATTAAGAATAAGTTGTCATATGGAAAATATGGAAGTGTGTCCATATTGGGAAGTAAATATTGAAAATCTATGTCTAGATTAGAAACTTTTATGCAAAAGGATGTTCAAAGGAATGTACTTTCAGAGAGAGACATCATATCTAAGGAATTGTCTTGTAACAATCTCTGATAGAGGACTTTGTAATATCATTGGCAATAGTCTTTGAGACTTTGGTGCAGTGACATTACGAAAGGATCGTTGCATAAAGTGTTAGAATCTAGTATATTCTATAAGTAACAAGAATGTGATATTCTTACACTTAAGAAAATGGATTTGGAGTTGTAAAATGAGAATGATTGGAAATGTGTTCAATTTGTCTATTTCACAAAGGTAAGAACCATAGGTAAACATTGTGTGCATGCTAGGAGCATGGGACAAGTGTAATAATTTGAGTAAAAAGTTAATTACCCGAAACGACAAATAATGAGTAATCGATATGGTGATAAATAAAACGTGTTTTGTTTATACTCAAAGGGTTGAGGCCATATGGGATTAGTATTATTCTTGTGTTTCACCTTGCATGTTTTGACTTCCAGAATAATTGAGTTTATTAAGAATAATCCAATTATTCAAACGGGCCACAGTCGTTCATATGTTGGAAGTAGATATGAATGAAGACTGTCGTGAATTGGTGTGTGGATTGTCTAAAAGAGTATTAGACATAAGCAAATGTTTGCTGCAACGTTCATGAGTGCTTACGAATATGATTTGAGCATTAGATTAAACCCACGCTCACTTGGATCACTATCTCGAGTGATTAGTGAGACGATAACATCTTATATTCTTGAAACCGAGATGTGTGAGTTGTATCTTGCTAATCGGTTGCACATTGATAATATGTAAACGCACCAGTAACTTGGTGTTATAAAACATATTGTTGTGTGTAATTTGGTTAGTGAGTGCAAGCAATCATTGTATCAAAGTTTATCCGTTCCTTTTATCCAAGGTAGGATAGAAGCGATATCTTTGGGCCCCTCGATGGTTTAGTGATGACAAACGTAAATGCTCGGCCGAGCTAGGGCTAATTTGATTTGTTCAATTAGTCTGTCGTCATAAATCGGAAATCGAGATATAGTACAAAGAGAATGATTTGAAATCATATCTCATACGATATCTAGAATGGAGGAATATATGATCCCTTATCTAAGGACACGTGTATCTGATATGATCAGAGTTGACAGCGGCTTTGGAAAGCTACGATTGCAGATCAGGATCTGAAGTCATATGCATAATAGTTGTTAGACTTATCCAAGTGGGAGACTGTTGGATTAGTGTCTAAGTCCATAACTATTTTGGTATGTACTTGACCCGATGGTGCATGGTCCTTTTGGGTTGTCTTCACCAAAGCAACTTGATTGGAGAAATGAATAAAGAGAGAGAGGATAATATGATTTATTAATATGTTATAAGAATAATATATTAAAGGAGAAATCATATTTGTTTAATTAATATTGGTCAATAATTAATTAAGAACTAGTTTTGTGATCAAATGTAATTAATTAAACTACAGGGGCTGATTTGTAATTATGTGATAGTTACAAAATAAGGTAAGGATTATCTTATTTATATGGTGGACGGATTTAAGGTTGGAAAGCCTTAGAATTCGAGTATGATAAGGATTCAAGGATTATCTTATTGGTTGCTTAATGGATAATCAACTAGATAAGGATAATGACTGAAACCCTATCTCTACACCTATATAAACACCCCTAGGGTCATGAATTCGTGTATCCCTTCCCAAGAGGTCCTAGATACGAATTCTAACCTCTCACCTCTCTCTTTATACCTTCTCCACTTGCTTATGGTGTTTGTAAGCCATTAGAGGAGTGACACTTGTGACTCTAAGCATTCCAAAGTCAATACAAGGAGATTTGGGATTGTTATTGCTATATAACAATCAAGGTATGTTCTTAAACCTAATTACATGTTAATATGATTACTTGCATGCTAGAATTAGGGTTTATAGTCTTGGATTCAAAGCATGTACAATAGAGAAACCTAGATCCAAGCATTAGGGTTTGTATGAGCACATAGGATGTCTTATGACCAAAACCCATCAGCTTGTATGTTGCTTAACTGAATCAACATTAGGGTTATTATGGAGGTTGGGGATTCAATATTGGTTGGTAGCAACTTCACAATGGATGATAATGAATGTCTTTCATTTCATAACTTCACATTTTAAAAGCATGTACGATGGAGACCCTAACTAGTCAACAATCATTTGCACCCCTTATGACATATCACAATAGGTATACCATAAATAACTGCAACACTGATGATTCTTTAAAGATTTTACAATAGAATTCTATCTTTTGATGTAATGTCATTTGATATTATGCTACAAGTCTAACAAAAGCTTGCATCCAATTCTAAAGATTTGCAGCTGAGATTTTCCAAAAGTTGCATGAAGAAGTGACAGCAACAGCTGCAAGGTGCCATGGTCTACTTGTACGTGCTCATCAGCTTGAGTTGGAAATCCCCTCAATTCAAAGGTCATTCATATCCCAAACATGCCATTTAGCATTTTTCACCAATTCAGGTACCACATCACATACTTCTTCTTCTTCTTCTTCTTCATCATCATCATCTTCTTGTTCTTCATCTTCTTCTTCTTATTATTTAATTTTGCATTATCTTTTAATTCAACACAAATGAAAGAAAGGCTATACTTCACATGACTAATTCCATTGAGGATCTGTATTAATGCTACAGGTGTTTACTGGGGGTTTTGTTGGGCTTCTATGTCCATGTAGCTTATTTACATTGTTCAATTGTCACTAGAGGTTCTTATTACATGTTCACTATATATATTTGGTCATATGGACCTTTCAATAGTTTTTAGACATTTTTGCCCCAATTGTTGATGGTTTAGTCTAATGCATGTAATCATTAGAAAATAAATCTATATTGACATGTTGTTCAAAAAGGTCCATATCTACTACCTAAAATTTACTACTTTCGTACTTAACTACAAATGCAGACTTCGGATTGCTACATATAATATTCAAAATCTTTTCTAATTTATTTATTCTTCATCTTCACTATAGAAAAAAACACAAAGAAAAAGTAATTTCTAAATTCAATTTTTTTTGTTCTTTGATTCTAGTGAATTGAACTTGGAATTCCTTTCTTACAAACCAGTTCAAAAGATTCCACCAATATGGAATAGACTTTCATGGTCATGACTACTTCCATCAAAGGTACTCATTATTTTCATTTTTTCTTTTTTATTAAAGACCAAAATGTTCTCATTACATATACTGAAATAAATAAAAAGAAAAAATTTAGTTTTATGCATTTACAATAAACAAAAAATATTTACATATAAATAAAGATTTCATTTTTATTATTGAATTCCATTCCGGCCAACCAAAATTTCACATTCCGATTTCAATTCCAATTTCAATCTTGAATTTACATATCTACATTTTTAGTATTCCAATTATAACAATTTTCCAATCTTTAATTTACCTATTTGCTACCCTTAAATTCACATGTAAATCACATGGGAATCATGTATGAATTACATGTAATTCATATGTAAATCACAAGTGAATCACATATGAGTTACATGTGATTCATATGTGATTCACAGATGAATCACATGTAATTCACAAGTAAATCACAAGTGATTCACATATGAATTACATATGATTCACATGTAAATCACAAATAAATTCATATGCGATTCACATGTCACATCCCAAAACCGGAAAAGCGGAAACGCTCTAGGGTGGAGGACATCATGTGTAGTATCACAACAATTGTATAATAGCAAGCATAGTAAACACAACCAAACATTGAATACATGAAAATTTAATAAGTTTACATCGGTTTTAAATCTGATTTGAATACACCCAGAGTATAAGTAAATATAAAGACATAATCTTATTTGCTCCGACTTCTTCATAATGCCCAGATGGTACCTATCTACTGATTCCCTGAGAATACAAGCAGTTTTAAAAGAGTATCAGCATAAAGTTGGTGAGTTCATAAGCATTTAGTTTTGGAGAAAAATGTTCTTTGATTCTTTTGAAAATTGTTTCTCAAGAAAATCCCATATTTTCTTATGAAAACCATAGTTGAAACCCATTCCTTCCATGACTTCCCGATTCATACTAGATACGTACAATCCAAGGAGTCATGGAATGAACATGAATATCCGTTAGTTGAATAATAAACCATCAGTTTGTAAAATACCGTGTTATCCTGGGAAAATCCTATATTTTCCCTAAAAGTAGGTTGTTGGTTATCCGTTCTAAACTGAAGAGTTCGAGTATCCACCGTACATATATCGTTAAAGCATAGTTTCTTTTGAAAACCCTGATTACTATCAGTATATATATGAAGGCAATTTTATTACTTAAAATAAAACCAACGAAGAATGAAATCCTGTAAACAAAGATTAGTTTATACTTATTTGTGAGTCATATAACCATACTTGATATGACCTAGAGACCTTTTCAACGTTCTTCAGGCGTTAGTTAATGACATTTGTCACCCCAAGCATGCCTGCCTAACTGTAGCTAGCAGTTCAGGTGTGGGATTGCCAGTCCCGAATAGATCTATTCAGAAATCTCATGCTCTCCCTCCAGGAGACTCTGGTTATACTAACATAGGATTTAGCCTTGTACACCTAAGGGTACAGTTTCGAAGTAGAGCCTCACAATTCTGTATAATCTAGTTTACATGTTGAAAACAGTATAAAGTAATAATTATCCTTAAACAATTATATATTATACCCCTGAGAAAATATATACCATAAACTAAATATGCCATAGTTTATATATATTCACTCATGCATGAAATCTGAATTGGTAATAGCAGTATATTGAATTCTCCCAAACTATACCCATTATAGTTTACTTGAAATGATACGGAAAATGTTTTGTAAAACTTTTCTGAAAACTATGAGGTTAGATTTCCAAAATAAAAGCTTCCCTTATGCTCGACATAGTACAAAAGGGATAAAATATCTAAATATTTTATTAAACCTAGAAATCATTGAACTGTATTAATATGTTTAAAACTTAATAAAATACTTTGAATTTGGCTTGTATTCCCCCCTGAAAACATTAAAAAATCGTAAAAAGTGTTGGGGGTATGAACTCACCTCTAGCAAGTGGTTTGTATGAAAGATCGTAAAAAGTGTCAGGTGAAGCCTCGAACACAATTTGATCCTAATTAACACGTAATGACACATATATGAGTCAAATGAATGTATTTCACTACTAGATACGATAGAGAACCACCCTAGGGACTTGGAACCACTTGCACTAAGTGTTGGAACCATATGGTATGGAGTGAGGGGGGTGTATGGCCACCTTATAGGTGTGTGCGGACCATGGGTGTGCGGACCATGCGGTGTGCGGTCATACACTCATCATGGGAGGTGTATTTGAGGTGTTTTCAAGGTTCACACTAGCATCCATGAAGTGTTCTAGGTCCATGCTTAGTTGTAATGCAAGTTTGAGGTCAATAAAGGTCATAGAAATGGGTTTGCGGCCCTAAGGTGTGTGTGTGTGGTCGCACAAAGGAGTGTACTGTCGTACATAGGTGTGTGCGGCTGTACATAGGGGTGTGCGGCCGTACACCCTTCATGTTTATGCCCAAAATGCCGACTTTAAGGTGCAACAAGGCTAGGGTCATGTCAAACACGAAGATAGGGGTCAAACTCTCACTTTGGAGGGTCTTTTAAGAGTGTGCGGTCATCTTATGGGGGTTTGCGGCCGCACTCTCTTCTAGACATGAAGAACATGACCAATATTGTAGTCCCAAGTCTTAGATAGAGTGGTCTTGCATGGTTAGCAAGTTAAAGGATGAATTACTCAAGTTCTTAAAGCTTTGGAGGGTTCACGGTTGAAGAAGATTGAGAGAATGGTGTAGTGTGCGGCCAAGAAGTGAAAGGAATGAAAGGAAATGGGTCTACTCTTTATATAAGAGTGGGTGTGCTTCCATGAGGTGGGTGTGCGGCCGCACACCCATGTGTACGACCGTACACTCCTCCTAAAGGTGTTTATGGCCCAGTTTTGTCACTATACGACTTGTTGATTCATTCCTAACCTCAACCTTGATTGTACCCAAGCTTCGAACACTTAAATGAACCCTTAAACAATGCTAGAAGTTAACAGAATAAGTTTAACATTGATTGAATCAACTAGGTGTACAAGGTAGAAGTTCCGGGTTGTCACATCACATGTAATTTACATAGAATCACATGCAATTCACAAGTCAATCACATATGAATTACATGTGATTCATATATAAATCACATGTGATTCACATTTATTCACATATGAATCACATGTAATTCACAAGTGAATCACATATGAAATATAAATTACATGTAATTCACATATAAATCACATGCGACTCACATATAAATGTAATTCACAAATGAATCAAATATGAATTACATGTGATTCACATATAAATAACATGTGATTCACATATAAATCACATGTAATTCATATGTAAGTTACGAGTGAATCACATATGAATTACGTCTATATGCACACATGCATTTTGTGAGAGTGTTCTTCGTTTTTATTTTCTTGTGAATTTCACATTTGAATCTTAAAAGATACAATCACATATGAATATCACATTATATAATCGCATATGAATCTTACATGATATATACATATGTATTTTTGTGAGTGTTCTTGCATTAATAATTTTTTTTTCTTATAGATTTGAAAGAATTTGTGGAAAATTTTGAAAATGTAAAAAGTGAAATTGAAGAAAATATGAAAATCTTCATACGAAGAAATGATAACACTGTGAATCTTTGTAGTTTTTTTTATATTTTGTTTTGTATCGAATAAAATACTTTTACTATTATTTTTATAAATTGATTAATAAAATAAGATTTTTTATGATTTACTTACAAATATTATAGTATAAGAAATATGAATATATGCATTTGAAAAAATATGCATATATGCACCTAAAACGTTGATTTTTTTTTTAAATTAGGTTTTTTTTTAAATATTCTAAGTTTTTTTAATTGGAGTTTTTTTTTTTTTGAAAAAACTGCATTTTTGTTTTTTTTTTTTAAATTGCAGTATTTTTTTAAAAAAAATACAGTTTTTTTTAAAAAAAAATACAGTTTTTTTACAAAAATTGTAGTTTTTTTTTAATGCAGTTTTTTTTTTTAAATTGCTTTTTTTAAAATTGCATTTTTTATTGAAAAAAAATTAAGTTTTATTGAAAAAAAAAAAAGAGCAGTTTATTAAAAGGAATTGTAGTTTTTTTTTTGAAAAAATTGCAGTTTTGTTAAAAAAAATTTCAATTTTTTTCAAAAATTAATGTATCTGAAAAAAAATTAAAAAATCTCCATTTAAAAAAAATCAAAAACTATTTTTTAAAAAAAATATCCGAAATTTGGTTTATTATGTTAATTTTGTTCAATAATACAAAAAAATAAACATTACATGAGATCGGTAAGATTACGATCAGGCTCTTTAACGAGTTAATTTTGATCTAACGCTCCACATTTATTTCTCAGGTTCTCAGAAAACTATGATGTTTCAACCGATCTCACCCCTATATATATATATATATATATATATATATATATATATATATATATATATATATATATATATATATATATATATATATATATATATATATATATATATATATATATATATATACAGTGTTGTAAAACTCGCCGAGTTGGCCGATTACTCCTCCGAGTACTCGCTACTCGGCCCCTTGCCGAGGCGAGTTACAGAATCCCGAGTACTCCCCAATCGGCCCCTTACTGAACTGAGCAATGTTGTAAAACTCGGTCAACTCGGTGATTAATATGTATAATATACTTAATGATTTATTATTATTCAACATACACACATGTGATTATTACTACATATATATCTTAAATTTTAGTAATTATTCACGAAGTGAGACCATTATTTGTTTTTTTAGTTTTTGTGTATTCACATGTATCTAATTTTGTTATATATATTTCAATCAACTTATGATTTTAACTTATTATTTTGACATATATAATTTCCCTAAAAATATTACTACATGAATTACCAAATCCGAGTACTCCCCGAGTATTCCTGAGTACTCCCGAGTACTCGCTACTCGGTAGTCGGCCGAGCAGGTACCGAGTAACGAGTTCTACAACCTTATATATATATATAACGTTTTGTTTGAGCTAACTTTTGAATTTAAAACGTTTTGTTTGATCTAAAATGCTAAACATTCATATTCCTAAACAAAGTTTTTTAAAATTTTTGAATTTAAAACATTTTGTTTGAACTAAAAACCTAAACATCCATACTTCCAAATAAAGCTTTTCTTTAAATTAAGTTTAAAAAAAATTTAGATGCTCTGAAACGATCATTATCAAACTAATCATATGTATTTTTTCATAAATTAATAACCTATAAGAAAATAGGTTATGAATTTTTTTTGGGCCATTTTAATTCTTTTTGGACCTCTTCAAATTTAAGGTCTTAACCTTCAATTCTACAAAACCATAATTGATGCCCTAACCTAACAAAATCACATTTTGAAGACGACCGACCTCTTCCCCAAATCATAAAAAAACAAACCATAAAACCCGAAAGACAAAGAAACTCAAAAGATGCATTAAACAAGAATCTCCATAACCGCTTCCTGTAAAATCGATTTTACCTTTTTATTTGGAGTATTCTTACTCTATTATCACAAATCTAATTTACCTTTTTATTTAAAGTATTCTTACAGGAATCGAATTTACCTTTTTATTTGGAGTATTCTTACTCTATTATCACGTAGCGGTGAACGTAGGCGGGTATCCGTCTTAATTATCTGGAACCGGAACCAGAACCGGAACCGGCGATTTCTAATATGTTGGAACCAGAACCGAAACCGGCAAGTAGCGGTTGTAATAGCGGGTATCCGGTTCGTTAAATTTGATGAATTTTTAAAACTTATAAAAGTACATATACTGTAAACTTACAAGAAAGTTATCGACAACTATAGTATGTAATGCGCTATGTATTTTTCTTAAAACCTTTAAAAATTCAAAATAAATTACTCAAAATTCTAAAATTGTGTTATTCGAAATACCGTATAAAGTAGGGGTGACCAAAAACCGCACCGAAACTAAAATTAACCGTAAAAACCGCAACCGATAAACTGCAACCGCAATAAAAACCGATGGTGAGGTTTTCTGTTTTTGAAAAACCGCAATTTGCGGTGCGGTGCGGTTATTAGTTTTCAGAAACCGCAAAAAAAAAACCGCACCGCACCGCATATATTATATACAATTTTTTTATTAATTATTAATATATTAAATACTAAAAAGACAAAACTGCAAAAATGGTCCCTGTGGTTTGCTGAAAATTGTCACTTTGGTCCAAAAAGTTTTGGACTAACACCACAGGTCCAAATTTTCATTTTATTGCGAGTTTGGTTCAACTTACTTTAAAAAATTTTGTAATAACGATTTTACCCTTCTTTCTTGTTTTTTTTTTTCAGTTCTTTTATTTATTTAAATATTTTCATAATTAAAAGAAAAATAAAAAAGAAAATAATTCTCTCTCTCTCTCTCTCTCTCTTCCCTATAAATGACCATTCGTGTTTTTTTAAGACCCAAAAGAGGGCAGCAGCCTCCATTACCCCAACACCACCGAGGACCACCTTGCTCCACCACAACATCACCGCTGCCACCACCCGTTGGCCCGTTGCCTTCACCGATCAAACCCAACTCAATATCATTCCCTTCCTTCGTTTTTCGCCGTACAACAAGAAAACAGGAAACGTCATTGCAAATATAGGAGAAATCCAACACCAAGTTTGATTTTGGATGGTTCAATCCTTGGTTCCTTGCTCGTCGCAGGCCAGAAAGGGGACTAAGGGAGGTATCAGCGATTGCAGATCGTGAGGAGGGAGAAGTCTCCAGGTTGATGAGAGCTAAGCGATGCAGGTGGGAAGAAGCAGCGAGTGGCTATGATTTTGGGGTTGTTGGGTCGTGGATGAGCAGGGGGAAACACCCTCGTTGTTTCATCTCCTTCATTATCAATCCACTTTTAAATCAAACTTTCGATAATTAGATATCAATTTTTGACTATCTGAAAGTCAAACCAGATAAAAATCAATTATTCAATTCGAATCGTTGGTTATCCAAAATCGATTTCAGTCCTGTTTTGCTTCAAGCCTTCGTTATCACCTTTGTCAATAAAAATTAGAGACCATCGATGGGTTTTTTAGGTGAAGAACAGAGGAAAGGGAACATATATGTTTGTGCGTGTGTGTTTTAATTTTTGAAATCAAGTTCTAGAAATCTAACAAAGGAAATACAAAATCAGTTTCATAAATGAAATACAAATCGATTTCAAAAACGAAATATAGGTGTGCATCTGATGCTTTTGGTCTTGAGTTACAAAACCGATTTCAATTGTGTGTGTTTTCTTTGGAAGAAGACGAGAGACAAAGAGAGAGAGATAGAGAGAGAAAGAGAGAGAGAGAGAGAGAGAGAGAGAGAGAGAGAAGATTTTCTTTCTTTTTTAATTGGAAAAGTATTTTTAGTAAATAAATAAACTGAAAAAGAAAAAGATAAGGGCAAAATCATCATTATAAAAAAGATCAATAGAAGTTGGACCAAAATCGCAACAAAATGAAAAGTTTGGACCTCTGGTGCTAGTCCAAACTTTTTTGGACCAAAGTGACAATTTTTAGCTAACCACAAGGACCATTTGTGCAGTTTTGTCTACTAAAAATAAGGCAAGTTTTATGGATGAAAAAAGATAAAATTCTAGAAGACAAAAGTGTTGGTTTTTTGTTTTGTTTAATTTTGAAAAATGGCGAAATTTGACAATTTTAATATATTTATTATTAATTACTAGTGATTTGATGTTTTTAAGATATTAGTTGTTTGTGATTTAAGTTAATTGTCTTATACCTTATGATTTTTTTTATTAGGGTAAATTACATCAATCGTCCCTCGTGCATATGCCAGAAAGCGTGTTTAGTCCCTATTTTCAAAAATTAACTCGGATCGTCCCTAATATGTTTAAAAGTTTCATGTTTCGTCCCTGACATCGTTAACCGTTTGTTTTTCCGTTAAGTGACCCACATTAGAGGGGTATTTCAGTCTTTTACCTAAAATGACAAAAATAAATAAATAAATAAATAAATAAACCTTATCTCTACTCTCTCTCTCTCTCTCTCCCCCGTCAAACCTGAAGCCATCATTCTCCTTCCCCTCTTCTCACTCTGGCAATCCTCCGATAGCCCTCTGTCGGACCTCATCATCATCAAAGAAGAGAAACAGGGAGGTGTGTTTGGTTGTGTGTTCTTTGATGTTTTTGTTTCATCGTTTGAGGTACACCAAACTGAAGATGAATATGGGTTGATGTCTCGGTTTATTTTGAAGACGAAGACACTACGATTTCAGGGTTTTTGAAGACAAAATTTGGGTCTTATTGAAGACGACTTCTGGGCTTTTGAAAAACAATTTTTGGGTTTTTTAGTCATTGAATTTACTTTCAGCACAAATTTATGGGTCTAAGCTTCGATTTCATTTATAGGGCTTTTTAAGACAAAATATTGGTCTTTTGAAGACGATTTTTAGGTTTTTGAAGACAATTCCTAGGTTTTTTTAAAGTCATCGAGTTTACTTCTGCTCCGATTTCACAGGTTTAAGCTTCGATTTCATCAAATTTTATTCCTTCAAGAAGTTTGAAGTATTTCCTTTTGATTATTAAGTCATCATTTTGGGAATTTTTTATGATTTTTCTAGGTTGTGGACTGTTGTAGTCTTGAATCGGATTTTGGTTTGGTTCGGGTCGTGGAGAAGCTGGGAGATGGGTGGTGGTTGGCAGTAAGTGGATGGTGGAAAGGGTAATTCTTCAAAAACAAGAACATATAATCTGACTTTCTTCAAGAACAAGAACATGAAGAAATGGAAATTGAAATCATTGGTACATAACCTTGGCTAGAATTTTGATTTTGACAGTCTTCTGTTTTTTTCATATGCATTTTGAATCTAGTTTTTGATTTTTTTTTATTTTGAATCATGGACTTCAGCTTTGTAATTGAATCCTTGAATGCTTTGTAATTGAATCCTTGAATTGGTATATAATTCCTGAGTTTGATTTTATCGGTCTGAATGGGTTTCATTCCTGAGTTGTGGGTTTGATTATGTGATTTCTAGGTTTGATTCCAATTACCAGTTAATTTGGTGTTTTTCCTATGGATTTTATTACGTGATTTCTGGATTTTATTATGTCATTCTAAAATGAACGAGTTAGGGTATGTGATCGTGCAGAGAAACAGGAACAAGATTTGTTGCCTTCGCTATAAGGGTGGTGTGTTAGTTTTAAATTAGTGTGTATTTTTAAAATAATTATAATTATAAAAATAAGGGTAGTTATGTCATTTTCCTATGGTCAAACTATAGAAACGTAACACCATTAACGGTAGGGACCAAATGCGCAACTTTTAAACATACGAGGGACGATCCGAGTTAATTTCTAAAAATAGGGACTAAACACGCTTTCTGACATATGCACGAGGGATGATTGGTGTAATTTACCCTTTTTATTATTATAAGTAATATGTTTAAACTCCTAAAACCGTTTGAAATATAAATTGCGGTTAAAAACCACACCAATTTCATGTGGTTAATAACCGAACACAAAAAAATAAAACTGCACCACAAAAATAACCGCCTAACCGCACCGTAAAAATAACCGCACCAAGCGATTTTGAAAAATGGATTAACCGCATTTGCGGTTAGTGGTGAGGTTTTAGCCAATAACCGCACCGCGCTCACCCCTATAAAGTATGTGCTTGTGATATGTATATATATATATATATATATATATATATATATATATATATTCCAGTTCCGACATGTACCTAGCAGGTACCCAGCGGATAGTAGTTCCGTAAAAATAAGAACCGAAACCGAAACCGTTGTTCCGGTTCCGAAAGCGGATAGCCGGATACCTAATTCTGTTGCTCATCCCTATTATCACGGACAGTTGAATCCATTCGGTATCAGGAAACCCGAGAAATGGACTTAATAAGGTAATTAACTTTTCGGTTTGTTCACATCTGGGTAACTATCTTTTTTTTGTACACATCTAGGTAACGAACTTTTTGAAAGTGTTCACATATGACCATTATGACCGGCTGTAGCAGGTTACAACCGGTCATAATGATCATATGTGAACACTTCCAAAAAGCTCGTTACCTAGATGTGTACAAAAAAAGATAGTTACCTAGATGTGAACAAACAGAAACGTAAGAGTAAATTACATGAATGGTCCCTGTAGGTTGGATAATTTATGCGTTTGGTCCCTAACTTACTTTTTAACTCGGATGATATCTACTGTTTATTTTTGTTGTGGTAAATTACACCAATCGTCCCTTGCACACATGCCAGAAAGTGTGTTTAGTCCCTATTTTCAAAAATTAACTCGGATAGTCCCTTATGTCGTTAAAAGTTGCACGCTTCATCCCTTGTTAGTTTAACTTTGCATGTTTTATCCCTTGTGAGACATGAAAGGACTATAATGCCCTTTTTATTTTCTTTTTCATTTATTTTTATCAATTTCAATTATTTTTAGTTATTAAAAAGTATTATAATTATTTTTCTATGTTTCTAAAGAATACTTGACCACCACCACCATCGGTAATCCCCATCACCACCACCGGTAATCTATGCCATCGCCGGAAAATGGAGCACCGCTGCCACCCCTCAACTTACCCCACCCACTCCCCGGTTCAAAGCTCGTCTTTTCCATTGAAAATAACCACCAACCACCACCTCAATCAATCTTTCATTCACTTTTTGTAAAGCTTCGGTGACCTCCACAACAACATCGACAGAAGTCTGACTAAGCTCCAGTTTAATCTTCTCAAGCTTTTCAAGAACTTGTTTTACTTCCTGCGTTTCCTCCGACGAAGGATCCAAACAGAAGTGTCGATCTAAACGGTAAGGAGAAGGTTAGGGAGGAGTGCAAATCTACTATACGCAAACCAGAGTGAAGATCTGCTACCCTCTCATTGGAAAAAATGAGAGGCGGCTAGGGTTTGGTGCGCATATGCATATCTTCTTGGAGCTTTCTTCACCATCACTTGTTATGAGCCGCCCGCACCTATATATTTGTGTAGAAACCCTAACATCGCCGTATGAAACCCTAAATGTAGATCTGGGTTTGAGTTTCAGACCTAAATGTAGAGAAGGAGAGGACGTGGTTTCTGATGTTCGAATTTCTGATTTGGGTTTGAGTTTCAGATTTAAATGTAGATTTGAATCGGTTCGAGATTCATGAGGGGTTTGATTTTCAGATTACAAGGCAGGTTTTGGGTTGAATATTTGATGTTTGACAGTGAGGTATGGTTTATCAATGGTGGAGATTGACAATAATTGGAGGTGGTGGATATTAACTGTAATTGTTTGTGGTTTCTGGAGGGTATTTGAGATTAGCGATGGTGATATGAAAGAGGGGAAAACAAAAGATTTTTGGCTAGTTAGTTTCGCCGGAGAAAGGAGGAGGATGGGCAGTTTCCGGTGGTATTCGGTGGTGGTAGACAGTGGTTCTGGTGGTGCTGATTCTAGGAAAGATAGAAGGAAAATGGAAAGAGAATGGGAGGGGAGGGGTGGGGATATTTTATTTTTTTTATTTTTTTATAATCTAAAACTGATAAATGAATAAAATAAAATGAAAAATGAAATTACTAAGGGTAAAATCGTCATTTCATGTCAATAGGGAAGACATGTGGAAGATATAGTAGATAACCTATTAACCCATGTTAAAATCCTGACACTACTCAGCCATTGTGGCCATCGAGGTTCGCCTGCAGTGACTCCAGGGCATGAGGCAAAGCCTCATGTTTGCAGCGGGGGATTAGTCAGTGCGCGAAAGCTGGCCCGGAAACTCTCGTTAGGGAAGTTCCCTTTCCAAAAAAATGCAAGAAAAAACAAACCCAGGGACGGTCCGAATTAATTTTTGAAAATAGGGACTAAACATGCTTTCTAGCATGTGCACGAGGGAACAATGGTGTAATTTACCCTTTTTGTCATGTGTTTGGTCCATGTCTTACCTCAAAAGATTATTGAGCCATTTTTAGTTTTTTTAATTTTTTTCTAATTTATGTATTTAATTTTTATATATTTAAAAAAAATAGATTCTTCATATCTGCATCTCCTCACCCTAAACCTGAAACCATATTGAGAAATTTAAGTTCATCTTCAACTTGAATTTCCTTTCCATCTTTAGTGATATTAACGTCTTCATCATCCCTTAATTTTCGATCCTTCAACTCCGACGAACCAACAACACAACTCACTATCTCTTGATTGAATTTTCCACCACCACAACCCAATAGAAGGGTTGTGGTGTTGGTTCGCCGGAGTTGAAAAACCAAAAAAGAAGGGATAGTGAAGATGTTGATGTCATTAAAGATGGAAAGAAAAAGAAGTTGAGGAGGATGACATATGAAATAGTGACCAGTGGGACGAACTTAAATTTCTCGAATGTGATTTCAGGTTTGAGTGAGGAGATACAAATATGTGGGATCTTATTTTTTTTAAAAATATAAAAAATAAATACATAAATAAGAAAATTAATTAAAAAATGGCACAATAGTCTTTTGAAGTAATACAATGACCAAACGCACAACAAAAATAAACAATAGGGATCATCCAAGCTAAAAACTAATTTAGGGACCAAATGCATAAATTACCCAAACTATAGGGGACCATTCGTGTAATAACGAGTTTTTTGGAAGTGTTTATATATGATCATTATGAAGTGTTCATATATAACCATTATGACCGGATGTAACCTGCTATAACCGATCATAATGGTCATATGTGAACACTTTCAAAAAATTCATTACCTAGATACGTATGAAAAAAAAAAATTATCCATATGTAAACAAACCGAAAAATTAACTACCTTATTAAATCCATTTCCCAGTAAACCCCCAAATTCACGTATTTACTACTAAAGTGGTGCAATTTCTAGTTGTACTCCAACATTAGATGTGGGTGCAATTTCTAGTTGTACTCCAACATTAGATGTGATCTTGTTAGACTGATACACCTCCTTATCAGATTCAATATTCATCTCACATAATTTAATACGTTGTATACCATCTCTCCATTAATCGAATCAAAACCAATATTAATCTCCCCAATACCAATAAAATGTTGTCTCATCATTGCTACTTATTTACTTACAAAACCTTGTCATCCATTAGCGTCACCTCCAATAGAAGAATTAGGATATTACTAATCATGGTTGCAGTTGACCCATTCTAATTGACTTGCCAAACAACCATTTTACGTATCCCTTTTTCAAATTTAGTACTAATTTTATATTGAATTCAATTTCTGCATAAATAACGTTATAGACTACAAATTTAAGCCTCACAGAAGCCACTCACATGCCAAAAATGTTCTTTCAAGGTCTTATTTCATTACCAGTTTCCCTAAAGCACTTAACCACAAACACACAATCTATGAAAGAACAGCCATGACATCTGATGCCCTTAGAGCAATGTACTCTGAACCATCACTCCCTTTGAAATCATTCCCCACATACTTCGAGTACAAAACAGTGTTCCCTAGAGACACCGTCAGCTCTTTTCTTTTCCCTTCCTCATCCAACGGACCCGGCCCCACCGCAATCACCTACACACCCAACACAAAAAGACAATATTACCCCTCACAAGAGCTCAAAACTTTATTTAAAAGACTAGCTGCTAGCTGAAAAACTAACTGATAAAAATTGATGTTTGTACCGACTACTGTTAACCTAATTTACATATCACATGATAATAATAGTACGGTGGATCAGCTCAGGGGTTGTTGGAAGAATAACACTTACAGTGCCAATGGAGGGTTTCTCTTTGCTTGCTTGTGTGAGCAACAAGCCACCAGCTGTAGTTAGCTCCGCCTCTGTGACCTATCCAACGAGAATTTCAAACATTTGAGATGAAATTTTATTTACCATTTTACCCTTTTGTACATAAATAAAATAAGAAAAGTAAACCTTGATTAGGACTCTGTCATTAAGAGGCTTCAAATCCTTGACGTCATCTGTCTCAAGTATACCAACAATATCATCTTCCTTTAGTAACAGATGGTTTGTCCCATTGAACTCAACCTCTGTTCCAGCATACTTGGAATACACAACTGGTGTTCCAGTCTGAAATATGAATGATAATTTTTTGTGTATATGATCAAATTTCCATTTACCAAATTACCCCTTAGATATACAAGTAAATAGTGCTTCAAATGATGAAAAATTACCTTTACACTTATGTCCACCTTGTTTTGGCCAACTGTCCTGCCTTCTCCTACAGCAACTACTTCGCCTCCTTGAGGTTTTGTTTGAGCTGTTGAAGGGAGTAAAATACCACCTGCAGACTTCTCTTCTGCTGCCTTGATTTTAATCAATACTCTGTCACCCAATGGCTTCAATGTAGTGTACTACAAGATGAAAATGGAGGTTAGCAGGATGAAAGAACGGGTGAATATATGAAAACCAACTTTCTATCATAACGAAACCTACAAACTGTCTATAATGAGAAAGATTTGAAAGTAAGAATAAGAGATCATTTATATCTCTGCAAGCTGAAACTTGAGAGAAAATTCAAGAAAGAAATCAAGAAGTCGGTTGTAGAAAATGGAGATAAGACCTTGAATCAAAAAGAAAACCATGAATGCTCAATTGAGAGAGAATCAAAGATTTGTGGTTGAATAATCTTATTTATCACCTTAACGAGCTAACTAATCACTGAAACAAAAGGAATAATATAGTTGCTGCTAACGCATAACGATAAAACGTTGATTGAAAAGGCCATACAGAATCCAATAAACGAAATTAAACTTCGAATATCAATGGGACTCACTTGAAAATTGAAGCAAAATGAAGCAAAAATCAGGTAATTTATAGGCATTAATGCGTAGAATTTAGCAACGATGAGATGATTAACCTTAGGAGCGACAGTAGTGGCAGCTTTGACAACGAGTCCACGGGTTGATCTGAGAGTTAAACCACCACCCATTCTAAAGGACGCGGATGAAACCTTGATTGTTGACGACTTAAGACCTTCAAATGATGGTAGAAAAACGCTTGAAGATGCGGCGGCGGTCATCTGAGCAGCTGCCATTTCCTGAATTCAAACCCACAAACGGAAATTAGTCTAACGTAAGATAAGGTAGCACTACCCAAATTTACTCCCTCTGTTTCAATTCACTCTCATCTTTTGAAATCAAACTGGAGTGTCGTTGTTATTAAGATTAAACGAGGAAATCGAAGTGCATTGTCTTAGTAGACGCTTAAATCAAAAGTAAAGTAGAAAGTTAAGCAATTACCAAATGGAGCGGAGAAATTTAGTTGGTAGGTAGCAAAATGGAGATGAAGAGGATAACGAAACCCTAGAGATGAAAGATGGTTTATTATAGTAGCAGATAAAGACGCTTCCAGAAGCTTTTGTATATTTCTCTTTCCGTCCACTTTGTTGTAATAATCCTTAGAAAAAAAAATATGAATTTTAATTACGAAAAAATAGTTTTTATTTTTTGTTTTTTTTTTTCTTAGTTTTTGTGTTCCGTTTTTATTTTTCTTTGGAAAATGTATAAAATTTATTCATTTTTCATTTTCAGTTTTAGAAAATTAGAAAATGTGTTAAGATGTATATTTTTCTATCGGTTTTCATTTTTAGAAAACAGTAGCGGCGGCAATTGTAGCAGTTGTGGTGATAGTGGCGGTAGTAGTTGTGGTGGTGATGGGGTAATGGTGGTGGTGACTATGATGGTTGGTCGGTGATTGTGGTAGTGGTGTTGGGTGGGTAGGTGTGTCTATATGTGTTTGTGGGTGTGGGCGTAGGTGTGTGTTTGTGGGGGTGGGTGCGGATGTGTATGTAGGTGTGTGTGTTTGTGTGTGTATGTGTTTGTGGGATTATGGGTGGGGATGGGTGTGTATGTGTGTGGATAGGTATAGTTGGATGGGGGTGGGAGAGGGTGTATGTTTATATTTTAGAAAAAATTTCAAATTAGAAAAAATATGGAAAACAATGATTATGGGCTTTTCAATAATTTCCAACTTCCTTGTAATTTTAGAACATAAAAATTTTTCATTTTCCGTGAAAAATTTAGAAAAATATACGAACTAAACACGTTTTCAAAATTCTCATTTTTCTTGAAAAAAATTCCGAAAAATAGCCAATTTTTCCGCAACTAACCGCAACCTAAATAATTGAGAGGTCTTTCCTTTTGATTTTTAAAAATTAAAGTAAATTACACAAATCGTCTCTTGTGCAAGTGTCAAAATGCACATTCAATCCTTATTTTCAAAAATTAATTCGGATCTCCATTGTTAGTTTAAATCTTACACGTTTCATCTTTCCGGATATAAAAGACCATTTTTCCTTTATTTATTTCTTTTTGATTTATTTATTATTTATTAATGATCAATCTGTTAAAAAAATGAATTTAAAGACCGTTCCATTTCATGGTGGGGAGTTGGGTACCATTTCTAGAGGGCAAGGAAGAAACACTCAGGTCTAGGAGAATTACAGTCACTAAACAAATCATAAGTGTGGCAAAGATCATGAACTACTAAATCAGATGATTTAGGGGAGATCCACTTGAGTTTAAGGAAGATGGCACTACTGAGTGTTTTATGACCACCTCTCACGACTCCAACAGCTCTGCACAGATGACCCACTGAATCAGATGATTTCGTGCAGCGGCGGATCCACAGTGTAAGAAGGGGGGGGGGGGGGGGTCCATGGACCCCACTTAAAAATTCATTCAAACCTCTATTTTACTAAGTCAGTCCTTAAAAAATTCATATTTTGCTAAAATTTTCCCTTTTGGCACCCACTTTTGCTGAAAAAAACTATTTTGTAATATTTTTTACAAAAAAACTCCCAAAAAGTCTCAAAATTTCTGATTTTTTCTAGTTTCAAAAGTTTGTTTCATTTTTTATATAAGATGGACCCCACTAATATTTTTTTCTGGATCCGCCACTGATTCCGTGACAGTTTTGTAGATTCGTCAGCGTAGGTGACGGAGATCCAAAACATAAATCCTGAAATCAAAATCAATACTGAGATCGATGCTGACATCCACTAAACATAAAGAAACAAACCTCCGGAAACCACCCATTCATCTTGCACACTTCATATGTTATGTTACTAATATGGGGAGAAAAGAACAGAGAAACACAAAGCACACGCCTTATGTGTGTGTGCTAGTGCGATGCTGAGGGGAAAGACGGAAGGACCATCGTTTTTTGAACTGCAATAGAACGTTGTAGATCTACAATCCTCTGAGAAACCCTAGCGGCCTAGGGAAAAATCATCTGCGCAACAAAAACACTAGATCGTGTTGGAAATCGACAGTAACTTGTTCTTGGTGGGAATCAACTATATTTTGCCGAAAACCTTATGCTTTAGCAAAAACCATACCTGGAAATTGACATCAGCCTAGATAATCTGAGATGTAAGAGAGAAACGTTGTTCTGAGAGAAGGGAGAAACAAAGTAGGTAGTCGGAAGTGAAGATGAGACATATCTTTTTAAGAGCGGCTAGATCATCTGACAAGTTTGGATGGTAAAAGAAGGAGACAAATTGTGATGGATGAGAGGCAGAGATAGAGTAGCGATGGCTGGTGGTTTTCGGTTGACTAGCGATTTCTAGTGGTGTTATTGTGTTTATGTGTTATGTGTTTGTTGTACTTTTCGATCAGTATTAGATTAAGGGGTATATCGGGTTGGCAAAGTATAAGAATAAAACTTTAAAAAAATTGAAAAAAAAAACATATGGGTATTATGGTCATTTCAATTCTGACACGGACTAAGTTCGCAAGAAAATCGTTTTTCGGGGATGAAACATGCAACATTGTACCAAACGAGGGGCAGTCTGAGTTAATTTTTGAAAATAAGGACTAAACGTTTTGACACCTACATGGGGGACGATTCGTATAATTTAGTCTAAAAATTATTTTCAGATAAAATAACTTATTGATGGGTAGGAAATTAAGTTTATAAAAAAAGTGTTTAGATTAGTTTTATGGTAGGGAAAAAATAACTTAATAAATTGTTTTTTTTAAATGTTTGTCTTAACTTTAAGGTATTTTAAGACGATACAGATTTTTACAACTCAAAAAGTCATACGGAATTTTGAAAAGTTAAAAATTCTAACTTCTTAAAAACTCATTTTTGAAGGGTTAAGGAGAAGTTGTTTTAAAATTTGTTTTCTTTTTGCCATTTGTTTTTTGACATATTGATTTTTCAAAAAGTCAATAAGTTGTTTTGAGATGAAATCACAAACACCCTCTTAGGGGTGTTAGGAAAAATGTTTAGGTTGCATTTGGTTGACAGAAAATGAATGTAATTCGAAGCAAAAGGATTTCAATTCTTTCGAATTCATGCGTTTGGTTGGACTTAAAAGGAAGGAAAATGATTCTTAAATGAAAAACTTTCCCTGAAATTGTGGAAAATACATTCCTTCAACTAGTTGATGGAATCAATTCCTTACCAATAAAGAAAAATAAAACATTACCATTTTGCCCCTTTTATTTTTAACAAAATATAGACAAAACTGCAAAAATGGTTCTTGTGGTATGCATTTTTCTGAGATTTAGTCCAAACCTCGACATTTTTGGCTTCATAGTCATTTTGAGCTAGTTTCGTTGCAGATTTGGTCCCCAGTAAATTGAAATGGCTGTAATACCCTTGGGTTATTTGTTTTCTATTTTTCTTTTATTTTTTTAAATCTAATATTTATTTATTTAAACAATTAAAAAATAAAAAGGCCACATCTCTTTTTCTTTCTTTCTTTCTTTCTTTCTTTCTCTCTCTCTCTCTCTCTCTCTCTCTATATATATATATATATATATATATATATATATATATATATATATATATATATATATGTGTGTGTGTGTGTGTGTGTGTGTGTGTAGTAGACACAAGAACAAAATTAACATCACTCACCTCCATTGTTCTCTTCTTCACTTTACCTATAATTCTTTTTTGTCTTAATCAGCCAGATTAGTAGATATCACATTTAAAAGTTCCACTTCTCATAAGCTCAAATAAATATACATATTCCACTGTCTTAATTTCTACCTTAATCTAAATATCGTCAGATGAGATGAACTAACTAAATTCCTTATGGGGTTCTTCATAAATCCATCAGCCAATCACACATCCAACCTGGTTGTTATTTCTTCTGATTCTTCCTCTCTACAATCGACCCAATGAAATCAAAATCCACTAACAAAATATGAACAATTGATCGATACAAAACGATGCTTAAATTCGATCCATACAAAATTGCTCAAATCTAATAAGAAAAAACACAAGCAAAATCAAAATTTGCATTTGGGTTTAAAGTCTCCCTACTGGAAGGTCTGAATGTCGATATATCCAATATGATCTTCAGCTTTCCTCATCTAACTCATTCCAACAAATAAATTATTCCCAATCACCCCCGAAAAGTTGTAACCCTTACACACTTAGATGATTTGCAGCGGGAATCATGGAGGGATCAACGAGTGTTTACAGAGACAGATCTTCATGAGTTGTTGATCTCCAATGTATACATGAGAAGAAAACACACATCATATGTGTGTAGCTCACGTCTGCTCTAGTTTGTAGATTTTTTCTTCGTTTTATCCATGGCACAATTCGATGCAGCAATTGAAACCCAAAAACCTGATTCACCCCATGTACAAACCAGTGTTCTCACCCATATATTTTTTTTGGTTGTCGGAGGTGATAGGTGATCGATTGAATGTCATCAGGTAGAAGGGAGGGGGGGGGGACGTATGGTGGTACGGATTTTTAAAGGAAAAATTGAAAGGGAAGTACCCACCAGCCATGCTCTTCGCGGGGGGTGTCACACCCCAAACCAAGGATGGAGGAAACATCCGGGGGTGGAGGATTTCATGTATAGTATCATAACAACAATTGTCATAGTGATTAAAGTAAACACAACCAACATATATATAATTGAAAGAGTTACATCATTGTGTGAATTACATGTTTCCAAATCAATTACAATATGTTGACAAAAATGTAAAATGTTTGATGCCTTAACGTCCTATCCTCAAAAGCACTTGGTTACCTGTTTAGTGATTTCCTGAGAATACAAGTTGTTTGAAAAAGGTGTCAACACAAAGGTTGGTGAGTTCATAAGTTTTTATATGCAATTATGAAAACCTTTTCTTGTAAAAATAGTGTCCATTCCAGAAAATCCAATATTTTCCTTAATGTGTAAATGTAGTCTTAAAACCCAAAGGCCGGAATGTACAAATAATTTGTCATATTTATAGTAAAACAATGCAAGTTTAAATCGACATAAACTCGTTTGATTTCAATGAAATCCCCGTAAATTCTATGTTTTTTAATACTTAATGTGAGTTATTATAACCATACTATGACCTAGTTGGCCTGAAACGACGTTCTTCATACGTTGGAAATGTTATGACATTTGTCACCTCCGACCTGCCGGTCTAGCTGTTGCATGCAGCTAAGGTGTGGGTTTGTCAATCCCAATATAGATCTATATACAACTATCACGCTCTCCCTCCAGGTGACTGGTTACAAATACAGGACTTATTGGTAATGTGAAGCGAATGTCTCACAAAAGTCATTAACGAATTTACGTGTAATGTAATGAAAATCCCTTTTGTATAAATGTACCCTTTTTGTAATGAATGTGTTATGTAATGTATCATAAACTATATCTGTTATAGTTTATCAAAACAAGGGTAGTAGTAGTAGTTTACATAAACTATACTTAACATAGTTTGTTTTTTCCAATGTTTGTATGTAATGGATGTACTTTGATTACAACAATTGGTTATTCTCTATGTTCTATATATCAAAATCCATTTGTCAACTGATGCATGTCTATATACTAGGAAAAAATGTCATATATTGCAATAACATATAATCACATAAAGATATACACCTTGCTCAACATGTTACAAGGTGAAATGAAATTGATGGTATTTTTCTGATGATAACATTTTTTATTACTGTTCTTAGAAAATTTATAGAAAATTCATAACAGGTCCAAATTAGAATCCGTAAATTCTGGGAGTTTGGAAAAAGTGTCTAGCTTCTTCATAAATTTTCTCATGATTTTTAGTGGTCTCCAACATGTGTGAAAACGTCCATAATCACAGATTGGCCCGGATTGGTTCTTGAAATGATAGACAGTTTTGTAAAAATCACCATAAGTTATAGAAACATTTTATGGAGATGTGAAAGTAACCATTTGAAAGATAAGAACTGGAGCTACTTGCACCTAAAACAGTTTTGAAAACTAAAATGCTTAAGTTGATAAAAACAGTCCGTGAATGGAGCCCAACTTTTCTGATGAAAGTTGTTAGAAGAATTTTAATTGTGTTCTTGGTGTTTTAACTTGTATTCCCCACCTTAGAACTAAAGAAATCCTTAAAATATCGGGGTATGAACTCAATAAATTTACATTCTGACTGGGATTTCATGATTTTGGGAAAAGATGCATGTATTTTTGTTTCATTTGATCTTCGCGTTCCCAGGTGAACTCAGGTCCTTGTTTAGCGTTCCAACGGACCTTCACGATGGGGATACGACTTTGTTTTGTTCGTTTGGTCTCTCGATCCATGATTTTGACTGGTTCCTCCATGAAGTGGAGGTTTTCATTAACTACTATTTCGTCGAGTGGTATTACGAGTGTCTCATTAGACAAAAATTTCTTTAAGTTTGATACGTGAAATATGGGATGTACTTGACTTAGTTCTTGTGGTAGTCGAAGTTGTACGCCACGGGACCAATCTTGGCAAGGATTTCAAATGGTCCGATGTACCTCGGGTTTAGTTTCCCACGTTTACCGAAACATATCATTCCTTTCCAAGGGGAAACTTTCAGTAGTACCCGATCACCGACCTGAAATTCCAAGGGTTTGTGTCGTTTATCCGCGTAACTCTTTTGCCGATCTCAGGATGCCTTCAGTCTTTCCCAAATTTGAACAATCTTTTATGTGGTCTCCCTTATGATTTCATGACCAATGAGGGTGCTACTAGGGACTTGCCCCCAAGCTAGCTGAGTGTCCCCCACTTCTGCCCAGCACAGGGGTGATCGACACTTGCGACCATAAAGAGCTTTGAATGGAGTGACTTTGATGCTAGTGTGATAGATGTTATTGTAGGAGAATTCGATAAGTAGTAAATGGGTATCCCATGCTTTACCAAAATCTATCACACAGCTCTCAACATGTCTTCTAGCGTTTGTATGGTTCGCTCGCTCTGTCCATCGGTTTGTGGGTGATAAGTTGTACTCATGTCCAATATAGTTCCCAGGGATTTCTGAAGTGATTGCCAGAATCGTGAGGTAAATCGACTATCCCGATCTGAGATAATGGACTTTGGTGCCCCATGCAATATCACGATTTCCTTGATGTACAGCTTTGTCCGTTTCTCCATATTGCCGATCTCTTTTATTGGTAGAAAGTAGGCTGACTTGGTCAGTCTGTCGACAATTACCCATATGGTATCAAGTCTTCCTGATGTCTTAAGCAGCTTGGTTATGAAGTCCATGGTTATTTGTTCCCACTTCCATTCCGATATATCAAGCTGTTGTAGTAGTCCTGAGGGTTTCTGGTATTCCACCTTGACCTTGGCGCAAGTCAGACATTTGCCCACATAGGTAGCAATCTTAACTTTCATGTTCGGCCACCAGTACAACTTCTTGAGGTCTAGGTACGTCTTATCCGAGCCTGGATGGATGGAATATCGAATCTTGTGTGCTTCGTTCATGACCACGTCTCGAAACCCACCGAACTTTGGTGTCTAGATTCGGTTCATGAGGTAACGAGCTCCATCATCCTTGACTTCTAAGTTCTTGTCCATTCCCCTTAATGCCTCACCTACCACATTTTCTGGGTTCAAGGCTTCTAGTTGTACTTCCTTGATTTGCATGGCCAGGTGGAAATGGATTGTCATGGTTAAGGATTTTACTCGGCGGCCCGAATATTAGGGCATCGGCCACTACATTGGCCTTGCCCGGGTGGTAGCGAATCTCACACTCGTAGTTGTTCAGCAACTCTACCCATCTTCTCTGCCGCATGTTGATTTCTTTTTTATTGAGGATATGCTGAAGACTTTTGTGATCGGTGAAGATAGTGCATTTTGTGCCGTAGAGGTAGTGGCTCCATATCTTTAGGGCGAACACTACAACTCCCAATTCGAGGTCGTGGGTAGTATAGTTAACTTCGTGTGTCTTAAGTTGCATTGACGCATAAGCGATGACCTTCCCTCTCTGCATGAGCACACATCCGAGACCTTGATTTGA
This sequence comes from Lactuca saligna, assembly GCF_052625555.1. Classification (NCBI taxonomy): domain Eukaryota; kingdom Viridiplantae; phylum Streptophyta; class Magnoliopsida; order Asterales; family Asteraceae; genus Lactuca; species Lactuca saligna. Next base: position 89,774,461 of record NC_136418.1, read on the forward strand.
AGCATCACAATACACCACGAAGTCATCGGTTCATTCTGGAAGAGACAAGATGGGCGCGCTGCATAGGGCTTGTTTTAACGTTTGGAAGGAGGTTTCTTGTTTATCTCCCCACTTGAACCCACACCTTTCTGAGTCAAAGTGGTGAGCGGTTTGGCAATCTTGGAGAAGTTTTGTATGAATTTTCAGTAGTAGCCGGCGAGCCCTAAAAATTGTCGAATTTATGTCGGTGTTGTAGGTGCTGACCAGTTTTCGATTGCTTTGATCTTTGAGGGATCCACATGTATTCCTTTCTCGCTAACCACATGGCCAAGAAATCCCACTTCTCGAAGCCAAAATTCACACTTTGAAAATTTAGCATAAAGCTTCTCCGTTCTTAGAGTCTCCAATACTAGTCGCAGATGTTGGCTGTGCTCTTTTTCGCTTCTTGAATAGACCAAGATATCATCAATGAACACAATCACGAATTTGTCTGGGAAGGGTCAACACACTTGGTTCATCAGATCCATGAACACCGTAGGCGCGTTTGTTAATCCGAATGGCATTACTACAAACTTGTAGTGTCCGTAGTGAGTTCTGAATGTCGTCTTGGGGATATCTTCTTCTTGAACTCGCAGTTGAAGATAACCTGACCTCAAGTCGATTTTTGAAAAGTAGCTTGCTCCCTGAAGTTGGTCGAAGAGGTCATCTGTAACGACCCAAATTTTACGACCAAAAATTTTGTTTTAAAAACATTGCTTTAGAAAATATTAATAGTCAAAAACATTGTTTGATCAAGCCATAACAAACGTAAACCACATCTAAAAGTAAATCATACAACCATCAAAATATCAGAGTACAAATCCCAGAAAATCTCGCAAATGCGGAACCAGTGTGTATGTATGATGTGCCGCTACCGCGCCAGCTCCTTCCCATTCGAAGAAGAGGTACCTGAAACCAAAACTGTAAAACGTAAGCACAAAGCTTAGTGAGTTCCCCCACTCTACCACACACCACATAATCACATAACATACGAAAACTGTCAGGAATATCTGGGTGCCCGACCTACCCCTTCGGTCCACTTGACCGGATACTGCCTAGCATATCTGGGTGCTGGCCCCCCCTTCGGACCTCTCGATCGGATACTACCTAGCATATCTGGGTGCTGGCCTCCCCTTCGGCCCTCTCGACCGGATACTGAGGAAACCATGTCTCCCTTCTACTACTACCACATAGCATGTAACACAATATCAGAACCTATCTAACATGACTGGGTATGTCTACCCCTTCGGCCCTACCGACCGGATGTCTTGGGGGATTATCTCCCCCTACTGTCACTAGCACATAAATGCAACACAGGTAGTAGTAAACCCCTAGATGAATATCACAGAGACAATCATCTACATACAACTCCTACTGGTGGACCGGAATTATGGCCACAGACCCACCGCTACTAGAAGGTAACTCACCTCAAAGTAGCTACTGAACTGATTGGGAACTGACTGACTGCTGCTGCTGCTGCTCCGGAAATCCTCCGGCTGCAATTCCCCACAACATACTCAATCAAACACTGCTAACTATCCTTTGGGTAAAATGACCATTTTACCCCTGGTCCAGTCCTAAGTCAAAGTCAGAGTCAACTTCCAGTTGACCTGACTCGCCGAGTTGGCTTTCCAACTCGCCGAGTCCCTACCCAAACGTTTGTCCTGAATCTCGTTCCTACTCGTCGAGTTAGGCGACGAATCGACGAGTTCTCCTTCTTAACAAATGCTCAAGTCCTTCATCCTACTCGCCGAGTTGTATGAACAACTCGTAGAGTTCATCTTCATCCGAAGAACACTTATGCTAAGACTCGCTGAGTTGTATGAACAACTCGTCGAGTCTGTTCTTGATCTAAGGAGATTGCCTTGAACTCGCCGAGTCAGGGCATTGACTCACCGAGTACCTCCATAGATGAGTTCAGCTTCCGACTCACTGAGTCACGCCCCGTGACTCACTACTCACTCGACACTACGAAAAGGGGATAAACTCGGAGACTCGCGAGCAGACTCGCCGAGTCGTTGCCATGCACCCACTAAATACACAAATTTGCTCAATTCCAATCCATGCCATTCACAAATCTGGGCTTCTAGGACACGATTCACACGTAAAGTTTCCAACTTTACGTGTAGATATTCATCAATATGGATTTTAGGGTTCAAAATGCCTCAAAAGGGTAGATCTAGGGTGAACAAGCAACATGGGTCCATAAAGCTAACAGATCTGAGCTCCTGGAGCTCAATCTTGCCTGGATCTAGAGGCCAATCAACTTATTACGCACCCTCAAGCATACACAATCATGGAAATGGATCAAAAGGGACTCTAATGGAGCTAAAAGGGGCAATAAGCTTAAACACAGAGGGGAAACGAGCCATACCTTAGGGGAAACGTTGATGCTTGGCCTCCTTCTCCTCTTCTTGATCCTATCTTCTATTTCCCTAAAAAACTTCTAGAATGCCACAAAAATACTTCAAACTCACAAAGAAACACGGCTAGAGGGAGATACAGGGCTCTGAGGGTGAATGGGGGCGAGGTTGGGGCAGATATGTCCTTTAAATAGGGTGCAAACCCCTGAAACTTAGGGTTTCATCCAACAGCTGTGACTCGCCGAGTCCAGGATATGGACTCACCGAGTCGACAACTTAAACGTGTCCCGGGTCCCGTATCTACTCGGCGAGTCGGACCTGTGACTCTCCGAGTCCAAGGCTAAAACAAGAGAAATACACAAAAAAGATTTACGTACCATGAACCAGGTGCTACAAATCTCCCCCACTTATTTTAGACTTCGTCCTCGAAGTCTGCTGCTCGATCCTGAAATAGCTCGGGGTAATGCTCCATAATCTCGTCCATCGGCTCCCAAGTCCATTCCGAACCCTTGCGGTGCTTCCATTGCACCTTCACTAGCTCCACCCTCTTGTTCCTCAAATCCTTCGACTTCCTGTCGAGGATTGCGACTGGGCGCTCAATGTAATTCAGGCTGTCATCAACCTGAATATCCTCTAACGGCACTACCGCTGAATCGTCCACTAAGCACTTTCGCAGCTGAGAAACATGGAAAGTGTTGTGGATCTGGCTGAGCTCGGCTGGCAGATCCAACCTATACGCCACCTTGCCCACCCGGGCCACAACCCTGAATGGTCTGATGAATCTCGGGCCCAACTTGCCCCGCTTCCTGAATCGGATGTCGCCTTTCCAAGGCGACACCTTCAGGAGAACCATATCCCCGACTTGAAACTCCAAGTTGGATCGACGCTTGTTGGTGTAACTTTTCTGCCGACTCTGAGCAGTCTGAAGCCTGCTCCGGACCTGCTGAATCCTCTCGGTCGTCTTGAGCACCACTTCGGTGCTCCCCATGACTCTCTGGCCAACTTCACCCCAGCATATCGGGGTCCTACACCTTCGTCCGTACAACATCTCAAATGGAGGACGATCAATACTCGCGTGGTAGTTGTTGTTGTATGAGAACTCGGCCATGGGAAGATAGGTATCCCAGCTACCATCAAAGTCTAGCACGCACGCCCGCAGCATATCCTCCAGAGTCTGGATGGTCCGCTCACTCTGACCATCCGTCTGCGGGTGAAAGGCAGTGCTAAAATGCATACGAGTGCCCAACTCATCATGGAATCTCTTCTAAAATCTGGAAGTAAAATGCACATCCCTGTCCGAGATCATCGATACCGGCACCCCGTGCCGCGCCACGATCTCCCTGATATAGATGTCGGCCAATTTCTCGGCCGATATGCTCTCCTGAATCGGAATAAAATGAGCACTCTTGGTCAATCTATCCACGATGACCCAAATCGAATCCACTCCACGTGCGGTCGTGGGAAGCTTTGTGATAAAATCCATCGTGATGTCTTCCCATTTCCACAGTGGAATATCCAACGGCTGCATCTTGCCATACGGTCTCTGATGTTCGGCCTTGACCTTCCTGCAGGTCAAACACCGCTCAACGTACCATGCCACATCCCGCTTCATGCAGGGCCACCAATAATCTAGACGAAGGTCCGTATACATCTTTGTCGCCCCGAGATGGATAGAGAAACGGGACTTGTGCGCCTCCTCCATCAAGATCTGGCGTACGCCTCCGTGATACAGCACCCACACCCTACGGTGTAATGTCAACAGTCCTCGGCTATCATAATCGAAGGAGGAAACCTGACCCACTACACGCTCGCTCTTCCGATGTTCCTCCTTGATAGCCTCCTGCTGAGCCTCCCGAATTTGCTCCAACAGGGGAGTCACGACGGTCATCCTCAAGCAGACATCCCTGATCGGCTCCGCCTTGCGGCTAAGCGCATCGGCCACCATGTTGGCCTTCCTCGGGTGGTAAAGAATCTCGCAATCATAATCCTTCACCACATCCAACCACCGACGTTGCCTCATGTTCAGATTCGGCTGATCCATGAGGTACCTCAAACTCTTGTGGTCCGTGTAGATGGTACATCGAACCCCGTAGAGGTAATGCCGCCAAATCTTGAGGGCAAAAACCACCTCCCCCAACTCCAAATCACGTGTCGGGTAGTTCGCCTAGTGAGGCTTGAGCTGCCTCGAAGCGTAGGCAATGACATGCTCCCTCTGCATCAGTACCGCACCCAACCCAGAAATGGACGCATCACAATAAACCACAAAATCCTCTACGCCGGCACCTCGCACAATCTCTGTCTCAGCGTCTCAAATGCAGCCTGTTGCTTGGGTCCCCACCGAAAGACCACAGCTTTCTTCGTCAGCCGCGTCAGGGGCACGACTATCTTGGAGAAATCCTGAATAAATCTCCGATAGTAGCCTGCCAATCCCAGGAAACTCTGAATCTCAGATGGAGACTTCGGAACCTCCCATCTCATCACGGCCTAGACCTTGGCCGGATCGACCAGAATCCCGTTCTGGTTGACGAGGTGCCCAAGAAATTGCACCTCGCGCAACCAGAACTCACACTTGGAGAACTTGGCATACAAGCTCTCCTTCCTCAGGGTATCCAACACCTCCCTCAGGTGTTCCTCATCCTCATCCTGAGTCTTGGAATATACCAAGATGTCATCGATAAAGACTATCACAGACCGATCCAACATCGGTCTGCACACACGGTTCATGAGGTCCATGAACGCGGCAGGAGCATTGGTGAGCCCAAACGGCATCACCACAAACTCATAGTGGCCATAGCGTGTCCGAAACGCGGTCTTCTGCGCATCCTCCTCCCTGACCCTCATCTGATGATATCCCAAACACAAGTCAATCTTGGAGAACCAAGATGCTCCCTGAAGCTGGTCAAAGAGGTCATCAATCCTCGGGAGTGGGTAACGGTTCTTCACCGTTACCTTGTTCAGCTCCCGGTAATCTATACACATCCGATGCGACCCATCCTTCTTCTTCACAAATAGAATCGGGGCTCCCCAAGGTGAACTGCTCAGGCGAATAAATCCCTTGTCCAGTAGCTCCTGCAGCTGCGTAGACAACTCCTGCATCTCGGGAGGAGCCAACCGATACGGTGCTTTGGCTATCGGAGCCGCACCGGGGATAAGGTCAATCCTGAACTCCACCTGTCGCTCCGGAGGTATCCCAGGCAGCTCCTCCAGAAAAACATCTGCAAAATCCCGAACTACCGGAACCTCGCTCACTGTCGCCTTACCCGCCTCCCGGGTATCCATCACATATGCGAAATACCCTGCGCATCCCTGTTGAAGATAGCGCCTAACCCTCGCTGCTGAACATACAACAGGTCCACACTGCGGCCTCGCACCATGAATCACTAACTCTCCCCCACTTGGGGTCCTGACCCTCACTAGCTGTTGTGTGCAATCTATCACCGCCCCATTAGGGCTCAACCAATCCATGCCAATAATCACCTTGTTCCCACGCAACGAAATGGGAACCAAGTCTACCAGGTAACGCTCCTCAAACAACCGCATAACGCAATCTCGAAACACCATCAATGCTCACACCGAACGATCATCAGCAATCTCTACCTCTAAAGGGCAGTCTAACTCGCTTGAAGTCTCATGAAACCTCTTGCTAAGCGCAAGAGAAACAAACGATCGGGATGCACCCGAGTCGAACAATACCTGAACTGGGATGCCGTTCAGATGAAACGATCCTAATGCATACAAATATATATACGGAGCACATATCAATATCATAACATCATAAAACAAAAGATAGAGGGAAAGAATCATACCCGTCACCACATCGGGTGCGGCGCGTGCCTCCTTGGTAGTCAACTGGAATGCTCGGCTCCTCACCACCGGAGCCTCTACCTTGCCCTGCCGGCCATCCATGATCCGCAGGGTCGCTGGAGCTGGCGCCTTCACCGGCGCTGAAACTGTCAACTGGGGGCAATGGGCCTTCTTGTGGCCCCTCTGATTGCAGTAAAAACATAGCAACTCTGATGTCTGAATGACTGCTGTCGGAGTAGTGCAATCCCTGCTGATGTGCCCAGGCTTGCCGCACTTGTAGCAGCCTGACGATCCCATCCTGCACGCCCCCTCGTGCGACTTGCCGCATTTCCAGCAGCGGCCCCGTCCCTGTTGGCCTTTCGGCCCCGCATCTGATCCCTTGGGCTTCTTTCTCGAAGCCCCTCCTGTCTGACCCTCCTTTGATTTTCGTTTCCGGATCTGCTCCAAATCTATCTTCCTTTCCCTCGCCCTGGCAATCATGGAGTCCAGGGTGGGGCAAGCTGAAAAACTAACATGCTCCCGGATGTCATCCCGTAGCATATCGTGATAACGAGTTTTCCTCATATCCTCGTCACCAGCATACTGGGGCACCAACAAAGCCCTCTCCCGGAACTTGGCGGTGATCTCCGCCACAGTCTCCGTCGTCTATCTCATATCCAGAAACTCCCTGGCCAGCTGCTGAATCTCGACAGCCGGCGCAAACTCTGCCCTGAACCTGGTCACAAAGTCCGACCAGGTCATAGCCTCGATAGCTGAGGCTCCCAACGAGTCACCCACTGACTCCCACCAATCCCGAGCTCGGTCCCGTAAACACCCTGCTGCATACCTCACCTTCGACCCCTCGGGGCAGAAGCTAATCAACTGGGCAGAATCGATGTCTGCAATCCATTGCCTAGCAGCAATGGGGTCTTTCACCCCATGGAAGTCCGGCGCACCACTGCCCCTGAAGTCCTTGAAGGACAGTGTGCGATATCCTGATTGGCTAGATGCCAAATCACTCCTGAATGCCCGCAGGCGATCCTCCATCAGCTCCATAATCCCTTCCTTGATCGACCCAAAGAGAATGGGGGTCGACTCAAGAATGCCTCTGGTGATCCTTGACGCGATGAACTCGCGTAGCCCCTCATATACCGGCTCGGAACCTGATCCCGAACCTGACCCCTCTCCTGATCCGCCATCCACCGGCCTCAATCAAAGTACCACCATTCTGCAATACATCACAACAATCATTAGCTATACTGATACTTCCTGAGGGATCATAGCTATTTACAAGTTCCCTGGTCTTGTCTTGGCCTTCCTTGGTTCGGGTATGGATCCTCTGCTTTCAGTAGTACAGGCCCATACTACCTTCCACATCTATCCGTACCTTCTTCAAGGACTGCCTCGACTCCACCAGATCCCTTAAACTAAGGCTGATCACTACTATACTCATCCCAGGCTCACCCTAGGGAAATCTCCGATTCTACTCGATCCAGTCTTCAGCTGCTGCAGGCCTCCTAGTAATGCCAATTAGCCATCACCCGAATACCATCACATGCAATGAGACTCACATAATCCTTCGAGTACCCGACGCATCCCCACAACGGTTGGACTCAAACAAGAGCTGCACAGTAGGATCAAATCCGGTACTCTAAGATTATTCAACTCTAATCACATGTGACGTGACGTATTCGCCTAATGGCTAATTCCCATTATTCGGAGTTCCACGTAGCACGAAGCAAGCAACATTCAGACAAGGGAAACAACCTTAAGCAATTCCGCTCTTATAGAGAGAAACTGAATTAGCACATCGTGCTAACTCATACTATCAGGCACACCCTAACAGGCTACCCTACTGCTGTGTACTCTATACTAGCATGCAATTCCCATACAGCTGGAACACATAAAGCAGGCACATAAGGCATCACTCCTAGATCCTTAGTCCTATTCTAGCATGCTGTTCTACAAAAACATAACACAAACTTGTATGGGTACTTTGGGGAATACTTACTTGAGCTCGGCCGGTCGCGCACATCACACACTTCATTCTTTCTTAAACTCTTTTCTCAATTTTAGAAAACATTTTCTTCTTAAAAATCTTTTAATCCCTCGATTTGAGTTCAGACACCCCTGAAGGTGAGTCCGAATCCCTCAAACCAGGGCTCTGATACCAACTTGTAACGACCCAAATTTTACGACCAAAAATTTCGTTTTAAAAACATTGCTTTAGAAAATATTAATAGTCAAAAACATTGTTTGATCAAGCCATAACAAACGTAAACCACATCTAAAAGTCAATCATACAACCATCAAAATATCAGAGTACAAATCCTAGAAAATCTCACAAATGCGGAACCAGTGTGTGTGTATGATGTGCCGCTACCGCGCCAGCTCCTTCCCCTTCGAAGAAGAGGTACCTGAAACCAAAACTGTAAAACGTAAGCACAAAGCTTAGTGAGCTCCCCAACTGTACCACATACCACATAATCACATAACATAAGAAAACTGTCAGGCATATCTGGGTGCCCGACCTACCCCTTCGGTCCACTTGACCGGATACTGCCTAGCATATCTGGGTGCTGGCCCCCCCTTCGGACCTCTCGATCGGATACTACCTAGCATATCTGGGTGCTGGCCTCCCCTTCGGCCCTCTCGACCGGATACTGAGGAAACCATGTCTCCCTTCTACTACTACCACATAGCATGTAACACAATATCAGAACATATCTAACATGACTGGGTATGTCTACCCCTTCGGCCCTACCGACCGGATGTCTTGGGGGATTATCTCCCCCTACTGTCACTAGCACATAAATGCAACACAAGTAGTAGTAAACCCCTAGATGAATATCACAGAGACAATCATCTACATACAACTCCTACTGGTGGACCGGAATTATGGCCACAGACCCACTGCTACTGGAAGGTAACTCACCTCAAAGTAGCTGCTGAACTGATTGGGAACTGACTGACTGCTGCTGCTACTGCTCCGGAAATCCTCCGGTTGCAATTCCCCACAACATACTCAATCAAACACTGCTAACTATCCTTTGGGTAAAATTACCATTTTACCCCTGGTCCAGTCCTAAGTCAAAGTCAGAGTCAACTTCCAGTTGACCTGACTCGCCGAGTTGGCTTTCCAACTCGCCGAGTCCCTACCCAAACATTTGTCCTGAATCCCGTTCCTACTCGTCGAGTTAGGCGACGACTCGACAAGTTCTCCTTATTAACAGATGCTCAAGTCCTTCATCCGACTCGCCGAGTTGTATGAATAACTCGTCGAGTTCATCTTCATCCGAAGAACACTTATGCTAAGACTCGTCGAGTTGTATGAACAACTCGCCGAGTCTGTTCTTGATCTAAGGAGATTGCCTTGAACTCACCGAGTCAGGGCATTGACTCGCCGAGTACCTCCATAGATGAGTTCAGCTTCCAACTCACTGAGTCACGCCCCGTGACTCACTGCTCACTCGACACTATGAAAAGGGGACAAACTCGGAGACTCGCGAGCAGACTCGCTTAGTTACATGAACGACTCGCCGAGTCGTTGCCATGCACCCACTAAATACACAGTTTTGCTCGATTCCAATCCATGCCATTCACAGATCTGGGCTTCTAGGACACGATTCACACGTAAAGTTTCCAACTTTACGTGTAGATATTCACCAATATGGATTTTAGGGTTCAAAATGCCTCAAAAGGGTAGATCTAGGGTGAACAAGCAACATGGGTCCATAAAGCTAACAGATCTGAGCTCCTGGAGCTCAATCTTGCCTGGATCTAGAGGCCAATCAACTTATTACGCACCCTCAAGCATACACAATCATGGAAATGGCTCAAAAAGGAATCTAATGGAGCTAAAAGGTGCAATAAGCTTAAAAACAGAGGGGAAACGAGCCATACCTTAAGGGAAACGTTGGAATGACATAGAGATGCTTGGCTTCCTTCTCCTCTTCTTGATCCTCTCTTCTACTTCCCTCAAAAACTTCAAGAATGCCACAAAAACACTTCAAACTCACAAAGAAACATGGCTAGAGGGAGATACAGGGCTCTGAGGGTGAATGGGGGTGAGGTTGGGGCGGATATGTCCTTTAAATAGGGTGCAAACCCCTGAAACTTAGGGTTTCATCCAACAGCTGTGACTCGCCGAGTCCATGATATGGACTCGTCGAGTCGACAACTTAAACGTGTCCCTGGTCCCGCATCTACTCGGCGAGTCGGACCTGTGACTCGCCGAGTCCAAGGCTAAAAGAAGAGAAATACACAAATAAGATTTACGTACCAGGAACCAGGTGCTACATCATCATTCGGAGTAGGGGATATCGATTCTTAATGGTAAGTTTGTTTAACTCCCGATAGTCGATGCACATACGAAAGGATCTGTCCTTCTTCTTTACAAAAAGGATTGGTGCTCCCCAAGGTGAAAAGATCTGTCTGATGAACCCTTTGCTCAACAGTTCATTCAAATGGCTGGATAGTTCTTGCATTTCTGCTGGTGCTAGGCGTCATGGAGCTTTGGCGACAGGGGTAGCTTCGGGAATTAAGTCGATTAGGAATTCGACTTGTCACGCGAGCGGTACACCTGGAAGATCTACTGGGAATACATCGGGAAAGTTGCACACCTCGGGAATGTCTTTGATGTCCTTCACCTCTTGTTTCTTATCTACTATGTGGGCCAAGAAAGCGCGGTATTCCTTTCGGAGATACTATGTGTATCTTCTAGTGATTGTGGGTTTTGTTCAAGTAATTGCTTGTATTGGTGGCTCACAAAACTCCTCTCCGCTCCACTATCAAATAGTATGCATGCATAAGAGTTATTGAGGAGAAATGTACCGGTAACCACTGTAGGATCCTTCATTGCTTCCCCATGTCCTATCGCCAGGACTCTCCCTATACCACCAACATTAGGGGATTGTGCTTTGGGGCAGTTTCTCCTGAAGTGTCCTGCTTCACCAGATCCATAGCAGGTTTGGCTTGCCCCTGCATTGGCAACTTGGTTGATCGGTCGTGCTGGCGCTTTACAGAAACGAGCACTATGCCCTTTCCTGTCGTAGTTTTTGCATTGCATTTCCTGACAAGCACTAGTGTTGTGGAAGTTGCACTTATTGCATTTAGGGAGATTTCCAGCATATTGCTTCAGTGGTGTTGGAGTGGTAGCAGTAGTGGCAGCACAGAAAGCTTGCTTCTTGGCGGGGTCCTATGCCGGTTGCTTCTTTTTATTGTTCTAGAACTTCCTCTTGTTGTTCCCTCCTTTTGCTTGGTCGGTGGTGGCGATCACAGTACCATGGCTGGCCTTGTGATCGATAAGTTGCTGTGACAATTCCTTAGCACTTTCAAAGGTAGCGGGTTTCGAGGCCAGTACACTATCCTAAATCTGGGATGATATCCCCCAGGGGTATCGTTCCACCTTTTTCTCCTCTGGAGTGACCATTGGTGGACAGAGGAGTACTAGGTCATTAAATCGGTCAGTGTAAGTTTCATGATCTGTGCCTGACATTCTGAGGTTCCAGAGTTCTTCTTCGAGTTTTTGTATTTCACTCCTCGGGCAATACTCCTTTAGCATCAACGCTTTCAAGTCTTCCCAGCTTATGGAGTTAGCCATTGTTGGAGTAAGTGATTTAACTCGGCCATTCCACCAAGTGAGAGCCCTATCGGTGAAAGTGAATGTCGCGTACTTGACCTTGTTCGTTTCGGGACAAGCATAGATTTCGAAGACTGCTTCGTTCCTTTCGAACCATTGCATCAGTGTGATGACGCCCCTGCTCCCATTGAAGGTATCGGGTTTGCCATTGGTGAAGTCCTTGTAGGTGCATTCCTTTGTGCGCCCCAAACTGTCACCCTGGTTAGAGGGTCTAGCACTGTCACACCCCCGAACCAGACGGCGGAAACGTCCGAGGGCTATCGTGACTCATTGAATACCATCACAATGCATATACATGAAACATAACATAAAACATCACCAACATTTGGAATAGTACAACCGATAGTGTTTACATTCGTTACATTGTTCAAACGTTACATTCTCAAAATAACTGTTCAACATCACTTAAACCACAGCAAACATCATAGAGTATAAATCGTCCGTCACCTTATCTGTTACCTGAGAATACAAGTATTTTAAAAAAAACGTCAACATACGAAATGTTGGTGAGTTCATAAGTAGAGTTTGAAATCCAATGTAATGTTTGAAACCCATCAGAAAATCCGATATTTTCTAATAATAGAATAGTGTAAAAATATGTGTTGATCCATGAGTATGCATGTTTGAATTCTATAGATGTAAGCGTAAGAGTTGTGAAAAATTCGACCGGTAATTCATAATTTGTAATCGTTGAAAACCCTAGGAAAACCCAAAGTTTTCCTATCACTTTGTATTACTTAGTTTGTATACCGTTGTTTCATTTCGTTAGAGGGAAATCGTTGAGTTCCGGAGGCATTGAGAATACAATGGGTGGTGAAGTGTTGTGACGTACGTTAATGAAAACGTCCAATCGACAACCTTACAAGCGATCCCTTAGGTGCCACTCGTAATTCTTCACACAACTCGATCCTCCCGGACTTGTGTAGTCCCACGACCGGAGGGAAGGTGAGAAGGTGCGAAACCCTCGGTATTTCCCCGCGTCGTTCAGGACAAATGCAATTGCGAAGGGCCCGAAGCCCAACCCGCAATCGTGAGTTACCGACTTTACTAGCAGCACTGAAGGACCCTTGGGGACCAGCAGCACGTTTGCCATTGAAAGTCCTGTTACGTTATGTCGGATCGGTAAAACCCAACACTTCGTAAGAGAGAGAGATCTTCGGGCCTTAAGATCAGGTCATTGGGCTAGCTAGGCTCAACGAACCAGATTTTACACTTTTGGGGCCCAAAGATGGTGCATAGACGTCTGCGCACACTCGTATGTATAGTGAATTCTCCATCGTTATTAGTTATGAATCAAAATGTCGTAACGTCGTCGTGTTAGTGGTTTTGGATTTTTATTGGTTCGAGACCGAACCAATTCGTTTAACAACGACTTTTGGTATTGTAGTATATTGTATTTCGTCGACAAGCGTGGTACCATCAATTGGTCAAATTGCATGTATTAACTAGCCTTGAAGATTTTTCTGTTTTCAGCCCCTCCTTAATTGTAAAATTTACCCTTTTCACCCCTTTTATTTAAAAACTTGCTGGTTTGGTCCTTAAATCAATTTTCTTGACATTTTTATACCAAAAATTATTGAAATAAGTATTTTCCAGCATATTTATCATAGAAAACAGTTTAAGCCCTTGAAACTTCAGTTTTCTCGGTTATAGCCCCTCTTTTTCGCAACTTTTACATTTTAGACCCAATTTGGAAAATTTTTACAACTTTGGTCCCTTTTAAATTTGAAAAGCATTTTAAACCTTTGAAAAGCATATGGAACACTTATAGTCCACTGTTTTACAGAAAAATGCAGTTTTGGTCCTCCAATTTAGAGAATTTCGCATATTGGGCCTTATTGGGCCGAAAATGTCATATTTAGCCCAATAAGCTTGGAATTTATGTTTTTAACCCTCTAAATAGTATATTTCCAGAAAATACATTGTGTAAACTGTTTTGACTCATCTTACCCATCAGATTTCGAAATGTTTCACTTTAGGCCCTTTAACTTTGTATTTTCAACATTTTATGTCAAAAAAATGAGTTTTTAGCCCAAGTTAAGTGTTGTCAAGCTATTTAGTCATTTTCTTAGTATACTTTGCAATGTAGTAGTATGTTTTATGCTATAATAAGATATATGTCTCGGTTTTTAGCATTTCATACTAAATCTATCATCAAAATCATACAAAACATACACATAAGCATAGAAATCAACCACAACATACACATAATGATGGATCTACACTTTTTCTTGTATTCTCCCCCACAAAAACTCATAAAAATCGAAAATAAGGGGATATGAAACTCACCTTGGATGTTGATTCGGTTTTGAAGAAAGAATGGAAGAAATGAAGTGATTTTTGGCCTTTGCACTCCTTGATGAAATTTTCGAGTTTATGGGGTTTCTAGAGTGCAAGATCATGATTTTTGCATGGATTAGGAAGAGGTTTTTGATAAATAAGGAATACAAGTCATAGATCCAAGCAAAAACCTTACCTTAGATGATGATTTTGTGGAAGAACTTCCTTGAATGCTTCCTAAATTTCGAGATTTTGGATGGAGAAGAAGAAGAAGCCTTGAGTGAATTTTAGAAAGAGTTTGTGAGTGTTTTGTGTGTGTGTGGTGTTGCTCTCGGCCGAGTTCAAGAAGAGAGAGGGAGATATAGACATGAGGTGATGTGCATGGATACATGGAATGGATTTGCATGGAGATCCACAAGACAATAAGGAGGTGGCACACTAAGGTCAACCCTCTTCTTGGGCTTGAGCTTTTGGGCCGAGAATAATGGAGGAAATGAGGGTGTTTGGGCCTTAAATACTTAAGCCCAATTTTGCATGGTTAAGTTGAGTGATTTTTGGTCCAAATAAATTTAAATGTGATTTTTATGACTTGTTAGGGTCAAATTAGGTTAATTATTAATTTATTTCATTCTAGGTCCAACATGGCTCACAATGTTGAAATAAATAGATGTGGGTCCAATTAGAGCCCAATTAGAGTTCTAAGCCCATGATAGTCCAATTGGAAGCTTATTGGTCCATTTGGATCCAATAAGGAAGTTCTAGTCCAAAATAGACTTAACAAGAACTTCTAGGGTTTTCCAATTGTTTGTTGTAGTGAATTGGGGTTTAGCTTCCTATTGAGTAAACATCATACTTGTTTTTGAGTTTTTGATTTCAACATTTGATTGAGTATAGTGATTACAAGACATAGAATTTCTAGTTGTGACATCATCCCCCCGTTAGAGGGAATTTCGTCCCGAAATTCTGTTTGAAAGCTAGATTTGAGAAAACTAGAATAGGTGAGGGTACTTTTGCTTCATTTGGTCTTCGCGCTCCCAAGTGAATTCTGGCCCACGCTTTGCGTTCCACCGTACTTTCACGATCAGGATGCGACTCTGCTTAGTACGCTTTACCTCCTTGTCCATGATTTCGATTGGTTCTTCAACGAACAGGAGTTTCTCATTGATTTCGATTTCGTCAAGAGGAGTGACGAGTGTTTCATCTGAGAGACATTTCTTCAGATTAGATACGTGAAACACGGGGTGTACACCGTTTAGCTATGCGGGTAGTTGCAGTCTGTATGCTACTGGGCCAATTCGAGCGATGATTTCGAAAGGTCCAATGTATCGCGGGTTCAGCTTTCCTCGTTTTCCGAAACGTATAACCCCCTTCCAGGGCGAGACTTTTAACAGTACTCGATCACCGACCTGAAATTCTAAGGGCTTTCGTCGTTTGTCAGCGTAGCTCTTTTGTCGGTCACGTGATGCTTGCAATCGAGCTCTGATTTGAACGATCTTTTCCGTGGTTTCACGGATGATCTCCGGTCCCGTTAGTGCTTTGTCCGACGCATGCATTTTTGCTAGCTGGGTGTCACCTACTTCAGCCCAACATAACGGTGATCTACATTTACGTCCGTAAAGTGCTTCGAAAGGAGCCACTTTGATGCTCGAATGGTAACTATTGTTGTATGAGAACTCTATTAAGGGTAGGTGGGTATCCCAAGACTTTCCAAAGTCTATCACGCATGCACGGAGCATATCTTCGAGCGTTTGGATAGTTCGCTCGCTTTGACCATCCATTTGTGGATGATAAGCGGTGCTCATATCGAGGTTTGTTCCCATCGCCTTATGGAGTGATTGCCAAAATCGGGACGTAAACCTACTGTCCCTATCCGAGATAATAGATTTTGGCACTCCATGGAGTCTCACGATTTCTCGTAGGTACAATCGCGTCAGTCTCTCCATCTTGTAAGATTCCTTGATTGGCAGGAAATGGGCAGATTTCGTTAGTCGATCGATTATTACCCATATGGTATCCAGTCCGCCCGACGTCTTGGGTAGCTTGGTAACGAAATCCATAGAAATCCCCTCCCATTTCCACTCGGGAATTTCCGGTTGCTGCAACAATCCTGAAGGTTTCTGGTATTCCACCTTTACTTTGGCGCATGTAAGGCACTTGCTGATGTAGGTCGCGATTTCCGCCTTCATGTTAGGCCACCAATAGTGTTGTTTAATATCCAGATACATCTTATCAAAACCGGGGTGAATGGAGTATCGCGTCTTGTGGGCTTCCTTCATGACAACATCTCTAAATCCTCCAAATTTAGGGACCCAGATACGGTTCATGAAATAGTATACCCCATTCTCCCTTGTTTCTAGGTTCTTTTCCATCCCGCGCAACGCCTCGCTAGCTCTATTTTCCGTCTTCATGGCCTCTGACTGGGCTACTGCAAGTTGAGTGGCCAGGTGATATTGAATGGTTATCGAGAGAGTTTTCGTACGGCGGTTAGAGTACTCCTTCCGACTTAATGCATCAGCTACCACGTTGGCCTTGCCTGGGTGGTACTTGATCTCGCACTCATAATCGTTTAACAACTCAACCCATCTTTGTTGCCTCATGTTTAACTCCTTCTGGTTTAAGATGTGTTGGAGGCTCTTGTGATCTGTGAAGACGGTGCACTTTGTACCGTAAAGGTAATGCCTCCAAATTTTTAGGGCAAAGACTACAGCTCCCAACTCTAGGTCATGGGTTGTGTAGTTTACTTCATGTGTCTTTAGCTGGCGGGATGCATAGGCTATCACTCTCCCACGTTGCATGAGAACGCAACCTAAACCCTGATTTGATGCGTCGCAGTAGACTACAAAGTCTTCCATTCCTTCAGGCAGAGATAGTACAGGTGCGCTACAGAGAGCTTGCTTCAAGGTTCGAAATGCGATTTCTTGTTTGTCTGCCCATTTGAATGGTACACCCTTTTGCGTAAGCGAGGTAAGTGGCTTGGCGATCTTAGAGAAGTTTTGAATGAATCTCCTATAGTAGCCTGCTAATCCCAAGAATTGACGAATTTCCGTGGGCGTTGTCGGGATTGCCCAACCTTCTATAGCTTTAACCTTAGAGGGATCCACATGGATTCCATCTCGGCTGACCACATGACCTAGGAAGTTCACGCTCCGAAGCCAGAACTCACACTTGGAGAGTTTGGCGTAAAGTTTTTTTGACCGTAGAGTTTCTAAGACTTGTCGGAGATGTTGGTCATGCTCTTCCTTGCTTCGAGAATAGACGAGGATGTCATCGATAAAAACAGTGACAAAGTTGTCAAGAAACGGTCGGCAGATTCGATTCATTAGGTCCATAAATGCGGCAGGGGCATTCGTTAGACCGAAGGGCATTACGACAAATTCATAATGTCCGTAACGAGTTCGGAAAGCGGTTTTTGGAATATCCTCTTCCCGGACTTTGAGTTGGTGGTACCCGGACCGTAAATCTATTTTAGAAAAATAACTAGCCCCTTGGAGCTGGTCAAATAGGTCATCGATTCGTGGGAGTGGGTAGTGGTTCTTGATTGTGAGTTTGTTTAACTCTCTGTAATCGATACACATTCTAAAAGATCCGTCTTTCTTTTTGACAAAGAGTACCGGAGCTCCCCATGGCGAGTAACTAGGTCGAATAAATCCCTTGTCTAAAAGTTCGCTGAGTTGGCCGGATAATTCCTGCATCTCGGCAGGAGCCAACCGATAGGGTGATTTAGCAAGAGGAGTTGCTCCTGGGATAAGGTCAATTCGAAATTCAACCTGTCTCTCTGGGGGCACTCCCGGAAGATCTTCAGGAAATACATACGGAAATTCACATACTACGGGAATGTCTCGAACGTTAATCTCCTCCTTGGTTTTGTCCACCACATGAGCCAGGAACGCCAGATTGTTCCTTCGTAGATATTTTTGTGCCTTGACACACGAAACGAGGCGAAGGTTCATGCTAGGTTTGTCCCCGTAGACCACTAGGGTTTCGTGATTTGGAAGACAAAGACGGACGGCCTTCTCATGACACATAATTTCGGCATGGTGGGGGCTTAAGCAGTCCATACCGATGATCACGTCGAAACTCCTAATTGATACTGGCATTAGGTCTATTCGGAAGACGTGTTGATTAAGAGTTAGGGTACATCCGGTGTAGATTTCCCCAGTGGATTCGGTTCTCCCATTGGCCATTTCCACCATATAGGCTTCATTTAGCTTTTGGGGAAGTTGTTTTAATAAGTGCTTAAACTTATTGCTTACGAAACTTCGCTCCGCTCCGGAGTCAAATAAGATGCATGCATAAGCGTGGTTTAAGAGAAACGTACCGGTAACAACAGAGGGATCCTGAATAGCTTCCCCCTGACCCATGGTCAGCATCCTTCTTGTTCCTCCATTTCTTAAATTGTTGTTGTTGGGACAGTCTCGGCGGACGTGTCCAGTCTTTCCGCATCCGTAGTAGGTGTAGCTAGGCCCTGCGCTGTTGCCGCTGGTATGGGCGTTGTTGTTGTTGCGAGGGTTGTTGTTGTTGATTCCCTGATTTTGGTTAGGGGGAGGGTAAGCCTTGCAGTACTTTGCAGTGTGACCCCTTCGGTTGCAGCTGGTGCACTGAAAATCCTTGCATTCTCCATAGTGATGGAAACCGCACTTGTTGCATTTGGGAAGATTACCGGAATAAGGTTTGGAAGTATTTGAAGTGGCTGAGGTTGGAGCATGTGGTGCGGCTGGAGCCGATGTGGTAACGGCATTAACCGCCATTGTCTGCTGTTTCTTGGAGGTGTCGGGGCCCTGGCGCCCCTTCCTCTTATTGTTCTTTCCCCTCTTGTCATCTCCTTCCTTCTTCTTCTCAGCCTCCAATGGCTTCTCTCCCTTTTTGTTATTATGATCGTACAACCTTTTTTCCAGTCTCTTTGCACTGTCAAATGTTTCGGGGTTTGCAGCTATCACATTCCCTTGAATTGGTGATGTGAGTCCCCAGATGAATCGCTCAATCTTCTTTCCTTCCGAGGTGATCATACCCGGGCACAGCAGAGATAGTTCGCTAAATCTCGATATGTAGGCATCGATATTCGCGTTCTGCATAGTGAGGTTCCATAGCTCTTGTTCCATCTTCTGTATTTCGCCTCGTGGGCAGTACTCTGCCATTAACATTTCTTTCATCTCCGTCCACGGCATAAAGTTGGCTACAGGGAGTGTCATGGATTCTACATGTCCGTTCCACCAGGTGAGTGCTTGATCCACAAAAGTGCAGGCTGCGAACTTCACTTTCATGTGCTCAGGGCAGTCGCATATCTCGAATACCGACTCCACTTTTTCGATCCATCGCTTCAGAGTGATCACTCCCCCAGTGCCATTAAAAGTTCGTGGTTTGGCGTTTGTGAAGTCCTTGTAGGTACATGCCTTGGCGGGTCCTTGATTCATTCCATTGTTTGAACTTCCGGCTCCTTGCCCATTGACTCCTCCATTGTTCCCTTGTTGAATTTGTGCAATCGCTGCAGTGACTGCTGCAGATACAGCTGCCTGGAAGGCGGCTGAGTCAACTTCAGGTGGGGTTGGTCCTGGGTTTCCGCGAGTAGGTCGGAGAGGCATCTTTCTATGACAAAACGGAAAGATGTTGAGGGTATGTGGTTTCGGCGAGGTCGTGATCCTACTGACTAGGTGCATAGTACGAACTCAAACACTACTACCATTTACCAATCAATAATATCTCAACACATAGCAATTTATAATATCGTAATAAAACACATAGAAATTTACTAATATTATCCGCATTTGATACATGAAAATTTTGCTCAGAGGAGCATACATGGGTGATACTAGTTCGACAGCATAACGACTCTATGAGTAGTGTAGTCACTTAAACATAGAGTCGGAGTACATAGCATATTTCCTAACGAACTACTATGATAAGTCTATCCCTAACCGCGATGAGTTGCGTCCTACTAAAATGGTGAAATCATATGCCGAAGTGCTGAGCTAGCAGCTGCGCCATCTCTGTCATGTCTACAATGACCTCATCCCTCTCAAGCTCTGCTCGCACGGCTCGTGCTTCCATGACGAACAGTTGTTGTCGTAAGTCGGCAATCACGGCTTCTGGGGAGCGATTCTCCCGCGAGGGATTCACTGGTGGGACGTGGGGATCCCGTTGCACTTCGCTAACAGGAGATGCGATGTCACCCGTGTCCGGGGCCTGATCCTCCTTCATGTCATCGTCGGTCTCCTCGAACTCGTAGTCGGTGTCCATGTACTCGTCTGGTTCAATGCCGTAGGCTCCCTCTTGATTCCCTTCTGGTTCGCCTTCGAGTACCCCGTGTGCCTCAGGGGCTTGGAAGAACTGAATGCCCTGATGCTCTCCCTCCATGACGACTGAGAGAAAGTATGCGAATAAGCTATCACTTTCCTATGATTCTAACACTATGGCACAAGCTAAACCAACATCCTCTTCTTGGTGGTAGGGGTATAGTTTTAGGTTCCCTAGCTATCCCGATCTCATCGAGACGTGTATTAGTTTTACTTTAGAGAGAATGTAGTTGATCAGGCTACATTCACTCCTTGGTATTACTAAGAGCAGTCCCAATTTAACCGAGACACCAGCATTATTGTGTTTGATTCGGCGTTATGTTCTTATTCCTAATACAAGCAAGCGTATTTTATTTACTTGTTTTGTTCAGAGTTATGTTAGTCCCTCTTTTTGGTTTATAGTTGCATATCCATGTGTGGTTAGATATGCTAGTTCACTATAAACAATGCTCTGATACCAACCTGTCACACCCCCAAACCAGACGGCGGAAACGTCCGAGGGCTATCGTGACTCATTGAATACCATCACAATGCATATACATGAAACATAACATAAAACATCACCAACATTTGGAATAGTACAACCGATAGTGTTTACATTCGTTACATTGTTCAAACGTTACATTCTCAAAATAACTGTTCAACATCACTTAAACCACAGCAAACATCATAGAGTATAAATCATCCGTCACCTTATCTGTTACTTGAGAATACAAGTATTTTAAAAAAAACGTCAACATACGAAATGTTGGTGAGTTCATAAGTAGAGTTTGAAATCCAATGTAATGTTTGAAACCCGTCAGAAAATCCGATATTTTCTAATAATAGAATAATGTAAAAATATGTGTTGATCCATGAGTATGCATGTTTGAATTCTATAGATGTAAGCGTAAGAGTTGTGAAAAATTCGACCGGTAATTCATAATTTGTAATTGTTGAAAACCCTAGGAAAACCCAACGTTTTCCTATTACTTTGTATTACTTAGTTTGTATATCGTTGTTTCGTTTCGTTAGAGGGAAATCGTTGAGTTCCGGAGGCATTGAGAATACAATGGGTGGTGAAGTGTTGTGACGTACGTTAATGAAAACGTCCAATCGACAACCTTACAAGCGATCCCTTAGGTGCCACTCGTAATTCTTCACACAACTCGATCCTCCCGGACTTGTGTAGTCCCACGACCGGAGGGAAGGTGAGAAGGTGCGAAACCCTCGGTATTTCCCCGCGTCGTTCAAGACAAATGCAATTGCGAAGGGCCCGAAGCCCAACCCGCAATCGTGAGTTACCGACTTTACTAGCAGCACTGAAGGACCCTTGGGGACCAGCAGCACGTTTGCCATTGAAAGTCCTGTTACGTTATGTCGGATCGGTAAAACCCAACACTTCGTAAGAGAGAGAGATCTTCGGGCCTTAAGATCAGGTCATTGGGCTAGCTAGGCTCAACGAACAAGATTTTACACTTTTAGGGCCCAAAGATGGTGCATAGACGTCTGCGCACACTCGTATGTATAGTGAATTCTCCATCGTTATTAGTTATGAATCGAAATGTCGTAACGTCGTCGTGTTAGTGGTTTTGGATTTTTATTGGTTCGAGACCGAACCAATTCGTTTAACAACGACTTTTGGTATTGTAGTATATTGTAGTTCGTCGACAAGCGTGGTACCATCAATTGGTCAAATTGCATGTATTAACTAGCCTTGAAGATTTTTCTATTTTCAGCCCCTCCATAATTGTAAAATTTACCCTTTTCACCCCTTTTATTTAAAAACTTGCCGGTTTGGTCCTTAAATCAATTTTCTTGACATTTTTATACCAAAAATTATTGAAATAAGTATTTTCCAGCATATTTATCATAGAAAACAGTTTAAGCCCTTGAAACTTCAGTTTTCTCGGTTATAGCCCCTCTTTTTCGCAACTTTTACATTTTTGACCCAATTTGGAAAATTTTTACAACTTTGGTCCCTTTTAAATTTGAAAAGCATTTTAAACCTTTGAAAAGCATATGGAACACTTATAGTCCACTGTTTTACAGAAAAATGCAGTTTTGGTCCTCCAATTTAGAGAATTTCGCATATTGGGCCTTATTGGGCCGAAAATGTCATATTTAGCCCAATAAGCTTGGAATTTATGTTTTTAACCCTCTAAATAGTATATTTCCAGAAAATACATTGTGTAAACTGTTTTGACTCATCTTACCCATCAGATTTCGAAATGTTTCACTTTAGGCCCTTTAACTTTGTATTTTCAACATTTTATGTCAAAAAAATGAGTTTTTAGCCCAAGTTAAGTGTTGTCAAGCTATTTAGTCATTTTCTTAGTATACTTTGCAATGTAGTAGTATGTTTTATGCTATAATAAGATATATGTCTCGGTTTTTAGCATTTCATACTAAATCTATCATCAAAATCATACAAAACATACACATAAGCATAGAAATCAACCACAACATACACATAATGATGGATCTACACTTTTTCTTGTATTCTCCCCCACAAAAACTCATAAAAATCGAAAATAAGGGGATATGAAACTCACCTTGGATGTTGATTCGGTTTTGAAGAAAGAATGGAAGAAATGAAGTGATTTTTGGCCTTTGCACTCCTTGATGAAATTTTCGAGTTTATGGGGTTTCTAGAGTGCAAGATCATGATTTTTGCATGGATTAGGAAGAGGTTTTTGATAAATAAGGAATACAAGTCATAGATCCAAGCAAAAACCTTACCTTAGATGATGATTTTGTGGAAGAACTTCCTTGAATGCTTCCTAAATTTCGAGATTTTGGATGGAGAAGAAGAAGAAGCCTTGAGTGAATTTTAGAAAGAGTTTGTGAGTGTTTTGTGTGTGTGTGGTGTTGCTCTCGGCCGAGTTCAAGAAGAGAGAGGGAGATATAGACATGAGGTGATGTGCATGGATACATGGAATGGATTTGCATGGAGATCCACAAGACAATAAGGAGGTGGCACACTAAGGTCAACCCTCTTCTTGGGCTTGAGCTTTTGGGCCGAGAATAATGGAGGAAATGAGGGTGTTTGGGCCTTAAATACTTAAGCCCAATTTTGCATGGTTAAGTTGAGTGATTTTTGGTCCAAATAAATTTAAATGTGATTTTTATGACTTGTTAGGGTCAAATTAGGTTAATTATTAATTTATTTCATTCTAGGTCCAACATGGCTCACAATGTTGAAATAAATAGATGTGGGTCCAATTAGAGCCCAATTAGAGTTCTAAGCCCATGATAGTCCAATTGGAAGCTTATTGGTCCATTTGGATCCAATAAGGAAGTTCTAGTCCAAAATAGACTTAACAAGAACTTCTAGGGTTTTCCAATTGTTTGTTGTAGTGAATTGGGGTTTAGCTTCCCATTGAGTAAACATCATACTTGTTTTTGAGTTTTTGATTTCAACATTTGATTGAGTATAGTGATTACAAGACATAGAATTTCTAGTTGTGACAAGCACCAGATCTGGATCCACCATTGCCATTAGTGCCGATTTGCGATATAGTTGCCGCCATAGTTGCTGCTACTGCAGCCTGGAACATTGCCGGATCAAATTGAGGAGGCGGCGGTGGAGGAGGTGGTGCTGCGCTGCTAGAAGGTCTTGGTCTTTTCCTTGGCGGCATAGTTCTGTCATAAGTTTTAAAATGACATGTTGGTAAGACTTCAATAGTAATAACGAGTCAAGTGTCACTTGTTTTATCTCATTTGTATTATATTCAGACTTTATTGCATTAGCAAGTAATTCATGAAGAAAGTTTATGCAATTAAACTTATGAATTGAATAGTGGTGACTCAAATGGAGTCATGTGTTCGGTTCCGTGTCTGACCCACTCCTAAGATTCGCTATGTGCCCCAGTTATGTGTAATTAAAATTTTAATAAGTTGTTAATACTAATGAGTCTGCCCTAAGTCCCAACCAAACAAGAAACAGGTCTTAAGGCGGACTCACCATTTCTAGGTTGATTACTTCTTTAATTACACATAACAACGAGGTACACTTAAAAATCTTAGAGTTATCAGTTGTAGATTGTTTGTAATATCAAGTAGTGAGTTCCCATGTCACACATCCAATGAAATAAAATGCATACCAATTTCATTGATAACTTTCAGTACATATGTTTTGGGGAAAATTTGACCTCACGAGGGTCTACATTACATCAATCTAAAAGATAGTTTTGACAGCACAAAAGCCCTTTGAATAGTGTAATCACTTAGTCGCAGGATCAACCTACATACAAAAGAGTAGCACCAATGCATGCTCATAAACCTATACTACGAAGATGTGTGAGTAGTAATGAGTCCTACTCACAACGATCCTTCCCTGATGGAGCTTGGGATGATGTCGATGCACCTTGCAGTTCTACTAATCTCCGTTCGGTTGAAACCATTCTCTCCTCAAGCGCCAAGTATGTTTCCCGATACTCCCTTTCTTCTGCTCGAGCAGCGAGAAGGTCCTGAATGAGTTGATCTTGGTAGTGGGAGTCCCGCTTTACGTATCTGGTGTGATCAGTGGTAGACTCTATGATAACACTCAGTTCTCGGACTCGATCAGTCGTCATCCTACCACGATCACCCGTGATTGCTATTTGTTGAGTAATGACTGGGAGAGCACTATCGGCTGGTCCTCTGTGGCTGAGGTCATAGAAACCTCGTTGACCTCTGTATGGTGATCGTTGTTGTTGACGGTGGCCCCATCCTTTGATCGTGGTCGCCCATCTAGGTACGGGTCCGAAGTAGTCGTATCGGTTGGCGGGGACTCTGGCTATATAGGGAGGATTGATGACCTCTGGTTCTTCTTCACTTTCGTCTTCATCCATGTCTACCTCGATGTCTTCCTCCTCTTCTTCTTCTTCTTCTTCTTCTTCCTCTTCTTCTTCTTCCTCTGGTTCTTCCTCGGGTTCCTCTTCGGGTTCTTCTTCATGATCTTCTTCGGAATCCTCTTCGGGATCTTCTTCGATCGGTTCTTTGGGCTCTTCTTCAATCCAGCCGGCATTTCCCTGATTGGGAAAGTATGGGTCTCCTGGT
Source organism: Lactuca saligna (assembly GCF_052625555.1). Classification (NCBI taxonomy): domain Eukaryota; kingdom Viridiplantae; phylum Streptophyta; class Magnoliopsida; order Asterales; family Asteraceae; genus Lactuca; species Lactuca saligna. The sequence goes on from NC_136418.1 coordinate 89,799,858, forward strand.
AGATGAAATCCTGCCATGTCTTCTGTACGAGAATAGGGGTGTAAGAAGCATGTAACGGATAATAATAATAATATTGCGCTATAGCAACATAAAATACTCCTATAGTATTTTAAGTGTTTAGATCTGGTTCTTAGAGTGTTCTATATAGGGTGTAGTTAGGTGGTTAGATTTGTTGTCCACTATGACTATCCCCTGGTATGTGTAAGTCACTTCTCAGACATATATAGTTGATCAGGCTATATCCCTCCCAAACTTGATTCACATATACTAAGGCGTACTCATAGTGTACAACTCCTCTTCTTTTACTTTATGTTCTCCTAGTTATGACACTATGCGAGTATGTAATGCATGTATGTATACTTAATCAAGAAAAATATTTATTTTCTACAAGTATATCCCATTAAAAATGTTTTAAATCAAAGACTTTTAGTTCCAAATGTTTTTATAGTTTGTATATCTTATGTTGTTTGATATACTTAATTCACTATAAACCATGCTCTGATACCAATCTGTCACACCCCCAAACCAAGGATTGAGGAAACGTCCGGGGGTGGAGGACTTCATGTATAGTATCATAACAACAATTGCCATAGTGATTAAAGTAAAAACAACCAACATAAATATAATTGAAAGAGTTACATCATTGTGTGAATTACATGTTTCCAAATCAATTAAAATATTTTGACAAAAATGTAAAATGTTTGACGCCTTAACGTCCCATCCTCAAAAGCACTTAGTTACTTGTTTAGTGATTTCCTGAGAATACAAGTTGTTTGAAAAAGGTGTCAACACAAAGGTTGGTGAGTTCATAAGTTTTTGTATGCAATTATGAAAACCTTTTCTTGTAAAAATAGTGTCCATTCCAGAAAATCCAATATTTTCCTTAATGTGTAAATGTAGTCTTAAAACCTAAAGGCCGGAATGTACAAATAATTTTTCATATTTATAGTAAAACAATGCAAGTTTAAATCGACATAAACTCATTTGATTTCAATGAAATCCCCATAAATTCTATGTTTGTTAATACTTCATGTGCGTTATTATAACCATACTATGACCTAGTTGGCCTGAAACGACGTTCTTCAGATGTTGGAAATGTTATGACATTTGTCACCTCCGACCTGCCGGTCTAGCTGTTGCGTGCAGCTAAGGTGTGGGTTTATCAATCCCAATATAGATCTATATACAACTATCACGCTCTCCCTCCAGGAGACTCTGGTTACAATACATGACTTATTGGTAATGTGAAGCGAATGTCTCACAAAAGTCATTAACGATTTTACGTGTAATGTAATGAAAATCCCTTTTGTATAAATGTACCCTTTTTGTAATGAATGTGTTATGTAATGTATCATAAACTATATATGTTATAGTTTATAAAAACAAGGGTAATAGTAGTAGTTTACATAAACTATACTTAACATAGTTTGTTTTTTCCAATGTTTGTATGTAATGGATGTACTTTGATTACAACAATTGGTTATTCTTTATGTTCTATATATCAAAATCCATTTGTCAACTGATGCATGTCTATATACTAGGACAAAATGTCATATATTGCAATAACATATAATCACATAAAGATATACACCTTGCTCAACATGTTACAAAGTGAAATGAAATTGATGGTATTTTTCTGATAATAACATTTTCTATTACTGTTCTTAGAAAATTTATAGAAAATTCATAACAGGTCCAAATCAGAATCCGTAAATTCTGGGAGTTTGGAAAACGTGTCTAACTTCTTCATAAATTTTTTCATGATTTTTAGTGGTCTCCAACATATGTAAAAACGTCCATAATCACAGACTGGCCCGGATTGGTTCTTGAAATGATATACAGTTTTGTAAAAATCACCATAAATTATAGAAAAATCATATGGAGATGTGAAAGTAACCATTTTAAAGCTAAAACTGGAGCTACTTGCACCTAAAACAGTTTTGAAAACTAAAATTCTTAAGTTGATCAAAACAGTCCGTGAATGGAGCCAAAGTAACCATTTTAAAGCTAAAAGTGGAGCTACTTGCACCTAAAACAGTTTTGAAAACTAAAATGCTTAAGTTGATCAAAACAGTCCGTGAATGGAGTCCAACTTTTCTGATGAAAGTTGTTAGAAGAATTTTAATTGTGTTCTTGGTGTTTTAACTTGTATTCCCCACCTTAAAACTCAAGAAAGCCTGAAAATATCAGGGTATGAACTCACCTTGTGTGATTTCAGTGGATTGATGTTGAAGGAGAGAAGTGTTCAACTCAAGAACACTTGAAGGATTGCTTGAAGATTCGAGAATCTAACACAATAATGATGGAGTGTGTGCAAGGAATCAATGATTTGAGTAAAAGGAAATGTAATACCCATAAGGAGGATGATGATACTTACCACATTTAGGAGGAAAGCTTGAGAATGCCCTGGAAATCTCGAATTTTGGTGAGAGAATTGGAGAGAAAAGAGGTGTTTGATCTTTAGTGGAGATGAGTGAAGTGAATGAAATGAAGAGAGAGATAGAAAGAGATAGAAAGAGAGAGTCTTTCAGCTCTTTGGATGTGATTATGGCTGAAAAAAGAGGGGGAAAGGACTATGAAGTGACTAGGGAGGGTGGGACCTCGGTCCAAGGAGGGTTTGGCCCCTAAAGAGAGGCTTCGGCCCTAAAAGGTTATTTTCCGAGATATCACCCCTTTTCAAGTGATTTTTCACTAAGTCAAGTGTCGGGATGCCCCAAATGATTATAAAACTCAAAAGAGGTTTAGAGAGAGATTTGGGAGAGATTCCACATTCTTAGAGAGATTTGGGAGAGATTTGACATACTTGGAGAGATTTGTGAGAGATTTCTAATATAGAGAGATAGAGTGAATGGGATTGAGAGAGGCTTCTTTTGTGACCTTTTTGAGTGTTTGGCTTCACAACGCAAGGTTCGCAAGCCCCGTTAAGCCATGTTTAAGGATCTTACACACTCCCGATGAGTATGCAACAGTAAGTTATCAGTTTGATTCATTACTTACCACAGTTTTAGGTTAAGGAAATCTAGATATACATTTTTTTAATAGATGATTTCTCTTTAGATTAGCGAGTTGTATAGAAATTACATAGCGTAAACCTTAGTATACAAAAGTTAACTGAGTTAACCGGTTTGACTTGTTGACTTTGTTTGACTTTGACTTAACCAGAATTTGACTATTGTCACAGGGGGAGAGAGAGAGAGAGAGAGAGAGAGAGAGAGGTAGGGCCCCCTATTTATTTGTTTCTACTTTAAAATTTTAAATAAAAGGAAAAAATGTTTAAGAAAATAGAAAAACAAATTCAAAGAGTAGATTAGTTTTTTCAAGTTTCACAGGGACTAACTCCACAAAAAACTACCTCAAAATGACCATGAATCCAAAAAAAGTTGAGGTTTGGACAAAACCTCGGAAAAAATGCTTACCACAGGGACCATTTTTTTAGTTTTGTCCAAAACTATCTAAAAACCAAACCCTATTTTCACGTTCGTTTTCTTCATAGCTGACACCATTTCCACGACTCTAGGCCTTAGTCTTCTTCAACACGCAAGGTGAGTTGTTCCTCTCATTCTTTGTCACCCTCATTCTCTCTCTCTCTCTCTCTATATATATATATATATATATATATATATATATATATATATATATATATATATATATATCTTAATCGTTGGTTGAAGCCATCTTCTTGCTGTGAAAATCGAATATGTGATTGTGTGTGACATCCCCTTTTTCACGGTCTAAAAATACATTTTATTTATTCTTATTTAAAACAGAGTATTCTTTATATTGCAGAATATGTCCCATAAAAGTATTTCCGAATAAATGTTTTTCTGAAAAAATGTTTTTCATTGATTATTAAAAACTTGTGATGTCATAACTGATACAAGAAACATAAGCATAAAGATAGTCATTGTAGGCCTTACATTATATGATCTAAAATTCCATAAATCACTCGGCAGATTCAACATCAATATTCCTGAACCTTCATATCATTACCTGTGATACAAGGAAACTGAGTGGGTCAGGCTGGGGAGCCTGGTGAACACATAGGGTTTTCAACCCACAACAATATTATTTATTTTTTTCAACAAACAATTAACCCGATTACCCATTTCGGATATTCTTACTCTTTGATCCCTAAATGCTATCTCGAGACACCTATCCTAAAGGATATATGTGAGTAGACAATACTACTTTGCGAAATCTATAGAAATATATGTCGATAAGGCAACGCTGGGGGGATAGAGTGCCTGAATGAACAACTTTCCTTTTTCCCTAAAAAGTATCATCATTTAAACCTATATGTAGCAAACATGCTAGTGTTCCACCGGACTATCTATAATAGCCAGTGGTCATCATCTATACTCTGTTAGATGATTAGTCCCGATAGTACATATTTAAATATGATAAAGTAATGTATATAAGTAAAAATAATATCATATTATTGCATATAGCACATATATCAAGAACACATGTAATAAGCACATATATCATTTACTAGATACTTCATATATATCTGTA